>NC_064620.1:66608611-66917083 GCF_023898315.1 Schistocerca nitens | reverse complement strand
CCAGGAGTTTTCCAATGCATCGATTGGCGTTTAGTTTCGGGATCGTAAGTAAAAAACCACGATTCATTGCAAGTAATAACATTTTGTAAGAAGGTGGGATCACTTTCAATGTTTTCCAGGATGTCAGAACAAATCATTCTTCGGCGTTCCTTCTGTTCAATTGTGAGACACTTTGGAACCATTTTTGAACACACTTTGTTCATGTTGAAACTTTCATGAAGAATCTGCCTAACACTTTCCTTGTCAACCCCTGTTAACTCAGACACTGCTCTGATTGTTAAACGGCGATCTTGTCGAACAAGTTTACCGATTTTTTCAATGTTTGCATCAGTTTTTGCTGACAATGGTCTGCCAGTGCGAGTGTCATCACTGGTGTCTTCGCGGCCATCTTTAAATCGTTTAAACCACTCAAACACTTGTGTTCGCGATAAACAATCATCGCCGTACACTTGTAACATTACAAACGTTTCACTTGCAGATTTTCCTAGTTTGAAACAAAATTTGATGTTAACACGCTGTTCTTTCTGTACACTCAACATTTTCCGACGCACAGACAAAACGTCAACAACTTAAAACAGACGCCACGGGCAGACTGAGTGCAGGAGGCAGATGAAACTCGAGCAGTAGGCGGAGCGAGAGTCACGTGACAGGCCACGCGACTTTCAGCCTTATTGCATTCGTTTTATTGTTTCACCAGTACTAGTCCGGTTTTTTTCTAGCCACACCTCGTATATTCTGGTCTCTCACAAGAATATGCAAGGGTTGGAACTTTAATAGTGGCAACTGTTTATTTGCAGCTCGTACAAAATAGATACGCGTTTCAGAGTTTTACTGACCTTCAAAGTAGCCACCAGCATTGTGTATAACCCGTTGCCAGTGATGTAGAAGTCGTAGGATACTCTTAGTAGTGCCAGTTGTATTGACAGTTCGAGTGGTGCGGTCTAGCAGTTCTGAAACTAATGCGTGAAGTGTTTCTTTCAGTTTAGAAATCAAATTGGACTCACGAGGGCTTAAGTCAGGGGGGTGCAGTAGGTGGTATAGCAGTTAGCAGCCCCATCAGTCAAACAAATCAGTAACAGCTTGCACTGTACGTGCTTGAGCATTGTCCTGCTAAATGATGGTCAGGTCCTGCAGAAAATGTTATCACTTCTGTCTATAAGCTGCTCGTACGTTGTGTTCCAAAAATGAACAGCATAGAGATAGAAGTGATGACATTTTCTGCAGGACCTGGCTCTGAGCACTATGGGACTCAACTTCTGAGGTCATTAGTCCCCTATAACTTAGAACTAGTTAAACCTAACTAACCTAAGGACATCACACACATCCATGCCCGAGGCAGGATTCGAACCTGCGACCGTAGCAGTCGCGCGGTTCCGGACTGAGCGCCTAGAACCGCTAGACCACCGCGGCCGGCTGCAGGACCTGACCATCATTTTGGAGGACAATGCTCAAGCACGTACAGTTCAAGCTGATATTGATTTGTTTGACTGATGGGGCTGCTAAGTGCTGCTAGTCAGATGGCATATATAAATTTTATTGACAACAGGCTGCTTTCTTGAAGACGAATTGTTTGATGTACCAGTTGATCTCGATTTCGCATCGTGTATCGTGAGCTCCACACATTTCCAGTTAAAATTAAATTTGGACATAGTTCTGTTGCCCTGCATCAAAATTTACATAATTCCATATCAAAATACGTTTTACACGTTTCTGAGATACTAACTTGACACTTACAGACACGTGTTTAAGTATAACAGTAAACTTTCAACGTTGCGTCAAGGGATTCGTTAGGAGGCGCAGGAGCGTTACAGTGATGTTGAATAAACACCAATAGCAGACGCTACAAGACAGGTGTCGTGCATAGCGCAGAGGTCCACAGCTGAAATTTCGAGTGTGTGCATTCCAAGAAGAGTGGGCCAGAATACAACAGTGTGCCAAAGTTAAGAAGGAAAGTAACTTTCGCCTGACGTGTCACTGCCAAGTAACATGGCTCGTTGAAGCTTAGACCATAAATAGAAATAATTTCTACAGTACAGTACAGTACAATAGAGAAGATAGCTGAAAGAAATACGCAATGAGACGAACAGGAATGACGCTTTTAAGCAGAGACAATAATTACTCTTAAAGTCACTGCGATTCATCATCCTGGGTGCATTACGTACTCCCACTGCTGACCACGTCAGCATACATCCAAAATTGTTGAACATGATCGTTTTGGTGGTCCAGGATTTACGGTGTGGGGAGACATGATGTTGTATGGGTGCACCCACCTTCAAATTTTTGAAACAAAGTACACTCATTGGTCAACGTTATTGTGACACTGTAATCCTCCACCACATGCGTCTTTTCAGGGGTGCATTCGGCCCTGACCTTATTTTTGTGGATGACAATGTGCAACCGCATCGAACAACGGAAGTCG
Source organism: Schistocerca nitens (assembly GCF_023898315.1). Taxonomy (NCBI): domain Eukaryota; kingdom Metazoa; phylum Arthropoda; class Insecta; order Orthoptera; family Acrididae; genus Schistocerca; species Schistocerca nitens. Next base: position 66,914,664 of record NC_064620.1, on the reverse strand, counting down.
AGGACCTGTTGGAGCGAGAGGATATTCGGCGAATGGACTGGCTAGCCCGTTCTCTCGAATTAAATCCCATCGAGCATGTGTGGAATGCTTTGGGGAGAGTTATTGCAGCACGTTCACGTATGCCAATGACCATCCACCAGTCGTCATCCATGTAGGTGGAGGAATGGAATGTCGTACCACAAGAATTGCTTACCAACCTTGTGACTAGCTTGGGAGCCCATTGCAGAGCATGCATTGCTTTCTGTGGTGATCACACACACGCTATCAAGAACCTTGTCTCGCCTTCCAGGCGACCAGGGGACCATCATAAATCGCAGTGACTTTACAGTAGTTATTGTCTTTGACTAGAAGTCCCTTTTCCATTTATCACACTGCGTATTTCTTTTAGTTAGCTTCAGTACTACATTGTAGCAGCTCTAACTGTATATGATCCAAGCTTCATTGAGCTATGTTACTTGACAGTGACACGTCATGGGGAAGCTAGAGTCTGCGCAGAATACCGTGGCTCGTAGATGTGTAAACGACAGGGGACATGAGGGGTAGCGGTAGTGGTGAGGGCTGCATGCAGGCACTGTAGGAGAAATGCCGAGTACTGGAGGGGAAGTACTGTTCTAAACTGAAGCCTACACTCACATTTTTTGTAAATATTAAGTGGGACCCCCCCACACCCACACTTGCATGGTCACCATTTAGAAAGGTCCGTATCTGAAAAGAATTCCGCCGAAAATACAGCGGTTTATTTTCGCCTGAGTTGATAACTACTTGTAACTGTCAGAGAAGTCTCACGAGTGAGGAATTTTGAGTAAAACTCACACATTTCTCTTGTTGCCATGTAAAAAAAATAGCTCCTTTTGCCGAAACTCAGCGGAGTTCACACAGTCTCACCTTGCCAACGTCTTGTGCAGACGCAGTTGCGAGAGAATTCTTAAACAGTGGCCGCTACAGGGAAATCTTGCAAATTCTGATTAATGTAGGTCCCAGTCCAAGTTATTGAAAGGCCTGGTATCCAAAGCTATATTTAGTAATATAACCTACAGTGTACGTAACGGTTAAACAAAACCTAAATTATTATGTGAAACGCTGCACAGCATGTTTCATTTACAAGCTATTAATGTAATAAAGACAGGTTAATGAACAATAGGATTAAACAAATTAAAGTTACAGTATACATACAGGGTGTTTCAAAAATGACCGGTATATTTGAAACGGCAATAAAAACTAAACGAGCAGCGATAGAAATACACCGTTTGTTGCAATATGCTTGCGACAACAGTACATTTTCAGGCGGACAAACTTTCGAAATTACAGTAGTTACAATTTTCAACAACAGATGGCGCTGCAGGTGATGTGAAAGATATAGAAGACAACGCAGTCTGTGGGTGCGCCATTCTGTACGTCGTCTTTCTGCTGTAAGCGTGTGCTGTTCACAACGTGCAGGTGTGCTGTAGACAACATGGTTTATTCCTTAGAACAGAGGATTTTTCTGGTGTTGGAATTCCACCGCCTAGAACACAGTGTTGTTGCAACAAGACGAAGTTTTCAACGGAGGTTTAATGTAACCAAACGACCGAAAAGCGATACAATAAAGGATCTGTTTGAAAAATTTCAACGGACTGGGAACGTGGCGGATGAACGTGCTGGAAAGGTAGGGCGACCGTGTATGGCAGCCACAGAGGGCAACGCGCAGCTAGTGCAGCAGGTGATCCAACAGCGGCCTCGGGTTTCCGTTCGCCGTGTTGCAGCTGCGGTCCAAATGACGCCAACGTCCACGTATCGTCTCATGCGCCAGAGTTTACACCTCTATCCATACAAAATTGAAACGCGGCAACCCCTCAGCGCCGCTACCATTGCTGCACGAGAGACATTCGCTAACGATATAGTGCACAGGATTGATGACGGCGATATGCATGTGGGCAGCATTTGGTTTACTGACGAAGCTTATTTTTACCTGGACGGCTTCGTCAATAAACAGAACTGGCGCATATGGGGAACCGAAAAGCCCCATGTTGCAGTCCCATCGTCCCTGCATCCTCAAAAAGTACTGGTCTGGGCCGCCATGTCTTCCAAAGGAATCATTGGCCCATTTTTCAGATCCGAAACGATTACTGCATCACGCTATCTGGACATTCTTCGTGAATTTGTGGCGGTACAAACTGCCTTAGACGACACTGCGAACACCTCGTGGTTTATGCAAGATGGTGCCCGGCCACATCGCACGGCCGACGTCTTTAATTTCCTGAATGAATATTTCGATTATCGTGTGATTGCTTTGGGCTATCCGAAACATACAGGTAGCGGCGTGGATTGGCCTCCCTATTCGCCAGACATGAACCCCTGTGACTTCTTTCTGTGGGGACACTTGAAAGACCAGGTCTACCGCCAGAATCCAGAAAAAATTGAACAGCTGAAGCAGTACATCTCATCTGCATGTGAAGCCATTCCGCCAGACACGTTGTCAAAGGTTTCGGGTAATTTCATTCAGAGACTACGCCATATTATTGCTACGCATGGAGGATATGTGGAAAATATCGTACTGTAGAGTTTCCCAGACCGCAGCGCCATCTGTTGTTGAAACTTGTAACTACTGTAATTTCGAAAGTTTGTCTGCCTGAAAATGTACTGTTGTCCCAAACATATTGCAACAAACGGTGTATTTCTATCGCTGCTCGTTTAGTTTTTATTTCCGTTTCAAATATACCGGTCATTTTTGAAACACCCTGTATATTCGGAGGCTACATTAAAGAAGTTTGATATAAACACTACTGCAAGTATACATTATCGCGTGCGTTCAAAAATTAGATGCTGTAGTGTACTAGAAATTTATATGGTACATTTTCTGTAAAATGGAAAGTACTTTATTGGTTATATGCTGCTGTCACTTGGATACACTGCACAGTGACCAACTAGGGACTGCTGACTGATGTTGATGTCATGGCAATATTTCCCTATATCTGTTAATAGTGGTTAAAGAAGGCACCTATTTTTGGTTGAAGCTTTAGCGCACTGTTCTTTTATTATCTTTTATCGCATCTCTTTTAGTGTAGGGTATTCCATACTTTTGGTAATTCCGATTACTACCAATAAACTTGATAATTGTGACTAAATTTCCCCTCCCGTTTGGCAGTGTACACATTGGCCAATCAATTGTACATTCACTGCTTACACTGATACAATCTTCTACGCTGGGAATTCGTTGTGCCTGATCCGCTATTTCGTCCTCCGTCCGAATCTGGTTGCCGAGATCTTCGTATTTATCCATCAAGTCATGAAGATCCTCCATGGTTGTAGCTCCAAATGCACCCTGAAAATATGAACATTCTATTCTTTCAAGATCAAACTCTGTTTCTTCGTTGCACTAAAGATCATTTCTTGCGTTGTGAAGGGTCACAGTTTCCACTTCACTCCAATGGCTGGCCTAGGAGAAAAGAGTACACTTGATATTTTCAGATTTCTTCACCTTTATTGTCTTTGTCTTTGTCTTCAGCATTGAAGAACATCATACATTCGTCAAGTTGCATACATCTACAAAGGCGCTTACGATTAAGGATCACTCCATGACCCACAGGCTGGATCAGCCAAGTTGTAATCGATGGGAGAAACACACACTTAATCAACATTGTCTGCAGCCCGTAATGCTTTCACAACTTCAGGTGTCTTTTTTAAGTTTTCAGTGTGGAATTTTCGAACTTGAAGCTGCCTTTGAACCAGTGAGGGAATAACTGTGCGGCGACGGAAAAAAATAAGTTGTCACCTTTGTGGATGAGTGGTATATGATGCAAAATATTTTTTTGTCCCACTTTTTATTGATTTACCAATTAAGAGCGATTTTAAACGGTGTGAATCATCAGCCTTAGTATACAAAACACCAGTGATTCGTTTCTCACTCACTTTACGTCCAGGTGTTGAACTGTCATTCCTGCTAGCTTATGTGATATCGGGAATGGACTTCCAAGACAAGAGGTAGACATGTGTCAGAGACAAAATTCCTCCTTCTTAAACGGTCTTCAGTTCTCAGCCTGCAATGTCGGCACTTAAACTTTTCCCACATATTTTTCCGTCCCACATATTGTAGCGATTATCGAATGTGAACAGCCATAACTGTGCGGCGACGCAAAAAATAAGTTGTCACCTTTGTGGATGAGTGGTATATGATGCAAAATATTTTTTTGTCCCACTTTTTATTGATTTACCAATTAAGAGCGATTTTAAACGGTGTAAATCATCAGCCTTAGTATACAAAACACCACGCAGGGAAGCCGTACCGTACACTGCATGCAGACAAGCTCCACACACCCCTCACACAGTGAGATGATCTATGGCCGATCTCCCACTACTATATAACGATCTTGATTGTTCCAGGAATGCAGCGGCTGCAGCAACTGGGATACATCGCCATCGCTTGCCACGGTACTGATGCATGATACCCATACTAACAAATCCAACCTTGCATGAACTACCGCAGCAAGTAAGCCACTACTGCTCTTACTACCCATCCCACTGTCGCAGAGTTTTTTTTTTTTTTTAACGGCACGAGCCTTGGCACTTTTTTCCCTCTGCTCTTCAAATTGCTACCCTTATTCGCGTTTCGTCCACTATCTATCACCTGATGGACCGTGTTAATGCGTTGTCTTACCCAGACACACAGACAACATCACAGCCCAGCATACTGTGATCCACTTACTAGATAACTAACATGTTGACGGAGGTGACAGTAGAACTTTTGGTCTGGTCACCACGTTGGTGCGGGCGAGGAGGGGCCCCATCTCTGTTTAAAATTCCATCCAGTAGACTAATGGCCTTGAAAACTGTTTGGCTTAATTTAACTGCAAAACTTTTCAAATGGTTCTGAGCACTATGGGACTTAACATCTGACGTCATTAGTCCCCTAGAAGTTAGAGCCACTTAAACCTAACTAACCTAAGGACATCACACACATCCATGCCCGAGGCAGGATTCGAACCTGCGGACGTAGCGGTCGCGCGGTTCCAGACTGAAGCGCCTAGAACTGCTCGGCCACAACGGCTGGCTGCAAAACTTTTCCATTCAGTTCAATTCTACAAAGCGTTGTCATTCGTATCAGGTGAACGCAGTGTCATCAGTGGTGGTCAGTTTTGATCTAATTGTCCGTTTTCGTTTACCCGACTAGTTCGTCTTATTTTAGCACTAAATGCAAGGCCTTATTACGATTTCTCTCAGCATCGCAAAAGGTAGATCTTGGCAATTCTAACAAGGGAACCTCCCCATCGCACCCCCCTCAGATTTAGGTATAACTTGGCACAGTGGATAGGCCTTGAAAAACTGAACACAGATCAATCGAGAAAACAGGAAGAAATTGTGTGGAACTATGAAAAAAATTAGTAAAATATACAAACTGAGTAGTCCATGCTAAGATAGGCAACGTCAAGGACAGTGGAAGTCAAGGAGTGCCGTGCACCCGTGGTTAGCGTGAGTAGCTGCGGACCGAGAGGTCCTTGGTTCAAGTCTTCCGTCGACTTATAATTTTACTTTCTTTATTTTCGCAAAGTTATGATCTGTCCGTTCGTTCATTGACGTCTCTGTTCACTGCAGTAAGTTTAGTGTCTGTGTTTTGCAACCGCACCGCAAAACCGTGCGATTAGTAGACGAAAGGACGAGCCTCTCCAATGGGAACAGAAAACATTTGATCGCAAGGTCATAGGTGAACCGATTCCTCCACAAGAAAATACGTCTGATATATTCTATACGACACTGGTGACGGCATGTGCGTCACATGACAGGAATATGTTTTCGACCCACCTAACTTGTACGCTTGGCGAATGGGTAAAAAGATTCTTCTACCTTGCCCGATTTAGGTTTTCTTGTGGATGTGATAATCACTCCCAAAAAAGCGATGAAAACATAAGAGTCTGACATAAACTGAAAATAAAAAATTAAAATTTTCACTTTGTGGAAGACTTGAAACGAGGACCTCTCGTTCCGCAGCTGCTCACGCTAACCACGGGACCACGGCGCTACTGAATACTAACTGGCCTTGATGTTGCTTATCTATCACGTGGACTACTCAGTTTGTATATTTTGCTTATTTTTTTTCATAGTTCCACACAACTTCTTCCTGTTTTCTCGATTGATCTGTGTTCAGTTTTTCAAGGCCTTTCCACTGTGCCAACTTATAACTAAATCTGAGGGGGGTGCGATGGGGAGGTTCCCTCGTAAGATCTAACTTAAAACTGTGAGCACAAGTACTGTCTTGCATTTTATCAAGCACTCTCATGTTTTATTCTAAACTTGACGATATATATTTATTTCTAATAGTCATCTTGATTACCATATCGTACTGCCCGACACTTTAACACACTTTTAAGTGACCACGGAGATTGAACTTAACATAAAGCGTCACGTGGGCTTCAGCAAGCGGAGTGATCAGGCTTCCATTGTGTTGCTTGCTTATGACGAACGATAAGACATACACCATATGATCAAAACTATCCCAACACTTATTAATGGACATTAATATTGGGTGTGCCCACCCGTCACGTTTGTGACAGCTTTAACTTTGCTGGGGACACTTTCAGTGAGTTGTGTGAATGTGTACGGACGAACGGCAGCCCATTCTTCCTGAAGAGCCGAAACCACATAGGTGTGACGTTGATCGCTATGGTCTGGAGCGGAGTCGGCGATGCAGCTCACCCCATAGCTGTTCTACTGAGTCCAAGTTTGGACTGTGGGCAGGCCAGTCCGTTTCAGGAATGCTACTGTCCACAGAGACGCTGCTTTGTGACAGGGTACAATGTCGTGCTGATACAGTCATCGCCTCCGAACCGTCAGTACGTTGTACTACAAAATCTTTTCATTTCATTCATCATTTAGCATTTTGTTAAGAGAAATAAGGGAACCACGTCGTAACCGTGAAAAACACCAACTCCTTCATACTTCACTTCTCGCATTTCACTTAACGGCAGGTAATGTTCTCCGGACATCCGCCAAACCCAAATCCTTCCATCGGATTGCACTGCTCATCGCTCCAACCCACGTGTTTCCAGTCATCAGTTGTGCTGTGCTGTAGCTCTTTACACCACTTCAAGCGTCACCTAGTAATGATTAGTGAAATGTGTGGCTTATGAGGACCAGCTCGACCACCGTACCCCATTCTTTTTAGCTCCCTACACACAACCATGGTACTAGTTGGAATGCAGCAGCACATAGAAAGAAAGATCCCTATCATTTAGCTACAATATAACAGATAAGCAACTGGAAGCAGTTAATTCCATAAATTATCTGGGAGTAGGCATTAGGAGTGATTTAAAATGGAATGACCATATAAAATTAATCGTCAGGTTAGCAGATGCCAGACAGATTCATTGGAACAATCCTAAGGAAATGCAGTCCGAAAACAAAGGAAGTAGGTTACAGTACACTTGTTCGCCCACTGCTTGAATACTGCTCACCGATGTGGGATCCGTACCAGATAGGGTTGATAGAAGAGGTAGAGAAGATCCAACGGAGAGCAGCGCTCTTCGTTACAGGATCATTTAGTAACTGCGAAAGCGTTACGGAAATGACAGATAAACTCCAGTGGAAGACTCTGCAAGAGAGACGCTCAGTAGCTCGCTACAGGTTTTCGTTGAAGTTTCGAGAACATACCTTCACCGAGGAGTCAAGCAGTATATTCCTCCCTCCTACGTGTTGTTGTTGTTGTGGTCTTCAGTCCTGAGACTGGTTTGATGCAGCTCTCCATGCTACTCTATCATGTGCAAGCTTCTTCATCTCCCAGTACCTACTGCAACCTACATCCTTCTGAATCTGCTTAGTGTATTGATCTCTTGGTCTCCCTCTACTATTTTAACCCTCCACGCTGCCCTCCAATTGGTGATCCCTTGATACCTCAGAATATGTCCTACCAACCGATCCCTTCTTCTAGCCAAGTTGTGCCACAAATTTCTCTTCTCCCCAAATCTATTCAATACCTCCTCATTAGTTATGTGATCTACCCGTCTTATCTTCAGCATTCTTCTGTAGCACAACATTTCAAAATCTTCTATTCTCTTCTTGTCCAAACTAGTTATCGTCCATGTTTCACTTCCATACATGGCTACACTCCATACAAATACTTTCAGAAACGACTTCCTGACACTTACATCTATACTCGATGTTAACAAATTTCTCTTCTTCAGAAACGATTTCCTTGCCATTGCCAGTCTACATTTTATATCCTCTCTACTTCGACCATCATCAGTTATTTTGCTCCCTAAATAGCAAAACTCCTTTACTACTTTAAGTGTCTCATTTCCTAATCTAATTCCCTCAGCATCAACCGATTTAATTTGACTACATTCCATTATCCTCGTTTTGCTTTTGTTGATGTTCATCTTATATCCTCCTATCAAGACAATGTCCATTCCGTTCAACTGCTCTTCCAGGTCCTTTGCTGTCTCTGACAGAATTACAATGTCATCGGCGAACCTCAAAGTTTTTACTTCTTCTCCATGAATTTTAATACCTACTCCGAATATTTCTTTTGTTTCCTTTACTGCTTGCTCAATATACAGATTGAATAACATCGGGGAGAGGCTACAACCCTGTCTCACTCCTTTCCCAACCACTGCTTCCCTTTCATGCCCCTCGACTCTTATAACTGCCATCTGGTTTCTGTACAAATTGTAAATAGCCTTTCGCTCCCTGTATTTTACCCCTGCCACCTTCAGAATTTGAAAGAGAGTATTCCAGTTAACGTTGTCAAAAGCTTTCTCTAAGTCTACAAATGCTAGAAACGTAGGTTTGCCTTTTCTTAATGTTTCTTCTAAGATAAGTCGTAAGGTTAGTATTGCCTCACGTGTTCCAACATTTCTACGGAATCCAAACTGATCTTCCCCGAGGTCCGCTTCTACCAGTTTTTCCATTCGTCTGTAAAGAATTCGCGTTAGTATTTTGCAGCTGTGACTTATTAAACTGATAGTTCGGTAATTTTCACATCTGTCAACACCTGCTTTCTTTGGGATTGGAATTATTATATTCTTCTTGAAGTCTGTGGGTATTTCGTCTGTCTCATACATCTTGCTCACCAGATGGTAGAGTTTTGTCATGACTGGCTCTCCCAAGGCCATCAGTAGTTCTAATGGAATGTTGTCTACTCCCGGGGCCTTGTTTCGACTCAGGTCTTTCAGTGCTCTGTCAAACTCTTCACGCAGTATCTTATCTCCCATTTCATCTTCATCTACATCCTCCATTTCCATAATATTGTCCTCAAGTACATCGCCCTTGTATAAACCCTCTATATACTCTTTCCACCTTTCTGCCTTCCCTTCTTTGCTTAGAACTGGGTTGCCATCTGAGCTCTTGATATTCATACAAGTGGTTCTCTTCTCTCCAAAGGTCTCTTTAATATTCCTGTAGGCAGTATCTATCTTACCCCTAGTGAGACAAGCCTCTACATCCTTACATTTGTCCTCTAGCCATCCCTGCTTAGCCATTTTGCACTTCCTGTCGATCTCATTTTTGAGACGTCTGTATTCCTTTTTGCCTGCTTCATTTATTACATTTTTATATTTTCTCCTTTCATCAATTAAATCCAATATTTCTTCTGTTACCCAAGGATTTCTATTAGCCCTCGTCTTTTTACCTACTTGATCCTCTGCTGCCTTCACTACTTCATCCCTCAGAGCTACCCATTCTTCTTCTACTGTATTTCTTTCCCCCATTCCTGTCAATTGTTCCCTTATGCTCTCCCTGAAACCCTCTACAACCTCTGGTTCTTTCAGTTTATCCAAGTCCCATCTCCTTAAATTCCCACCTTTTTGCAGTTTCTTCAATTTCAATCTGCAGTTCATAACCACTAGATTGTGGTCAGAATCCACATCTGCCCCTGGAAATGTCTTACAATTTAAAACCTGGTTCCTAAATCTCTGTCTTACCATTATATAATCTATCTGATACCTTTTAGTATCTCCAGGATTCTTCCAGGTATACAACCTTCTTTTATGATTCTTGAACCAAGTGTTAGCTATGATTAAGTTATGCTCTGTGCAAAATTCTACAAGGCGGCTTCCTCTTTCATTTCTTACCCCCAACCCATATTCACCTACTATGTTTCCTTCTCTCCCTTTTCCTACTGACGAATTCCAGTCACCCATGACTATTAAATTTTCGTCTCCCTTCACTACCTGAATAATTTCTTTTATCTCGTCATACATTTCATCAATTTCTTCATCATCTGCAGAGCTAGTTGGCATATAAACATGTACTACTGTAGTAGGCATGGGCTTTGTGTCTATCTTGGCCACAATAATGCGTTCACTATGCTGTTTGTAGTAACTAACCAGCACTCCTATTTTTTTATTCATTATTAAACCTACTCCTGCATTACCCCTATTTGATTTTGTATTTATAACCCTGTAATCACCTGACCAAAAGTCTTGTTCCTCCTGCCACCGAACTTCACTAATTCCCACTATATCTAACTTTAACCTATCCATTTCCCTTTTTAAATTTTCTAACCTACCTGCCCGATTAAGGGATCTGACATTCCACGCTCCGATCCGTAGAATGCCAGTTTTCTTTCTCCTGATAACGACGTCCTCTTGAATAGTCCCCACCCGGAGATCCGAATGGGGGACTATTTTACCTCCGGAATATTTTACCCAAGAGGACGCCATCATCATTTAATCATACAGTAAAGCTGCATATCCTCTGGGAAAATTACGGTTGTAGTTTCCCCTTGCTTTCAGCCGTTCGCAGTACCAGCACAGCAAGGCCGTTTTGGTTAATGTTACAAGGCCAGATCAGTTAATCATCCAGACTGTTGCCCCTGCAACTACTGAAAAGGCTGCTGCCCCTCTTCAGGAACCACATGTTTGTCTGGCCTCTCAACAGATACCCCTCCGTTGTGGTTGTACCTACGGTACGGCCATCTGTATCGCTAAGGCACGCAAGCCTCCCCACCAACGGAGGAGATCATGAGGATCGCGAAGAGATCATGAGGATAAAATCAGAGAGATTAGAGCCCACACAGAGGCATACCGACGATCTTTCTTTCCACGAGCAATACGAGACTGGAATAGAAGGGAGTATTAACCGATAGAGATACTCAAAGAACCCTCCGCGACACACCGTCAGGTGGCTTGCGGAGTATGGATGTAGATGTAGATATAGCTCACAATAGACTTGGACTGCTTTAGAGGGACGAAGTGTCCCTGACGGATTTGTCACTCAGGCGACATCCAACAAGCAGACGTCCAACATTGCCATGCTGATACAGCCATCGTCTTCAAATTAATCTTCTTCTACGAGAAAAAGTTCCACTATATCTGTATCTTGAGAATGGCTTGATTCTGTCACACGACTAGTTTCGGTGGCACGTTACCGCCATCCTCAGGCCCCACCACTGCCAGAAGAGTATTTGAGTTCCTTGGCACATTGACTGTTGTATTCTTGTTACTAGCACACATGGGCTAGCTGTCATCAGTAGTCTGTACTCGACACCGTGTTGTCTCCAATGCGCCAAGGAAATCAAATACTCTTTTGGCAGTGGTGGGGCCTGAAGATGGAGCTAATGTGCCGCTGAAATTGTAATGTGCCGCCGAAACTAGTCGTGTGATAGAATAAAGATATTCTCAAGATATAGATGTGGTAGTACTTTTTCTCACATATACACACACATCAAAAAAAGGTTTGCATCACCTCGGTTCCTAGAGTTCCGCAACCTGTACAGGAAATTGGAATAGAGATCAGCATAAACATCATTTCCGCCCTTTTCACTGCTCATGAAAACCACACATTGCATGCTGTACCACCATGCAGTTAGACCTTCACAGCTGGTGGTCCAGATTGCTGTACACACCAGTAGTTCTAATATCCAGTAGCACGTCCTCTTGCACTGATGCATGCCTGTATTCTTCGTGGCGTATTATCCACAAGTTCATCGAGGCACTGTTGGTCCAGATTGTCCTACTTCTCAACGGCGACTCGGCGTAGATCCCTCAGAGTGGTTCGTGGCTCACGTCGTCCATAAACAGCCCTTTTAAATCTATCCCAGGCATGTTCAATAGGGTTCATGTCTGGAGAGCATGCTGGCCACTCCAGTCGATCGATGTCGTTATCCTGAAGACAGTCATTCACAAGATGTGCACTATGTGGGTGCGAATTGTCGTCCATGAAGACGAATGCCTCCCCAATATGCTGCCGATATAGTTGCACTATCGGTCTGATGAAAGCATTCGCGTATTGTACGGCCATTACGGCGCCTTTCATGACTACCAGCGCCGTATGTCGGCCGCACATAGCGCCACCCCAAAACAGCAGGAACCTCCACCTTGCTGCAGTCGCTGGACAGTGTGTCTAAGGCGTTCAGCCTGACTAGGTTCCCTCCAAACACATCTCCGACGATTGTCTGGTTGAAGGCATATGCGATACTCATCGGTGAAGAGAACGTGATGCTAATCCTGAGCGGTCGATTCGGCATGTTGCTGGGCCTATCTGTACCATGCTGCATGGTGTAGTGGTTGCAAAGATGGACCTCGCCATGGACGTCGGGAGTGAAGTTGTGCATCATGCAGTCTATTGTGCGCAGTTTGAGTCGTAATACGACGTCCTGTGGCTGCATGAAAAGCATTATTGAACATGGTGGCATTGCTGTTAGGGTTCCTCCGAGCCATGCAGTGGTCATACACTGCAGTAGTAGCCCTTAGGTGGCCTGAGCGAGGCATGTCATTGAGGTATGTCATCGACAGTTCCTGTCTCTCTGTATCTCCTCCACGTCCGAACAACATTGCTTTGGTTCACTCCGAGAAACCTGGACACATCCTTTGTCGAGAACCCTTCCTGGCACAAAGTAACAATGCGGACACGATCGAACCGCAATGTTGACCGTCTAGGCATGGTTGAACTACAGACAACATAAGCCATGTACCTCCTTCCTGGTGTAATGACTGGAACTGATCGGCTCTCGGACCCCCTCCGTCTAATGCATGGTTGTATGCATGGTTGTTTACATGTTTGGTCGGGTTTAGTGACAACTCTGAACAGTCAAAGGGACTGTGTCTGTGATACAGTATCCAAAGTCAACGTCTATCTTCAGGAGTTCTGGGAACTGGAGTGATGCAAACCTTTTTTTTTATGTGTGTATCATCAGATGAAGTCCATGTACTAACATGGACATCAAAAATATTGATATACATATGCTGTAAAATGTACTCATATGCTTCCGCATTTACCGTTTTCTTAAGCACAATGATGATGCTGAAGATGATTGGTTTGTGGGGCTATCAACTGCGCGGGATCAGCGCCCGTATAAATTCACAAACTTTACTCAGTCCAATCTCGCCACTTTTCGTGAATAACGATTTTATTTTTACTATCAGAAACAGTCTTCATCACAATTTATTTATTACGGTGACCGGTTTCGACCACTACTGTGGTCATCTTCAGACCTACAAGTCGTATACGAAGCTTTAATTAGAGGGCTACATACATTAAAGAAAATACATAAAGTTACAAAGCTATGAAACGATGAATTACCAATGAGTAAGAACCTCCTTCTGGTGGTAAATCACTACTGGAGAAACCAGTTTTTTTTTTCTTTATTGTTATTTTTAAACCTGTTTACAGGCAGGCCAGCAGCAGCATACTACGCCGCTCTTTGGCCTCAGAGAAACAAAACATACAAATGAAGACATTGAGAGAAAAAACATGGTGGACATAGAAACGGAGACAAACACTTTTTAAAATACATGGAGCCGTTGACGGGCGTAGAGTCCAAGATAAAATTTGTTCAGACACTTGGACACAGACAGAGACGAAAATTGTCACACGTGAACGTAGGTGCACAAAACGAATAACACTGAACCACTTCAGCACAAAACGACGGCACACACAGAACACGAGGCGTTGATCTCCGGCGCGCGAATGTTCACTAACCATGTACGAGTCCGGGAACCTGCCAAGAGAGGAGAAGGGGAGAAACCAGTTTTTTTTTTCTTTATTGTGATTTTAAACACCTTATATAAAGGCGGGCTGTCAGCAGCACAATACGCCGCTCTTCAGCCTTGCGTTTGACAACAATTAGTACATAAAGGTGGCACAAAGTAGACAGTAGAAACGGTGGGCAAAAAATGTAAACAAACTGCCTATTGGCTTCTGTCTCGGGTTCTTCGGCCGACGTTAATCTAATGATTTTTCTGATTTTTCTGACGTTTCGCCAGCACGAGTGGCTGGCATTGTCAAAGCTTCACCCTCCATTGCCGGTGGTGAACTGGAAGCTTTGACAATGCCAGCCACTCGTGCTGGCGAAACGTCAGAAAAATCAGAAAAATCATTAGATGAACGTCGGCCGAAGAACCCGAGACAGAAGCCAATAGGCAGTTTGTCAACAAGTGGCCACGAAAGCCTCAACAAAAAATGTAGACACTAAAAATCGAAAAAACATGGAGCCGTTCACGCTGGACGAGAAACATCACTAACACTGGGCGACACGGTGCACAGAACATGGATGATGGCGACGGCACGTGAGCGGTGGTGGCGTGACGGCGAACAACACTACACACAAACGAAGGCACACACACGAAACACTGACGGCGATGATCTCCGGCGCGCGAATGTTCACTGAGCGTGTACGAGTCCGGGGACCTGCCAGGAGAGGAGGTGGAGGAGGAGAAAGGGGAAGGGGAATGGGAGAGGGGAGAGCAGAGATGCCATGGGCAAAGGAGAGAGGGGGAGGGAGGAAGGGGGAGGGGAAGCCCGGGGGAGAGGGGAGGAGGGAGGGTGGAAAGGAAAGAGAAGGGAAGGGAAGGGAGGGAGGGAGGGTGCCGAAAGGAAAGGACACAGGAGGTGGGGGGGGAGGATCAAAGTTGATAGGAGGGGTAGATGCAGGGGAGGAGGACATCATCAGGGAGGGGGAGCTGGCGGAAGCCACCTTGGGAGAGGGTAAGGAGGGTTGAGAGATGGAGACCGGGTGGGACGTGGGAATAGGCGCGGCAGCGGGCGGGGGTGGGAGAGGATCGGGGAGGAGAAACCAGTGCACGTCTTACTATATATAATGGAGGCTCCACCCACTTCCAACAGAATGATGTCATTGCTACCCAATGGGTTATAGGTCGAATAACAATGTAAAATTTCTTAGTTAAAAGAACATTGTCAAGAAAGGAAAATAAACACACACTAAACTTATCTTGTTCACAGCTACTGGCAATTAAGAAGCGTTAAAATATTTAAACATGTAGGATAAATGAACTTCGTTTTGACAGTACATGGGTTGCCGTCTCAAGGCCTGTTAGTGAACCATTTGGAACCACTGGTTGCCATGGTAAAGTTGGACGCCGTTCCAAAGATGTAACAGCAGGCTTCTTTCCACTGAAGTTGTTGTAAAGTCGATAGGCAAACTAGTGGTTGCCATGGTGAGGATAAACGCCAGTGCAAAGATGTGCTTGCAGGCTTCTTTATAACAAAGTTGTTGCGGAAGTGGAATGGCAAAGACTGTCACGTCAGACGATGTACTATTGAGCAGCAACATGTCTTTATTGAAACGATTTTCAGTGAGTAGGCTGCAATAATCGTTAACTGATATGTGATGTACATGCTGCACAGATACGATTTAATGGTGTAACAAGAGACTTCCATTTACGTAGATTACATAATAATTCTTACAGATCAATACTAAGAAAGAAAGAAAAAAGAATTGAGAGGGTACAGTAGTTGTGCATATTTATGAAATATTGACTATGAAGTTCATATATAGATTCCTTTTTTTTACATGTGACAATTTTTAAAATGCATTGCTATGTCTTATGTTGCATGCCAGTCTTATAAACAAATAAAAATAACGAAAATGGAAGGAATTTAAAATTATAATACTACGAACCGTAGTGTGAAAAATAAAGGGAAGTGAATTAGCAATATGCAGTCTTAAAGCATATAAACAAACATTCTAAAAACAGATAGTCGATCATAAAATAATGTTTGGCGAAATAAAATTACAAAATGAAGATAAAATATTTCCTAAAGGTCTTAATAATTTTAAAAATGAAGGACAGACGATTGAACATTCTAAAGCAGATCGTCAAAAAGCTCAAAGAAATGTATGTCTTTGAATTCATGTTGCTCATTTAAAACAGATAACGGTTTACTTTTGGGAAGCGAATAGATTGAAATTTCTTCTAAAGTATTTAGCAGTAGTCCTTTTGGCACACCATGTAATATTTTCAAATTGTTAGAAATGCAACCCTCAGAATGATTGTATCCATCAAGATGTTGACCAAATATTGATTTGGTACGTGCAGTACCAGTAGTATGTTCCTTAAAATGTGTTAGACAGTTATGGCCAGTTTGGCCAATATACTGTTTGTCACAGTCATCACATAGTATTTTGTAAACACCTGACTTTTGGTATATATTTGATTCCCCAATTGTGTGTTTCAGTTTCATCTGTAGTGGGTTATTGGTTTTGAATGCTATTGTCACACTTGTATTCTTAAATAATTTATTTATTTTATCTGAAATAGGTCCCATGTATGTCATTTTAGTAAATCTCTTCTTGGAATTTATAACAGCATCATTTGTTTGTTGTCATTTTTGGTGTAACAGATTTACCCAATGGGAATTATAAATGTTAGCAACTGCTATCAGTCTTAAGGTATCAATTTCCTTCTGGATTGCATCAGGTTGAAGAGGTTATTTCAATATCCTATGTATCATTGTTTTAAAAAATACCATTTTGTATTTTAATGCATGGCATGATGTAGTATTTATTGTTATGTCAGTTGATGTGGGTTTTCTATAAATAGAAATATTATGTTTTCCATTCCTGTTTGCAATTGTGAGGTCTAGGAAATTAATACTACTGTTACTTTCGTGTTCTACTGTAAATACAAGTAGTGCATGTAAATTATTTAAGTTATTAGTGAAAGCTTCAATTTCTTCCTTAGAATCGTTATATAATATCAATGTGTTATCAACATATCTTTTGTAGTATATAATTTTATTTGTTATTTCTGCATTATTTTTGAAAAATTGAATTTCAACATAATTGACGAAGATATCTGCTATAGTGCTAGCCAGGGAATTCCCCATTGCAAGTCCAGATTCCTGAATATATATTTTATTATTAAATGAAAAATAATTAAAATCTAGAGTAATTCTTAACAGTTCAATGAGCTCTACTATTTCTTTGGGGCTCATGATTTTATGATACGTTAAGTTATCTTTAATAATAGAGATAGTCTCTTGAATAGGTATGTTCGTGTAAAGATTGGTGATGTCCAACGATGCAAACCTTGCGTTTTTTGGAATGTCCACATCATAAATTGATTTAGTTAACTTAAAACTGTTTTTAATGCTATAATTTTCTTTATAAATGTAAAAGGATTTTAAGATTTGATTAAGCTTTTTGTTCAGGTTATAAGAGGGACTGTTGATATAATTAACAATTGGACAAATTGGTAAATTTGGTTTGTGTAATAATATTTGTGATCTCAACTTGGTTAAAGTGGGATTCATAACCTTAAGTGTTATATTATCGTTAGGTGAAAATAAAGAGGGCTGAAATGTCCCTGATGGATCTGTCAAACAGTCCACGATCGAAGTCACTCAGCTCTCCTGACCAACACATTCTGCTGTTAACTGCTTCTCTACTAACAACAACACAACACTCACTACCTCCTTTAATAGTGGCGGGTCCGCCTCTTGTGACATGTCATGGTCAGTTCGCATTATATAGGGTGTCCGAATACTGTTGATCGGTAAGTGTACGTTATTCATTAACGGCCACGGGTGAATCGAATGGGAAGGGAGGGTACCAGTTCAACAGTTTATAATAAACTAGCGAGCCCGTTAGTGCTTTGCAACTGCTAAATGCGTATACCATAATCTCCTCCTCCTCGCTCTCTCTGTCCGTCGCGTCCCCCCCCCCCTCTCTTCGCCCATTTCCTCCTACCCCCACTCTACGTCCAATTCCTTGTACCCCTTTCCCATCTGTCCGTCTCCTCGTTCCTTTCCTCTCTGCCCTTGATCCTTGTTCATTCTTATTGAAAACGAAGCCTTGCGCTGCAGTCTGGAACCGCAAGACCGCTACGGTCGCAGGTTCGAATCCTGCCTCGGGCATGGATGTTTGTGATGTCCTTAGGTTAGTTAGGTTTAACTAGTTCTAAGTTCTAGGGGACTAATGACCTCAGCAGTTGAGTCCCATAGTGCTCAGAGCCATTTGAACCATTTTAGCCAACGAAGCCTTGATTGCAAATTGAAGCCGCTTGAAGTGGATTGGTAAATCAGTTGGGACCTTTGGCATACGGCCATGAGAGAGGCCTCGCTAGCTACTGTACCTGTGTGAATAGTACCTTCAGTGACAGTATTCCTCATAGTTTTAATATGGGAACGGATAGGATTATAGAGCCTCGGAAGAACGTAGTAGTATTCTAATCATAAGCTAATAAGACACAAGTACAACTATCCCGTTTTTTTTTCCCTTGTTAAAACCGACTGCGAGGAAGAAAACAGAACAGCCTATTGCTGTGTGTAAAATTCTTGTTTAAAATTATGCGTATAAGGGGAAAGGATACATATGGAACAAACAATTTGTCTAATAAATGCACTGCTATCTTAGTCAAAACTGACTGGGAGAAACAAAAGGAAACCGCACATTTTAACAGCACAGCATAGTATTTTCCCGACGGCAGTGGCATTTTCCAGCAAGATAACGCGCCGTGTCACAAGGCAGGGAGTGCGATGGAATGGTTCGAGCAAAACAGTGGCGAGATCCAATTGATGTGTTGCCGCCCCCCCCCTTCCCTCCCCCCAACTCACCAGATTTGAAATCGATCGAACACGTCTGGGATGTGACTGAACGTGGCGTCAGAGACCATCGCCCTCCTCCCCGGAATTTACTGGAATTAGGTGACTTGTTTGTGCAGATGTGGTGCTCACTGCCTCCAGGCAACCTACCCACGGCCTCATTGCTTCCTTACCCCGACGCGTGGCCGCTCTTATCCGTGCCAAAGTTTGATATTCCAGCTATTAGATAGATGGTCATAATGCTCTGGCTGATCTGTGTATATAGCTTATTCCGTCCGAATGTTTATTAGAGTATCATGTAAAAATCTGAAGTAAATCGACCCAGAACTTTGCGAGATTTTTGTTAATTTTTCCTGTTTATACATTATTCCGACCAAACGTTGTTGAGAGTTGTCTGTTGTTGTGATCTTCAGTCTGAAGACTCATTTCATGCAGCTCTCCATCCTACTCTACCCTGGGCTCGCCACTCGCCACTGTTTTGCTCGAACCATTCCATCGCACTCCCTGCCTTGTGACACGGCGCGTTATCTTGCTTCATCTCCGACTAACTACTGCAACCTACATCCTTCTGAATCTACTTAGTGTATTCATCTTTTGGTCTCCCTCTACGATTTTTACCCTCCACACTTCCATCTAATACAAAACTGGTGATCCTTTGATGTCTCAGAATGTATTCTATCAACTGATCCCTTCTTCTAATCAGTCTGTGCCTCAAATTTCTTTTCTCATCGATTCTCAGTATCTCCTTGTTCGTTACGTGATCTACCCATTTAATCTTCAGCATCCATCTGTAGCACCACGTTTGAAAAGGTTCTAGTCTCTTCTTGCCTGAACCGTTTACCATCCATGTTTCACTTTCATACGTGGCTACACACCATACAAATTCTTTCAGAAAAGACGACACTTAAATCTATATTTGAGGTTAACGAATTTCTGTTCTTGAGAAATGTTTTTCTTGCAAATGCCAGTCTACATTTTATATCCTCTCTACTTCGGCCACCATCAGTTATTTTGCTTCCCAAATAGCAAAACTCATCTACATCTAGTACTTTACCTGTCTCGTTTCCTAATCTAATTCTCTCCACATCACCTAATTTAATTCGATTACATTCCGTTACCCTTGTCTTGCTTTTGTTGACGCTCATCTTATGTCTCCCTTTCAAGACACAGTCCATTCCGTTCGACTGCTCTTCCAAGTCTTTTGCTGTCTCTGACAGATTTACAAAGTCATGGGTAAACCTCAAAGTTTTTATTTCTTCTCCCTCAATGTTCATTACTACTCCAAATTTTTCTGTGGTTGCCTTTACGTCTTGTTGAATGTACGTATTAGAGTATCGTGCAAAAATCTTAAGTATGTCTGTCATGATCTTTTCCAGATTTTTGCTAACATGTTTTCCCACTATATACACTAACAAGCCAAAACAGTATAACCACCTGCTTAATAGGTTGTTGAACCATCATCGTTACGCAGTATATCACCGATTCTACTACAATCGATTCTACAGTTCGTTGACAGATTTGTGGAGATATGTGGCCCCAGGTATCTACACACAAGTCATGTAATTCCCGTAAATAACTGGCCGCTGATTTATGTATGCGGTGATGGCGCCCGATAGCGGCGCAGATGGGAACCATCGGATTCACATCAGGCGAATTTGGTGGCCAAGACATTAACGTGATCAGTATCTCGAACGACTGTAGCACGGTTCTGGCTCCGAGACACGGACGGTTATACTACTGAAAGATGACGTCGTCATCGGGTAAGACTTCAAACATGAAGGGATGTCAGGTGGTTCGCAGAATCCCACGTTCAGTGAAGAGTCGTGGACGTCCAACCATTGAGCGCCTTGTGGTAGTTTCACTGTCCTTCTACCTCTTACTGTAGATGCTCAACACCGTAGCACGTGGACGTTCAACCAGCTTCGCCGTTTAGAGATGCGTAATAATAATCTTTCCTTTGACAAAGTCGCTTATCCCAATGGATTTCGCCATTTGCAGCCCATATATTCGCTATGGCGATCCCCATCTGTCTCTGCTGCGCCTACATACTTTTCTTACTGCGCCACGTGCCCTCAACGTTACCATGGGGCATCCAACCTTTCAGTGGGCAGTGGTCATAATGTTTTGGCTGATCATTATATATGCAGGGTGAGGCAAATAAAAGTGGCCATGAGAACAGAGTTCCAGGGTATAGAGAAACACAGCAGAGAAAAAGAAATACAAGCCTAACCTGACTACAGCAGATGTTTAAAGTGACCATCATTCATCTCTTGGCACTTTTGGGCCCTGGCCAGCAAGTCCCTGAAGACAGATCGAAGCTGGACTGCTAGAATAGCTACAATTTTATCCGAAAAGTTCTGCTGCCCTTCATGAAGATTATGAGTATTGTTGCAATAAACCCCTTAGACTTGAGTGCTCCTCCCCCCCCCCCCCTCCCCCCAAAAAAAACACACACACACAGAGTAATCGTACATTGTAAAAACCAAGTGACCTGGGTGGCTAGCTAGGGCCGGACCAGACTGACACCTGCTAACAACACTGCCAGGTATGAAAATTATGTAAATGTGCTCCAAGGTTAGGCCGGTTGTATGGGCAGTTGCTCCATCCTGTTGGAAGTAACTGTAGGTCTTTTCCTTTAGCGCTGCCACAAATTCACGTCCAATTGACAACGTTAACTGGAATACTCTCTTTCAAATTCTGAAGGTGGCAGGGGTAAAATACAGGGAGCGAAAGGCTATTTACAATTTGTACAGAAACCAGATGGCAGTTATAAGAGTCGAGGGGCATGAAAGGGAAGCAGTGGTTGGGAAAGGAGTGACACAGGGTTGTAGCCTCTCCCCGATGTTATTCAATCTGTATATTGAGCAAGCAGTAAAGGAAACAAAAGAAATATTCGGAGTAGGTATTAAAATTCATGGAGAAGAAGTAAAAACTTTGAGGTTCGCCGATGACATTGTAATTCTGTCAGAGACAGCAAAGGACTTGGAAGAGCAGTTGAACGGAATGGACAGTGTCTTGAAAGGAGGATATAAGATGAACATCAACAAAAGCAAAACGAGGATAATGGAATGTAGTCAAATTAAATCGGGTGATGCTGAGGGGATTAGATTAGGAAATGAGACACTTAAAGTAGTAAAGGAGTTTTGCTATTTAGGGAGTAAAATAACTGATGACGGTCGAAGTAGAGAGGATATAAAATGTAGACTGGCAATGGCAAGGAAAGCGTTTCTGAAGAAGAGAAATTTGTTAACATCGAGTATAGATTTAAGTGTCAGGAAGTCGTTTCTGAAAGTATTTGTATGGAGTGTAGCCATGTATGGAAGTGAAACATGGACGATAACCAGTTTGGACAAGAAGAGAATAGAAGCTTTCGAAATGTGGTGCTACAGAAGAATGCTGAAGATAAGGTGGGTAGATCACGTAACTAATGAGGAGGTATTGAATAGGATTGGGGAGAAGAGAAGTTTGTGGCACAACTTGACTAGAAGAAGGGATCGGTTGGTAGGACATGTTTTGAGGCATCAAGGGATCACAAATTTAGCATTGGAGGGCAGCGTGGAGGGTAAAAATCGTAGAGGGAGACCAAGAGATCAATACACTAAGCAGATTCAGAAGGATGTAGGTTGCAGTAGGTACTGGGAGATGAAGAAGCTTGCTCAGGATAGAGTAGCATGGAGAGCTGCATCAAGCCAGTCTCTGGACTGAAGACCACAACAACAACAACGTATACTCTCGTTCAGGGCACTTTTATTTGTCCCATCTAGTATATTCAAATAATATGTAGCCTATGGTCCAGAACTTCGCGATATTTTTGGTGAAAACATTAAACAACATCCTGTGTTTATGTAGATAGATGAGCTTGGCGCAAATGATGTCTGTTACAGTAGCCGAATCATCACCAATTCCGTATTAGTAAAGTCTGAATCAGTAACGGTTTTCTGTATCCAAAAGCATTTGACAAAGTATGACGACTGTTCAAAAAATTCGGGAACATTCGTAATTTCGCGCCAATGGTGTGTTCGAGCGAAGTGCGGTTGGCATCTTTACACACGCCTGTGTTTACTGCGTAACTGCTGGAAGTTTTATTGGTGTAGATCTGTTGGTTTTTGTTCAGTGCTGTATTTAGAATAATGTTGTGTCGCACAGTTTTGCGAATTTCGAGACGACGGAGTTAGAGGAGCAACGCGTCTGCATTAAATTTTGCATGAAACTCAAGAAATCCTTTACAGAGACAAACCAAATGATGCAGGAAACCTATGGTGATGAGTGCTTAAGCCGTACTCGGTGTTACGAATGGTTCACGTGGTTTAAAAATGTCCGGCGGTTCCAGGCGCTCAGTCCGGAACCGCGCGACTGCTACGGTCGCAAGTTCGAATCCTGCCTCGGGCGTGGGTGTGTGTGATGTCCTTAGGTTACTTAGGTTTAAGTAGTTCTAAGTTCTAGGGGACTGATGACCACAGATGTTAAGTCCCATAGTGCTCAGAGCCATTTTTTGTCCGGGCGGAAGTTAAAGATGACGCTTGTTCAGGACGCCATTCGACGTCTACCGACGACGCTCATGTCATGAATGTCAACGAAAATGTGCGTGCCAATCGAATACTCACTGTCGGGCAGACTGCAGATAAAAAATGACATTTTAGTTGGATCACGTCTTGAGGTCCTGACACAGCATCTAGAAATGCATCGTGTTGCCGCCAAGTTTGTCCCGCGGCTCATGAATCAAGACTAGAAAGAGCTTCGCCTCGTAATCTGTGAAGAGCGTTTGGGTCGTACAAATGAGAACGAGATGTGCCTTACGAGAATCATAACTGGTGAAAGAACTTGCCCCCCTTCTAACAGCCGTGTACCGCAAGTCTCTAGAGGAACGGAAGGTTCCAAATGATTGTAAAAGAGCACAGGTAGTTCCAGTTTTCAAGAAGGGTCGTCGAGCAGATGTGCAAAACTATGGCCTATATCTCTGACATCGATCTGTTACAGAATTTTAGAACATGTTTTTTGCTCGCGTATCATGTCATTTCTGGAAACCCAGAATCTACTCTGTAGGAATCAACATGAATTCCGGAAACAACGATCGTGTGAGACCCAACTCGCTTTATTTGTTCATGAGACCCAGAAAATATTAGATACAGGCTCCCAGGTAGATGCTATTTTCCTTGACTTCCGGAAGGCGTTCGATGAAGTTCCGCACTGTCGCCTCATAAACAAAGTAATAGCCTACGGAATATCAGACCAGCTGTGTGGCTGGATTGAAGAGTTTTTAGCGAACAGAACACAGCATGTTGTTCTCAATGGAGAGACGTCTACAGACGTTAAAGTAACCTCTGGCGTGCCACAGGGGAGTTTTATGGGGCCATTGATTTTCACAATATATATAAATGACCTAGTAGATAGTGTCGGAAGTTCCATGCGGCTTTTCGCGGATGATGCTGTAGTATACAGAGAAGTTGCGGCATCAGAAAATTGTAGCGAAATGCAGGAAGATCTGCAGCGGATAGGCACTTGGTGCAGGGAGTGGCAACTGACCCTTAACATAGACAAATGTAATGTATTTCGAATACATAGAAAGAAGGATCATTTATTGTATGATTATATGATAGCGGAAAAATCACTGGTAGCAGTTACTTCTGTAAAATATCTGGGAGTATGCGTATGGAACGATTTGAAGTGGAATGAACATATAAAATTAATTGTTGGTTTGGCAGGTGCCAGGTTGAGATTCATTGGGAGAGTCCTTAGAAAATGTGGTCCATCAACAAAGGAGGTGGCTTACAAAACACTCGTTCGACCTATACTTGAGTATTGCTCATCAGTGTGGGATCCGTACCAGGTCGGGTTGACAGAGAAGATAGAGAAGATCCAAAGAAGGGCGGCACGTTTAGTCACAGGGTTATTTGGTAAGTGTGATAGCGTTACGGAGATGTTTAGCAAACCCAAGTGGCAGACTCTGCAAGAGAGGCGCTCTGAAATAACAGTATCTCACGTGTCTTATTAATTGCACAATTGAATTTTTAATTCAAAGAGTAGTTAAAATGACTCCTTCAGATCATTCTGCCTTTATTACCACAGTAGTATTGGATTCCTGGATACAATTCCACTCATAATCTTATTGTACACAGCTTTAGCCATTCCTCGCGGTATATACCCTTCTTTCGCACTGACACCAGCAGTCACTCTCACTCAGTCGCACATTTCCGTTTCACCGTTGCTACACGTAAAGAGGCTTTCAGTTCTGACCACTGGAACACAAGCGTTTCAGCATACAGCACAGGGCTGGCCTCTAAAATAAGAGTGTTGTGCCCTACTTTACTGTCTGCTGAAAGCCAGGTTTCGAGAGGGTGCGTTTCTGGATGAGGTATCGAGTATATTGCTTTCCCCTACTTATACCTCCCGAGGAGATCACGAATGTAAAATCAGAGAGATTCGAGCGCACACGGAGGTTTTCCGGCAGTCGTTCTTCCCGCTAACCATACGCGGCTGGAACAGGAAAGGGAGGTAATGACAGTGGCACGTAAAGTGCCCTCCGCCACACACCGTTGGGTGGCTTGCGGAGTATAAATGTAGATGTAGATGTGTGTCTACAGTTATCATGTTGAGAACAAGGTTCCATCTTCACAATGGGCCGGGAAAGATCCTCCAAGACCAAAAAAAGCTCGTCAGATCACGACAAATGCCAAAGCCATGCTGATAGTTTTCTTTGACTTTGAAGAATTCGTGGCACAGGGACAAACTGTTGATCGACGGTACTATTGGGAAGTGCTGCAACGCTTGTGAGAAAATGTGAGAAGGGAACGGCCTGAAATGTGGCGACACAGTTCATGGCTATCGCATCACGGTAACGCACCCGCACATACAACCCTGTTGGTGCGTGACTATTGCACAAAAAACGAAATCACTGTGGTGCCTTATCCTCCGTACTCTCCAAGGTGCCTTTTCTGTATCTTTCCGCCATTTTGCCGATCGTTTCGGTACTCAAGAGCTCCGAACGGTCTAGTACTCGAATTAAGAGTCCAAGCATTGCAGTATGCATTTCGGTAGCGATATCGTTCGGGTCTAGAGAACCGAAGCACTGTTGGTTTGTGTCACCCAAGCCAATCATAAGCAAGCGGCCGCAGATCCGCGCATGCGCACTGCAGCGCGCACAGCGCCAAGAATACAAAGCGGCTAGCAGACGACACAGGCGCGCTATTCTTCCAAGTACCGAAAATTGCGTTTACGTTGTCATAACGCATGACGCCGCGTTCCATCGAGCTGACGTGTCCGCTTCATCGCCTTTGCCTCCTCCTTAACAGTATCAGGCGCGGTATATCCATTTCCACGATTCTCAGCTGAAATGCATAAAATTTTTTACAGTTTCTCTGATCGCATGTTTCCATGCATGCATAATAACGATAGCGTATTTAACTGTATTCTGCAGATTGTCGTAAATGCCGCATTATGTCGTCTTATTCTCATTCACACTGACATCGTGTTTTGGATTTTACGTTTCGGAAAATGAGTTAGGAATAGTGTGTACTACCACATTGTACTAATACATCTATAAAAACACCCGAAAAATTGATTCTGAGGGTTTCAAAGAATAAGAAGATAAACAGAATGTGGTTATAACTCGATCCTAGAGATCCAAATGATTAAGTAGCCCACTTTCCCATATGATACGTCAACGATTTGGGTCTTAAAAACAAAAATTGAAAAAAAAAACACATTTTCTGGAGCTCCTGCAGTTCGTCGAAGTTTACAACACGCATCTCATAAACGAAAAATTTATCGTATATGGTGTTAAAGTCTCAAAATATTACGGCAGAGATCTTTCATCTCTGTTTACTGGGGTTGAGGATTCGATCGCAGATAAATACTTGTGACAAGCAAGATTATGAAGATGACTGCTGCTAGTTACATTACCAGTAATTTAAGTTGTGGTCTTAGATTCTTGTCTAACCGCATACTCGGAAAAAATGGTGAATTATTTCTGACATGAAAAAATACATTCTTGTCTAACCGCATACTCGGAAAAAATGGTGAATTATTTCTGACATGAAAAAATACAAAGGTCACTGTCGGTTGTTTCGCTCACAGCAATTTCAATAATTTCATATTTCGTATTTTAAACACACAGAAATCACGAAATCATTACTGAAGAGGTGCGCTCTTACATGTAAGTAATAACGAATATTGCAGAAAAGTCCGACCCTGGTAGCTGAGTGGTCAGCGTGACGGAACGTCAATCCTAAGGTCCCGGGTTCGATTCCCGGCTGGGTCGGAGATTTTCTCCGCTCCGGGACTGGGTGTTGTGTTGTCTAAGTCATCATCATTTCATCCCCATCGACACGCAGGTCGCCTAAGTGGCGTCAACTCGAAAGACCTGCACCAGGCGAACGGTCTACCTGACAGGAGGCCCTAGCCACGCGACATTTCATTTTCATTGCAGAAAAATCTTAACTTACACGAATAACAATGTCTCAGAACGTGTTGTATATGTGAAGAGGAAAAAATTTTTTGCATTCATCCATGCGCGAACCCACGGCCTCTAGTTCCACACTCCCGCTCGCTAACCGCTTTTTTTATCTCATTTTGTTCGTTTTCGTTCGTTGTATCTGCTCTAGGCGGACGTCGAAAGACACCCGTTTCAGTTCGTTGTTGATCCATTAACTCAGTTTTTTTATTACAGAGGGCAGAGACGCACTTTGTTCACAGATATATCGTCAAATTCTGACCGCTCGGCCACGCCAAACAACAGACATAGAAATCTCAATTCTTGTAGTATTGTCTAGAGGAACGTAGGCTGACTTCGTTGCCAAACGGTGCTACGTAAGTCATAAATGCGTGAGAGTTTGGAAGGTTTCCAATATCAGGCTTCACATAATTGCTTTCCATTGTTACCTGAGAGTTGTAAAAACGTTTCGATAATTACTAAGTAACCCATTTGTGGGAAAAAGTACACAAAGACACTAGTAATGTCAGTTCACACTCATGTAATATACGTAAGCAGAGCCGATGTCTTGATATTTAATGATCTTTAAACTCTTATTTGCATAAAAATAACACGTATTTTGAGAGAATATTAACCGAAAATGTTTATTTTTTATGTAATCATTCACAGTAGCAACCTAACCTAACTATATTTCTAACAAAGCAAAATAGTCTATTATGAATTCACTTTCCAACCGGACACGTCCTCTTGTGATTCTTTAGTAACACAATCACTAAATCCAAAGTTAAAACCGCTAAATATGTTTAAAATAAATTATAGGTGTACGTAAACCACAGCTAGCCGATCGACAGGACCAAACCGAAATCCAAAACCTCTCGGTACAATTGTCGTAAAATCGGTGGGAGGACCGTTCGGTAACAAGTCTCAGAAGCTTACTGAATAGGATATTTCGATAAAGAACCGAAAATGACGTCACTACCGAGACTAGCCTACTACACCGATCAGTATGAACGATACAGAATAGGGCCCCAGGCCTCGCCCCTGCAAACTTTTTGTTGCTTCCTAAGCTGAAAACCCCGTTGAAAGGACGAAGATTTTCAACGATAGACGAGATACAAAAATTCACAGACGGTGCTTCGCGCCATCCAGCAAGAGGCGTACCAAGACTGCTTCCAGAAGTGGAAGCGGTGTTGGGAGCGATGTATCAATTGTCGAGGGCACCATTTCGAAGGAGACCGTGCACAGTAAGTAAACGGTAAGCGTAGAAAAATTTCGTGGACAACGTTCCGGAATTTTTCGAATAGACTTCGTACAGTAGCGTCTGTGAACGAGATCGGTAGCAGCCGCTCGGCCTCCGCTTTGCTCGCTCTCAGCATCGCGTGCGCCAAGAATGCACCCGAGGCGTTGACGAATAGCTCCCGCCTGCCTTGGCGGCAGACGGGCGCGTGCGAAAACACGCACACACGCACACACGCAGTGGGGATCGCGATAAGCTGGCGCCAGCCTGCTGTCGCGGATTTACTGGAGGGTAGGCCTGCGGTAAGTGGGGTGGCTGCGGCCAGAGTCGATACGCCTGCAACAGAGGCACGGAGGTATACATGAACAGAGGCCACTCCAATACAGTGCAGTGTTTGCTGCGCCTCCTGGCATGTTTTGTCGGGCTTGCTGGTCAAGTGACAGCCGGCACGGTAGCTCAGCGTGTTGCTTGTTGATCTGTGTAATAAAAAACGATCAACTCACGTGGGTGTCATGTGACGTCCGCCACGACCAATTGCAACTAACAATCAAAAACGAAACGGTAAACTGTACAGCACCTCCAAACAGAGACTTTCGTGATCACAACACAGGATCTACAGAGAATTACCACATCTGCAGCGAAAGACTGAAAATGACAGGTAGGGACTCTACAAACGTAGGAAGCTGATTCTACACTCCTGGAAATTGAAATAAGAACACCGTGAATTCATTGTCCCAGGAAGGGGAAACTTTATTGACACATTCCTGGGGTCAGATACATCACATGATCACACTGACAGAACCACAGGCACATAGACACAGGCAACAGAGCATGCACAATGTCGGCACTAGTACAGTGTATATCCACCTTTCGCAGCAATGCAGGCTGCTATTCTCCCATGGAGACGATCGTAGAGATGCTGGATGTAGTCCTGTGGAACGGCTTGCCATGCCATTTCCACCTGGCGCTTCAGTTGGACCAGCGTTCATGCTGGACGTGCAGACCGCGTGAGACGACGCTTCATCCAGTCCCAAACATGTTCAATGGGGGACAGATCCGGAGATCTTGCTGGCCAGGGTAGTTGACTTACACCTTCTAGAGCACGTTGGGTGGCACGGGATACATGCGGACGTGCATTGTCCTGATGGAACAGCAGGTTCCCTTGCCGGTCTAGGAATGGTAGAACGATGGGTTCGATGACGGTTTGGATGTACCGTGCACTATTCAGTGTCCCCTCGACGATCACCAGTGGTGTACGGCCAGTGTAGGAGATCGCTCCCCACACCATGATGCCGGGTGTTGGCCCTGTGTGCCTCGGTCGTATGCAGTCCTGATTGTGGCGCTCACCTGCACGGCGCCAAACACGCATACGACCATCATTGGCACCAAGGCAGAAGCGACTCTCATCGCTGAAGATGACACGTCTCCATTCGTCCCTCCATTCACGCCTGTCGCGACACCACTGGAGGCGGGCTGCACGATGTTGGGGCGTGAGCGGAAGACGGCCTAACGGTGTGCGGGACCGTAGCCCAGCTTCATGGAGACGGTTGCGAATGGTCCTCGCCGATACCCCAGGAGCAACAGTGTCCCTAATTTGCTGGGAAGTGGCGGTGCGGTCCCCTACGGCACTGCGTAGGATCCTACGGTCTTGGCGTGCATCCGTGCGTCGCTGCGGTCCGGTCCCAGGTCGACGGGCACGTGCACCTTCCGCCGACCACTGGCGACAACATCGATGTACTGTGGAGACCTCACGCCCCACGTGTTGAGCAATTCGGCGGTACGTCCACCCGGCCTCCCGCATGCCCACTATACGCCCTCGCTCAAAGTCCGTCAACTGCACATACGGTTCACGTCCACGCTGTCGCGGCATGCTACCAGTGTTAAAGACTGCGATGGAGCTCCGTATGCCACGGCAAACTGGCTGACACTGACGGCGGCGGTGCACAAATGCTGCGCAGCTAGCGCCATTCGACGGCCAACACCGCGGTTCCTGGTGTGTCCGCTGTGCCGTGCGTGTGATCATTGCTTGTACAGCCCTCTCGCAGTGTCCGGAGCAAGTATGGTGGATCTGACACACCGGTGTCAATGTGTTCTTTTTTCCATTTCCAGGAGTGTATAAAAGACTGCCACTTAGCATAAAGGAAGCATCACTTTCAAAAGAAAACTAAAGCACATCTCATCTGTGGGTATTGGTGTTTGCTGAAGCAGTACTTGCGGGAAAATCCATAGGACGTATGTAAATAAAGTTGGAAATGAGTTTACACTTTCTTTCCATGGGGAAGCAAATTTACTGAAAGAAGGGAAAGTAAAATAAAGCGTAGAGCTGAAAATGCAGAAGAGAACGTATAGACTAAGTGTACTTGATCATGATTTAAGAGTTTTCACTATTTACAAATGCCTAAATATTTTCTGCAGTGTGGCTAAACATATATGATACAAAAAACTATTTTCAGTTTGCATAAATGTATTTTGGTGTCACTGCCAGACACCACACTTGCTAGGTGGTAGCTTAAATCGGCCGCGGTCCATTAGTACATGTCGGACCCGCGTGTCGCCACTGGGTGATCGCAGACCGAGCGCCACCACACGGCAGGTCTCGAGAGACGTACGAGAACTCGCCCCAGTTGTACGACGACGTTGCTAGCAACTAAACGGACGAAGCCTTTGCTCTCATTTGCCGAGAGACAGAATAGCCTTCAGCTAAGTTCATGGCTACGACTTAGCAAGGCGCCATTAGCCTTACATAGTTTGATAGTTATCGTATGAAATGTCTCATCAAGAATGCTGTATTCACAACAAGGATAAATAAAGTTAAGTATTCGGGGAGCTGCATACTTTTCTTATTAGAATTCACTACTTATCCTGTTCCAGAATTCACGCCCGTCTGCGTTAGATAGCGTGCATTTTCGGCCTCCTCTATCTACAAGGTGTTGGCACATTCACCAACACATCATTGGCGACGAGGGAAAAGTGTTATTTCTGATTGCTTACATTTACTTGTATCATGGCTTCGCCAGATGTACTGTCCGAATTTTATTGCTTGCAGAATCAGCAGACGCAGGCGTTATTGGATGCCCTGGGACAGCTCGTCCAGGGTCAACGTGCGCTGCAAACCGATGCGGCCGCCGCCGCTTCATCGCTACCGCAGCCACAAAACGCAGTTGCACCACCGTTTCGTCCGTTTCACGCGGACGACGAGACCTGGCCGGAATGGTCTCGACAATTCGGCTTCCATCTAGCCGCCTACAGAATTCAAGGTAATGAGCGGCAGCCGTTTTTGCTTTCTTGTGTCGGTGTGTCCACCTACCGTGTGATAGTGAAATTGTTTCCCCGACGCGACATAGCAACTCTGTCCTACGAAGAAATTTTGTCTGCTTTAGATGCCTATTTCAAAGAAACAGTTAATGTAGTTGCAAAAAGGTATACGTTCTTTCGTACCAAACGTACGGCCGGTCAGACTAATAGGGAGTGGGTTGCAACATTGCAAGGACTTACTAGGGATTGTGATTTTGCATGTGAATGTGGACTTCCGTATTCAGATACTATGGTGTGTGATGCAATAGCACAGAACGTTTCTGATGTTCGCATACGGGAACAGATTTTGAAACTAGTTAATCCCTCCCTTCAACAAGTGATAGACATATTGGATCGGCAAGACACACTTGACTTTGCTCAGGAATCATTTGAAACTTCGCCAGCAGTGTGTCACATTAACCGGCCCGCCGGGCGCGCAGCACGGGACGCTAAACGGCCCTCGCGCACGTCTGCGCAGCTGCAGCCTAGCTCGCAAACACGTGTGCCGCGTAAGCAAGCCAATGCAGTTCTAAAATCATGCCCGCGGTGTGCAACGAGACATTCGCGTGAAAATTGCCCGTCACGCCAAGCTATTTGCTTTTACTGTCATAAGAAAGAACATGTTCAAAGTGTTTGCCAGAAAAAGCTAAGGTCAGACAATCACAACGATTCCAGGTCCTTTGCTTCGCGCCGGAATCGAACCAGGGACAATCAGGCTCGTGGACCTTCGCCCATGGACATTCATGTCGTTCATTCCACCCCGTCCAGTGCCACTTTATCTAACAGTGACTGTGTTCGTCCCACAAAAAGTGTGCGTCGACGTCGCCGGAAATCCCGTAAAGTCGCAAGTGCTTCTGTACCTGCATCAGTTCAAATTGCACGTGAAAGTCGCTCTTGTCGTCAGCAGGACAATAAACTTTTTGTAGACTTAGACTTTGGAGGCAAAGTGATACCATTCCAGCTCGATACCAGAGCTGCAGTTTCATTGCTCAATCAAGACACGTACAAACAACTGGGCAAACCTCCGTTGCGTGCTGCAAATGTTCAGCTCAATAGTTATTTAGGACAGCAGATACCTGTGTTAGGACAGTGCAGCCTTCTTGCCACATACGAGGGACAAACAAAACTTGTGTCATTTTACGTTCTTCGTTCTTCTACGGCAGTGAACTTGTTTGGTTTAGATTTATTTCAGTTGTTTAACATGTCTATCGTAAATCAGGTCCTATCAGTGAATCAGACTGTGCCTTCCGCCAGTGTTGCTAGTCCTTGTGAAGAATTTGCAGACATTTTTGCACCGGGCCTTGGTTGCGCTAAGAACTATGCAGCACATTTGGCACTCAAAGAAAACGCGCAACCGAAATTTTTCAGAGCGCGCAATGTTCCCCACGCATTGCGTGATGAGGTCGCAAGAACATTACACGATTTAGAATCTCAAGGTGTAATTGAACGTGTGCAGGCTTCTCTCTGGGCCTCACCCTTAGTAATTTTGCCAAAACCTTCCGGACAATTGAGACTTTGCGTGGACTTCAAGGCAACTGTGAATCCACAACTTGTGACTGCAACTTTTCCTTTGCCCCGCCCGGAAGATCTTTTTGATAAACTGTGCCCGGGTAAATACTTTTCGAAATTGGACCTAGCAGATGCGTACTTGCAAATACCAGTGGACGAAGAATCCCAGCGCGTCTTGGTGGTTAACACGCATCTTGGATTGTACCGATTCAAAAGACTGCCATTCGGGTGTGCATCCGCCCCTGCATTGTTTCAGCAATATTTACAAACTGTTTGTGCGTCGGTCCCTACTGCAGCAAACTATCTGGACGATATTGTGATCTCTGGAAAGACAGAAGCTGAACATTTAGCCAACCTACGAACATTATTTCAGGTATTGCGACAAAATGGTCTTCGCTTGAGGAAGGACAAATGTGTGTTTTTTGCTCGTGACTTACCATATTTGGGGCATGTCATAAATGCCCAACGAATACATCCGAGTCCAGAGCACCTCTGTGCCATACAGGAGTTGCCTTCGCCACAAAATGTGAAACAGCTACAGAGTGTGTTGGGAAAAATTAATTACTATGCCAGGTTTGTGCCGCGCGCTTCTTCCATTTCAGCTCCGCTTCATCGCTTACACCGTAAAGGTGTTCCGTTCGTCTGGACGACGGAATGCGAACGCGCCTTTCGCCAGTTGAAATCGGCGTTGCTTTCAAATACTTGCCTTACGCCATTCGATCCCCGGAAACCCCTTTTGTTGATGGTCGATGCATTGGATTTCGGGATCGGTGCTATGCTTGCGCACAAAGATGGATCCCATGATCGTCCTATTGCCTTTGCTTCAAAATTGCTCTCGTCTGCGCAACGCAATTATTCCCAGATAGAGAAAGAAGCTTTAGCTCTCGTGTTTGGTGTTACTAAGTTCCATGATTTCTTGTATGGTCGTCACTTTACCATCATCACAGACCACAAACCTTTGACATCGCTTTTTCATCCGAACAAGCCTGTACCTCCACGTACAGCGCAGAAATTCATTCGCTGGTCTCTTTTCCTCTCGCAGTACCGCTACGATATCTTGTATCGGTCCACTGCTAAGCACGGAAACGCTGATGCGTTGTCCCGTTTGCCTGTTGCTGAGGATAAAGCATTCGATTCTTCCGAACTTGCTTGCATGTTCATTGATTCGGAAACCGATGACGTGGTCGAATCGTTTCCGATTGATTTTCGTCGTGTCGCTACAGCCACAGCTGCTGACCCTGTCCTTGCTACTGTTTTGCGTTTTGTTGCTACGCAATGGCCCTTGTCAAAGTCACGGATCGAGGATCCGATGGTTCGCCGATTTTTTGCTCACAAGGAGAGACTTTTTGTCCGACGTGGTGTTTTGTTGTTGCGTTCGGATAATGATCAATCCAGAGTCGTGGTCCCACGTTCGTTACAGTCCTCTGTCTTAAAGCTTCTCCACCAAGGACATTGGGGTATAGTGCGCACGAAACAACTTGCTCGTCAGCACTGTACTTGGTTCGGAATCGATGCTGCGATTACGAATATGTGCTCTTCTTGCGTGGAGTGTGCCGCACAACAATCCGCCCCGCCGTGGAAATTCTTTGCATGGCCGACAGCCACTTCCCCTTGGCAACGCTTGCACATCGATTTTGCTGGTCCATTCTGGAATGCTCGATGGTTGGTTGTGGTGGATTCCTTCAGTAATTTTCCTTTTGTTGTCCGGATGTCTTCCACAACGTCATTTGCCACCATCCAAGCGTTGTCCGCTATTTTTTGCATTGAAGGTCTTCCCCAGACTATTGTTTCCGACAATGGTCCACAATTCATGTCCGCAGAATTTCAGTCATTCTGCAAGGCCAATGGTATTCAACATCTGACATCCGCGCCGTTTTCGCCTCAGTCAAACGGTGCCACTGAACGGTTGGTCCGGACTTTCAAGTCACAGATGTTGAAGTTGAAAGAGTCGCATTCTAGGGAGGACGCATTGTTGCTCTTTTTGTCGTCGTATCGCTCTCAGCCCCGCGATGGTCGCTCGCCGGCTGAGTTGCTCCATGGTCGTCCTCATCGAACCTTGATGGCTTTGCTGCATCCGCCGCATCAGGTTCCAGTGCAGCGGCAGACTCCTGTTTTTGCTCCTGGCGACGTTGTTTTCTATCGCAACTATCACGGTTCACAGCGTTGGCTCTCAGGGCGCATTCTTCGCTGCCTCGGCCGCGCGATGTATTTGGTTTTGGGGGCCTCTGGTGAGGTGCGTCGGCATCTCGATCAGCTGCGCCTCTGTCGTCGCCCGGGTTCTGCCGCTCCCCGTCTGCTTTCAGCGACGGTGCCGTCCGGTCAGCGCCCTGGCAACCCATCTACTG
The DNA here is from genome assembly GCF_023898315.1 of Schistocerca nitens. NCBI lineage: Eukaryota > Metazoa > Arthropoda > Insecta > Orthoptera > Acrididae > Schistocerca > Schistocerca nitens. The sequence goes on along the minus strand of NC_064620.1, from coordinate 66,879,101 downwards.
GCTCGCCTCATCCCCAGGTATTACCGACGCTGCCTTCCATTTTGCCTCATGGCGCCGCGCCGCCGCCGCCGCCTGTTCTCCCGCCGGCACCGCCCGCAGTGGACGCGTCGCTGCAACCGCCACGCGCCTCCCTGGGTCACGCGCCGCCGATCGCTTCCCGTGGCCAGCTGTCCTCCGCCATGGAACTCTTGCCCGCTCCGGACCAGATGTCGTCTTCGCCCGTCGGGTGCCCCGACCACATGGAGGTCGACCCTTCGGCCCCTCCTGTCTCTCTACGGGCGCATACACCGCATGTTGACGTGCACCCTGGACTAGGTTTTCAGGCGTTTCCTAGCTCCCCTCGGACCGAATGGCCGGGTGCGGGTGGCACAGCCTCGCCTGTTGTTAGGCTCCCCACCTCATCACATACGTCAACATGGGGTCTTCCCCCCGGCGGGCGGAAGCCTTATAACACGACCGTTCGCCGATTTGCGGGGGAGGAATGTGGTGTCACTGCCAGACACCACACTTGCTAGGTGGTAGCTTAAATCGGCCGCGGTCCATTAGTACATGTCGGACCCGCGTGTCGCCACTGGGTGATCGCAGACCGAGCGCCACCACACGGCAGGTCTCGAGAGACGTACGAGAACTCGCCCCAGTTGTACGACGACGTTGCTAGCAACTAAACGGACGAAGCCTTTGCTCTCATTTGCCGAGAGACAGAATAGCCTTCAGCTAAGTTCATGGCTACGACTTAGCAAGGCGCCATTAGCCTTACATAGTTTGATAGTTATCGTATGAAATGTCTCATCAAGAATGCTGTATTCACAACAAGGATAAATAAAGTTAAGTATTCGAGGAGCTGCATACTTTTCTTATTAGAATTCACTACTTATCCTGTTCCAGAATTCACGCCCGTCTGCAGCGTGCATTTTCGGCCTCCTCTATCTACAAGGTGTTGGCACATTCACCAACACATCAGTATTTTGCTATTTCTAGCAATTGGACAATATGAGCTTTATAGACTTTCCTTATGTACGCATGACTTTTGCGTAAATTACTGCAGGTTGTTAGCGTATATTATCTCAGTGTATTATTACTGATCATCTGCTAACATTATTAAACGTTTAAAAAAATTATTACCGTATGTATCAATGGAAAGCTTCTAGCAAATTTTTTTATTCCATATACAGCTGACATGACATGTCTAAAAAATGGTTCAAATGGCTCTGAGCACTATGGGACTTAACTTCTGGCGTCATCAGCCCCCTAGAACTTAGAACTACTTAAACCTAACCAACCTAAGGACATCACACACATACATGCCCCAAGCAGGATTCGAACCTGCGACCGTAGCGGTCGCGCGGTTCCAGACTGTAGCGTCTAGGACCGCTCGGCCACTCCGGCCGGCCATGACATGTCTCATATCACAGTGAAATATTATCTACGGACAAAAAATTAACTATGCCACGTGGTTCGGATTCCGCGTTAAGATTCTCCTTTACGCCGTCACCGAATTGGTGTCCAATAGAAAGACTTGGATCAGGCAGTTGAGCCACACGAAATTATTATTAATATCCAATTTAGTACTGGAGGGCAGTGTGGAGGGTAAAAATCGTAGAGGGAGACCAAGAGATGAATACACTAAGCATATTCAGAAGGATGTAGGCTGCAGTAGGTACTGGGAGATGATGAAGCTTGCACAGGATAGAGTAGCTTGGGGAGCTGCATCAAACCAGTCTTAGGACTGAAGATCACAACAACAACAACAACAACATCGTTTTACAGTGCGCAACAGAATCCAAAGAACGCTGATACCAACTTTGTGTATCTTTTCATGGGTATCGGGACATCAGATGCTTCATAGACATCTAGAGATAAAGCCAATTTTTACTTTCGAGACAGGACAATAAGACACACCAAGGCTGGTCACCTTGAGGCTTTGCGCTGCTTCCTGCAGTGTATTCATAGTTGTTTTTAGTTTTTGTTAGCAATGGGAAGTAAATTTTACTAATTTTATTCAGATCTGCGCTGACGTAAGCTTTTAATCGTTGTGTGGTAGCATCTATGAATTTCTGTATATTGTAAACTCAGTGGTTGTTGCAATGTCCAGTTCAGTGGTCATCAGACATTTTTGTTCAAGAACCAGTGCTGACATCTGTAGGGCGGCATCTCGGGCTGCATACGTACCAGTCTTATTATTAATCGGCGACCTCTATAAATTAGTATGTTATCAGCCCCAATTGGTTAACAGCAGTAACGGCTCGGGAAGTTTGCCGCCGGCCACGAATTACTGACCCTTAAAAGTCAGCACCATTTGGAACACTTCGTGTCGACTGTTCTGTTTCGTATTGTTGTCACCCTCAGCGACAACCAAGCTGTGACACTGTAATCGCCTGACGAAGTGTTATTGTGTTGTCTGTGTGACCGTATGATTAATTGGTTAATAGCGGTAACTGCGCTTATATTTAAATGCGTTTACAATATTTTACACGATACTGAATACCACGTTTTTCTACTCATTGCGTTGTATTACAACAGCCTTAATTTAATTTCATATTCCTTGCTCCAAATATGTACGGCATTTGATTTACGAATCCATGTTACATCCGTTTAAAATTTGTATTTTAGCAGCTGATCGGTACTTGTCACTCAGGATCGTGAGTTGTCAGCACTGGAAGACAAAACGATCCCCCTCTGACCATATGGTAAGCGGATAACTGCACTAAATTCACAGCCGAATTCATCAAAGTCAGTTACAGTTAAACACACCTTAAGTGTTACAGTCCCTGTAAGCATTTTTTTGTTACTGTAGGAAAACTACACTCCTAAGAAGCTCATAACATTAGCTAATGTTTTTGGATCCGGCTGCTAGTTGGTAGATGCATATTATTGTAATTTACGAGTGAGAACTGCGGGCAGCACGCGTGCTTAACTAGGGCCATATCCGGTCCGCGGGTCGCAGTTTCAAGACCACTGGTCTAGTTAGATTTTTATTGTGTTCTGGAAATTAAGTTTGCAAAGCGCAGCTTATTCTAAATTGACATTCTTATTCTTCCAGTGTTTCTGGGGTGTGGAAGACGCTTAATAATATGGATTCTCTGAATGGAATATTGTATTAATTAACAAATCGTTTTCTTTTGGCACCTTAAAGTCCAGTCGCATCTTGAAAATTATCTGTTAGTAGTAAAGATACAGAATTACCAAAAGCAAATATTCAACCAACCAACCGATAGCAACGACGACGTTTGGGGTAAGGACTTGTTGCATTTTTACGTATGTGTGGCAAAGAACAAATGGTTACACAACTGTTAATAGAGACAAAAGCCTCATTTTTGCAATATGAACTCCATAGCATGAACACACGATCAGTACCGTATCGTGCGATGACAATAACTATATACATTTGTAATCTATCAAGCCGGGAAGCAGCCTCAAATTGGCCTACAAAATCCAACTAATAAACAGCGCATATGAGCCATGCTGGATTTGTGTAAAATTTCCCTTAAATATCAAAAGCCCCTTGTTCTTCTACTTAAGCAATCTAAAATTGATGTTTGCATAAATTTAACCTCAAAATATTGTGGATTTTAACGGTTAACTCGTTCCGCTTATCTACTATGAAGTGATGGCATAAGGAAAGCGACCCGCCACCCGTCTGCTTTAACCCCATGACGTCATCAGTATGGCGAAAACGCATATACAATATGGCGACCATAGCGTCACTACATACGCACGCGAACAAAATTAAAAGCGACACGAAAATATTTTATTCCAACAAAAAAATGAAACAAACGAGGCAACCGTGGAAGTAGGGGGTTTAGAGCGCGAACAAGCTACATACACAACATAGTAAAACACCGCCACTCCAAAACAAATATCATCAATATAACGACATACCACTACAAACACGAAAATTGAATATTTCACTTGACCTATATACCTCAACCGAAGCCCTCGATACCAAAAGCCCACAACACACAACTCCGAAATGTGGAATCGCATAATTCGCTTCACATATATAGCTCAAAAGGTGCCCTCGATACACAAAAAAAACACAAATCTAGTGTTACCATAAGTCCACATTTATGCAGACTAGTCCGCATTTACGACATTTATTGTACAGTGCGCATAAATTTTTACAGTTTCTGTTAATGTCCTCACTTTGTGGTTTTGGGAATTAAGACTTATGATTACTGTTTTCATCTCGTATCGTCAACATTTTTATACCTTTTTATCCGATTATTGATTTACATCATTTGTTATTCGCCTATTATCGATCTATTAAGCTAGTAAAATCGAAAATATCAATTTATATTGCTTACAATCTATGTCTCGATCTTTTAAGCGCAAGAGATAGCTGTGATGTCTACAAAAATGGTTCAAATGGCTCTGAGCACTATGGGACTTAAACATCTTTGGTCATCAGTCCCCTAGAACTTAGAACTACTTATACCTAACTAACCTAAGGACAGCACACAACACTCAGTCATCACGAGGCAGAGAAAATCCCTGATCCCGCCGGGTATCGAACCCGGGCGTGGGAAGCAAGAACACTACCGCACGACCACGAGCTGCGGACATTGTGATGTCTACATTCCTTGGCTGTGATAGTACCCTTACCTCCAGTTTCCACTTAACAGTTTATTGCTGTGTGATACACGTATTTTTCGTGAATTAGTGTAACTATAAGACAACCAACCTCAGAACATTAACAGTCCAAACTAGAACCACCCTCAAAAAGGTGTTGATCAGTCCCACTGAGGATACCCACATTTTGGGGTTTCGGAATATGATAGCCATACGTAAACCCAAAGTCCACAATTGCAAAATTCCCTTCATGTACGTAGCTCAAACGAAGCCCTCGATACCTACGGCTCAAACAAGATAAAAAAAAAAAACAGTACCATAAACGTCATACAATGTACATACCACTCACTCAAGCAACCAACAACTCGAAAACTCAACAACTCCCACATTCACTAGATCAATTAAATACTATTCTCTTCTATTCTATTCTATGCAACCAAAACAGAAAAAAACATTAAAACTACATTACAAAACAACCAACACTAAAAATTAGCTTACCAACGAAAGCCTCTGACAAAAACACCTAGGTTGGCAAAAACCACATACACACACAACTTCTTCAAAAACACCCTATCCCCCACAACCTCCGCCACCCTACACCACTACCAAACACACACAAAAAAACCATTTACGCTTTACAAAAAAATAAAACCAACTAAACCAGTCCTCTCAAAAAAAGACCTATAAACACACCCCACCCACCCATATCCTACCCCCTCAAACCCCAAAATCCATACCCACAGCCCCTCCCCCCCCCCCCCCTCCAACCCAAACTCAATCTTCTCAACTGACCACCCACGGCCTATGCATCATCCCTAGTGTCCTAAAAGAACCAGAAAACAAAAATTCTCAGGAACACTCTTCTGCCAGCAATACTTATCTAAATGGGATTGCAGGTTGGAAGAGCACCTCTTCCCTTCTCTATAACAGATTTAATATCCTCCACCTTCAGAAAAAACCCTCTATGGTATTAGTGCAATGCCCTGTGTCATAACCCTTAAACTGAAAGCTGTGCTTAACCACTAAGTGTTCATATCCTGTCTTCCCCATAGCCCTGTGTGATTAAAATGCATCCGTCGTAACAGTACTACTCTCCTCAATAAGCCCCACAAGTTCTCTCTCACTACAACTATAGGAAACCCTGAAAACACCACCAGCATACCCACCCCCCAAAATAACAACCCTCCCCCCCACACCACAACAAACCAACCCACAAGCCATAGCTCCCATAGTTCTTCTTACTGAACTGGGACCCTTGCAGTACTTAACATTCTACTCTGTACTTAACATTCACTGAAGACATCTCCCTACAAAAGAAAAACCAATCAAACACAGTTCTCATGCTCACTCCAGTCTCATCCACAGAAAAACTTAAAGAGGACCTTTAACAAAAATAATAAGTAAGCAACACGATCTCCCTCATGTTATCATGATAACACCTCGACATTTATAGGTCCCTGATCCAAGATGCCGAAACTCTCATCAACTTCATGTATTGCCCACGAGCAGGATGCTAACACATTCTGCTATTAACCCAAAAGGCTGCAGAAATTTTGTGGTCAACAACATATTGTCGCCATAAGCAGCATGTAATGAATAGCTTGTCAAGTTATCAGTCATGTCAACCCCTCACAAAAAAACTATAAAAAAATTAAATTTCATTCCTTACAACAACACCAAACTAATCATACCTAACAAAAACACCAAATGCATAAACCACAGAAACCAATAAATTGTAACATGTCACTGGAAACAAAGGACACACTTTCAAATCCTCATTACCATGCTAATTACAAAAATGCAAATAAGCCTTGTTACCACACTGATTACCAAGCCTCAAGTAAACCCAATACCATACCGTGACGAAGCAAGCTGGGAGCTTTTTACTTCCTGTCTTGTTTTGCCATCTGCCTCCTTAAATTCATTTTTGACTAATTACGATTAACATACACGAGTATAATGTATATTTCCATAAGGGAGAGAGGTTATCCCTCAGTCTTGAAATATAGCACCAGGTCTAATTTTGTGCTTAGTTTTATGTATGTAATTAATTTCCTAATTTATTTTGACTATTCCTAGTTAATATCTTTCATTATGGGTGAAATCAGTAATTGTTTCGTGACTTAAATTCTATTGTTGACTTATAAACAAATATAAATCCTGTATTAATTATAAACATTTGGAAGAAGAGCTACTAGGATTCTTTAAGTATTTATTTAGCTCAAAAACATGTTAGCACAGCCAGCCCTTAATTAATTCCAAAATAGTTACCAGGTTTGTCAAAAGTATTGCTTGTATAACTATATCTGTTAATTTCATTATTTAAACAAATAATTCGAGCTAACATTTGTGATAGAAGGAACTATTAAAGAGGAGGCAGTTTTCAGTGTATTCAGTTAATTGAATGAGTTATGTTTTAATTGTAATTTCTGTAAATTAAACATCGAACAATGTATAGTTTCAGTGCCTGTTACTGTGAGGATATATAAAGGCTCGATTTTTGGTCCCGAGGCAGTCAGTCCACAGTTGAATTTCAGCCGAGAAACCTGTATTGGTTAGATCAACAACAATGCATCAACTTAGGCATGAAATAAGTGTAACAAAAATAGGCCTTGTGTTAAAATAATGACAGTGCCTGTTCATTAGTTTCACACGTACCGTATTATTCTGCAAGAACTGTGTGGTTAGGCTTTTACTGCTCATAGATACTCAACAATAAATTATTGTAGCAGTATGCTGACGTTTGCCTATTAATGAGGCTTATCGAAAGTTAACCAATAGTGAGCTGGCCATATTAACTGTGTAATATTGGGGAGTAATGAACAGTGTTCAGAAAGAACTATGAAACGCAACTGTGGGCTACATCATTTACAGTAGTCAGTGCTGAACTTCCAGTCCCCATTTTTCAGCCAGTATAGCAATGCATTATGTCGAGACCGAAGACTATCAGCGAAGAAATAAAGCAGGTGAACGTCACAATACATTACACAAACTTCACAGATCAACATCCACCACCAGAGTTTGCCACCAAATACAACACTTCATCTACAAATAGGAACCAACTCAAAAACACTGTGCTACAGTGATGTCACACACCACAACACCTTTATATGACAAGTCAAAGCATACAGATGGAATTGGCCCTTTCCAATGACCTGAAATGACTGTGCTTGTAAGGGTTAAATTTAGATTGAATTGTAAACATAATTAGTTTTTGCATATCATTTAGAAAAGGTATTTTTTTCTTTTATTGCCCTCACCAGAAAGTCTACCATGGAATGCAGCTCCCAAAGCAATGGTGTCATCCTGTGCCTTACCTGCTCTTATGTTGCACCTCACTCAGAGTTCAACAAGAACAGTAGTAATGCTAAGAGTCTAGAGTGTTTAAGGCGTTAGTGAAAGAAAAGTCAGCAGTTCAAGAAGCCCTGTGTCTATAACCAGGAGATGGGACCTAGATAACTTGAAAGAATCAGAGGCTGTTGAGAGTTTCAAAGGGAGCATTAGGCAGGGACCAAAACCAACAGCAATATCATGGAACAGTAAACTGCAGTCTTGATAGGCCATGATCTCACCAGTTTTGAATTCTGACTGGCTCTTACCTAAGTCATAAAACAATCTTCTTGCAAACAGCCAACATTCAAATGGGATTTCTGAATGAGTAGCCAGCTGCCTATTCTTTCCTTACATACACACTGTAGACGGCATTACGCTGCTTATCCTGTGCACTTGCAGTGAACTTTTAATTATCTGCATACCTGAATTGGTCAGTTGATGCACATGTAAGACAGGATTTATCTAGGCTCTTGTCCAGTCACATGGGACTATCCGCTGCATAAACAAATCTCAATAAAGATAAAATACGAAAGGAGCTAATTTCCTAGCTTATTCAAATAAGACCTAATTGGAATTGCATCATGGCCTGGTGGCTAGTTTGCTTTAAGCAGTTTTAATTTTGTTTCAACACTGAAGGTGTTAATATCGATATCACTCATTTGTGAGTCTGTGCAGGAGTCAAACATAGGTATGGTAGTATCCCCATGTGTGAATAAATTTTTGAAAGTGATCTGTCTTCAATGTCAACATCACATGGATCCGTAAGAGATTGAATGGAAGGTTTGGGTCCTTTCACTGACTTTACATACAATGAGAACTGTCTAAAAAGTTCTGATAAATCTTTCAAAAAGATCAGACTGTGAAAATTACTGTAGGCTTCATGCATGGCCTTTCTTACAAATGCCCAAGTTGCTATTAACTTTTGTCTATCAGCATCACATTAAGTTCTTTGGTAGTGACAGTGTAGTGGCCTCTGTTTTCACTATCACACAACCTATAAATGGTGCCATTAAGCTAGGGTGGGTCGATGCACATGTTTATTGCTTGGAATGTACTTATCCAGTCAGTAGTTTATGACTTCTTTCAACTTAAACCACAATTTTTCCTGGTTTTTGAGATCTTAACTAAATGTTCTCATTCAATCTTTTACGTAAGTTAAGAGTTACTCTCTGTCAGTCCAACCAAACATGAATACTCTTTTAGCTCTTTTGATATCTTTTTGCCTTTGATGACCATATGGTATTCAGGTACGTGTACAGAAAAAGTATATTTGATGTAATGTAAAGGTGGTGAAAGCATTTTGAACTTTCAACTCAAATGAGAAATGATGGAAAGCATTTGATAGAGCAATTGTTTCCCCTTATCTTTCAGATCATGAGTCTTGGAAAGGACGAGAGATAACAGAAACCTGAAGTAGACCGGCAGTAGTGATTGAGGAAATACGTTTGTGCACAAAGATGAAATGATGAGAGCTGAGAGCCTAACACCCCATAAAAAACAAGATTCTTGGCACAGAGAACTTGCTCGGTTCAATGAGTGTAGGGAAGTAAAGTGATATTTGCCCACATTTGATACAGGAAAACTATACGGAACTTAAATCAGGAATATTTTAATTGAAAGGAGACCAGGGTTAAAAAAAATTCTTTTTTGAACGAAACAATCTGCCATACAGGCTGTCATTGGTTGTATTAAAATATACTTTTATTTTGTAATTATCACTATTGCACGGTTCTGGGTGTGTCGACACCTTCAAATGAGTCTGAAATATATACCAAGTGCAACACAGTTAAAGTACAAAACAAACATTGGTTTTAATACTCTTCTCCGGCTTGCAGCCAAATCTTCAAGTTGAGTTGACACGATATTCTGACAATCCCCCTAGCCTTCATCATCAGGTGACGGAGGTACAGCTCAGTTGTTGAGTCTTTTATTTATTGCAGTATGTATTCCTTAGATCCAGTTCTGCATGTTAACGTATGGATGTGGAATGAGTCAAAAACATTTAGTTCATTATTACGTTAGTTTCCATAAGAACAATAAACAAAGATTTGTAATACAAGTTGGAAACACAGTCGGTTGGATAAAATTACACTCACAAGCAGAGTTCCAGATACACCATTCTGATTTTGTCCAAACAATTTTTTACAGATCACCAATCAATCTGATTAACACAGCAAGATATATTGAGGCAGGAATATACAATTGTATTTGGGAAATAAAATTAGCTATCTCTGCTGCAGAATTCTTCTAGAGAATAGAAACTTTTTTTCAAGCAAGAACTCCTTTAGCTTATTTTTAAACAATACTTTTTTATTTCGTAGACATTTTATATTACTTGGAAGTGCATTGAAGATTTTTGTGCTTGTGTATTTCACACCTTTTTGCACCAGGGACAGATTTTTCAGGTCACAGTGTATGTCACATTTCCTCCTTGTGTAATGATGATGGTACATTTCATTTGTTTCATATTGAGAAGGATTGTGAAGCATGAATGTCACGATTGAAAAGATATATTGTGAAGTAGTGGTTAGGATACCTATTTGTTTAAAAAGATTGACATGAGAATCTTGGAGGCATTCCACACACAATTTGGACAGCCTTTTTCTGACTTGTAAAAATCTTTTTCTTGTCAAACTGATGCTACCCTGGAGTGGGAACCTCTGTGCAGGCCACCAGATAGTACTCAGCACATTCAACCAGTGCTGTGAAAGCTATCCTCACTGCAGAAGATACTGGCAGTGTAACTGGTGATGAAGTTCAAACAAAAATGAGATACATCAAGACTGTTTTTCATTCACCAATCAAGACTAAAGTGATCAGCACTATTTTAATAACAATGCCTACAGTTTGAAACTAGTAAAATGCATGACATAAGAATTGGTACAGAATTATGGAGACTATAATGTACCTGTTGTCATGTGGTATGGCCTATTTGACATTATGCAAATACGTGCAGAGTTATGTTCAATACTTGCACCCACTTGGTCTATATGGTAGGTAGTTTCTCACTGTCAGCCTTGGACATCAGATGTATTGCAGCATGTTACCACCCCTAGTTTGAAAGTATTTTACACAGTGCAGTAGCAATGAAGTACAATGCTCCATTTTCTATAAAAGATTAAAAACGGGAGGAGGCACAACACATGATTTGTGACATCATATAAGGAGAAAACATACACCAAGTTTGTTGCAAGAGAAGGTAAACTTGATTGATATACCAACAATATTATTGACATGCCATAAACTCAGGTTGTTGACTGAAACCTTATTTTGTGGTTCCTTCAAGATGAAAAATTGATACCATCCAAAAGTGAGAATGCCGAGAAGTCATCAACTGTGACTTTCAACTCTCGCTGTCACCGCGCCCATCTCGTTAACCTTCACAGCTTTTGCTGGAGACAATGACATCGATTTGTGCTGCAGCCTTAACCCATATCAATTGTGATCGCCTACTCCTTCACCTTCATTAGAATTTTTCAGTCTTTGTTCAAAGTCTACTTTTATTACTGGAAGCAGTAGCAATAAAAAACAAAACATCTGTTATTTCAGAAACCATTATTTTGAGCAGTTCTGTCAGGTTAAAGTGGCAATGAAAAGAACCAGTGTCATTAAAAAGCAGTTGTTTAGGCAATAACTGCCAACTCTAGTGTCACTACACTTTTCTCAGCCCCAGCTCTCTCTCCTTTCCAACAGTTGTGTAGACCGTGACCATCCTTCTCATCTGTGTTGATTTTGTGCTGGCAGGATATGGCTGCATCCTGGAGTGGCTTATCTGTTCTTGATCGAAGTAAAATAGTGCTGTCTATGTCTCAGTTATGGAACTGTGTCCTGAAAGAATCCATTGAAATTAGACCAGCTGATAATCTTATTAATAGGGACAAGGGTTACCCTCCGAGCAAGTCATGGAAACTTGGTGCTCTCATTTGGCAGAAGATTTTGCAATTAGTTACAGGAGGGATACCTTGTTTTTGTTTGCCTTCACTACTGGCAGTACTGCCTATATTCCCAGCTGTTAGGGAATACTCATGGTACTGGATGCATACACTGCACCCTCCGTTGTACTCTCTGCTGGCCTACATAGGGATACCAGCTCCAGAGTAATACCAGTTCTCAGAAACTCAGGAGTGGCAGTGTCTCACAAAAAGTCTGGGCCAGGCAGTCCATCAAAATATCATATTAATTTGACTTGAAGATTCAGCCATAACCCCAAAAAAAATGTACTACAAGTTCTTCCACTGGGAAAGCTTATGAAGTTGCAGTGGTCACTTCGCTAAAAGAAAAAAAAAAAATAAAAGAAAAAAAAGACTTAAATACAGCATAAAGGTGACAGACATATTTGGGTTACAGTCTAGACATTAATCTGGACACCACATTGGCTAAATATAGTGATGTAGTGGCTTGGCCTAGCATACAAAATTAAACAAAAGTAGAATTTAGTCTGTGACCAAAAATGTTTGTAGGGTAGGTTACATTATGTAAGTTCTCCTTCTTTTAATTCCTTTGATCAACCAACCAATGGCTGTTTTGTATTTTATCTGTGCAGCCCCTTGGTATTTAATTCAGACTCATCTGAAGAAGGCTACTCAGCCAAAACTGAGCACTAGCGATGATTACAAAGTAAGGAGATATTTTAATCCAACTAACAATAAGTAATGCAATGGATTGTTATCATTCATTAAATTAGGAATGCCTTGACTAAAAGCCTTCAGAGACAAGAGTGGTAAGTGAAGTCAAGTAATTTATGAAGAGCAGATCTGAAGTTAATTTTTATGTTTCTCAAACTTCCAAAATGCCTCTTATACAGTGTAGCTCTGGAGAATGTAAGGGCAGGTTGTGGTTGTTCTTGCTGTTGTTGTTGTTGTTGTTGTTGTTGTTGTTGTTGTTGTTGTTGTTCTTTTCTTCTCCTTCTTCTCCTTATCATATGGATCTCTGTTTGATATTAGAAGAGTATGTGTGAAATGTTGGATGATGGAAAGACAGCGAGTAAGGATAAAGATATATACACAGGTTTGGGGTAATAAGTTACAAATAAATTTTACTAGGCTAAAAGAAACGTTTTTATTACTACAAAAATCCAAAATGGGAACAATAGTAACATTTGTAAAAATAATTTTTTTTTCACTGGACTATTTCTATAGCTGTATTATTTACAAAAAGCCTGTTTACAATACCAAAATTTTAGAACAGTCTAGAAATTTATTAGTAAAGCACTAGCAGGTGACAGATGACCACAAACTGCCAAAACACTGCAGTGCATTTTTTTAAAGTCATATGTCAGCATACGGTATTGAATGTGTGTTGAACAATAATCACATTGCACATGCACATCTCAGTTCAGAAGGAAGTATTATTGCAAAATAAAACCACAAACAAGTTGTGAATAATTCCCACACTCTAACGTTGTAATTGACTTAATAGCTAGGACAGTACAATACGTTACCTTATCCGTTAACACATCACGAACATAAAAAAAGGACAAGTATTGCTTATGTCTGCATTCACTGGATATTCTGGTGCACTGTTTCTCATGTTGTGCACTTACTAATGTATGTTAAAGCCCCGTAAATTATTAAAATATCACAGTGTCTTATTAACTTCATTTTAAAACAATATTTATCAAACAATACTGTCATCACTAAACATCTCTTTTATTGCTACAATAACAAATATTGTCATCTATGGTTATCCCTCAAACAAAGCATCACGAGATGCCTTTTGCAATTAGTTACTGCCAGGACTTCCACTATGTGGAACCTGGTAATTGGAGTTAACACTAACCTACCCTGCTCATGCAACAGTTTTATTAATCAAAATATGGAATCTGAAGTCTCATTTTGCCTGTGACAAAAATGAAGATGAAATGTACCCAAGTATATTAAAAGATTTATTAATTTTCTGCATTAGTTTGATCAGAAGTTTTAGCTGTTACCTGATTCTATGAATCAATTATGCTCAGTTTCTTACATTTCTCCTAACATTTCTGTGCAAATAAATAAATGTATGAACAAAAACTAATGGTAACTGTCAAGAGACCATGTTCTTGTACATATGTATCTTTTACAAATTATGGTATATGTTACAGACATTAACAACAACACATAAAAGACCCTACCTACAGAAACCAGAAAAATCAAAAAGATAAAACAGCTATTGCAACAAAATCACTTATGTTTTAAAATATGATGCTGATGTTTCTTTACTAAAGAACAATTATTTCTGAATCTTAATATTGTGCTCATGCTCAGAGGATAACAAACAGCATTTATGTGCTACAATGTGAAGGCAAAAATTGTGCCTGATGCACTAGTGCATCCAATATTACAAAAATACTGATGAATAGTTTGTCACATCATTTTCATATCAGTCCCTGACATTTTCATCCAAGGTAATTATGTACATAACAGAAGCACACAAATGTAGTTTATTATCAATCATGAACTTCCAGAAATAAAAATAGGAACACCTTAAACTAAAAACAAATCTATACACAAGTAGTACATTGATTTTACACAACTTGCAGATATATTACGTTGTATTATAATGTGAAAATCAAATTATTGCTAGTGTTTCTGAAAGTTTTTTTATCAGTAATAATCTGCATTCCAGAAGCAGACCTGCAACATTTCACAGAAGGTTAATGATTTGCTAGGGCAGATCTCACAAGATATTTAATAGCAGTGATCCATTAGTGATTGGTTTATCGATGGACGTATAAAAAGCACATGCTGAGTCCTCGACACAAACATAATGTTTATGGGAAATTTTATTGCAGTAAACTGCAACTTAACTAGTAAAGTAGGCTGCATCTGGGCTACATTCTAGAACTGTATTTTATTATAGCCTTAATAGTCAAGACTACAAAATCGAAAAGGAAGATACCCTTAAAGGTTGCAATTTCCTCAGTGTTTTGAGGGATACATATTGCAATGTTTTAGTTTTTCCACTAATTGGCTCTTGTGATGCATGGATTGAATCTTAATTCTTCATAATCAACTTAGACAAAGCTTAAATGTCACACATCTCACAGAGAACACATTGGGAACCACTGGCTATAATATTCAAATGACGTGACTGAATGTTCACAATTAACAAAAACATTAAAAATCACTAAACTAGCACAAATTTAAAGTTGATATTTCTTCTGGGCGTTCATGACAACTTAGTGTGAATGCATGGAACATCAAAAAACAAGAAATTACAAATGGATAAATAATTATGTCTCCCTGCAAAACTATTTTGCTACGTATCATGAAATCACTTTGAGTAACATTTAGTGATGAGGTAAATCCATTTATTTGGAAATAAAATTTACTGTTATTTTAATAAACCAGAAAATATTGGGAAATCATCACATATTACATTGTTCCTAATATGTAACCAGTTTTCTTACAGTGTATGTGAATTCTTAAATGCCAGATATTTTACCTATGTATGTAATACTATTCCCAACATAAATAACAATATCTCAAACACAGTTACTTAATTTCTGTGTATCCTCTCAATTATGATGTTGCTGTAGCACACTTACATTAATCCTCAAGTGGAAATAGAAAATATCAATTACAGATATGATGTAATTTTTAGAGAGACGTACATTAACGCATCCTTGATAGAATGTCCTAATCGTTACAAGGCACGCAGTATTTTAGCGTGACAGTTACATGATTGCATTTCTGTGATGGCGATCCAGTTCTCTCACATATTTCAGCACCAGAGGATTAATTCCCACTGATATTAGCACCAAATGATCTGTTGGATGGTACTGCATATTCCAAACCATATTTGTATGTTTCAGCCTAATGGTAACCCATGACCTGTTAATTATGAGGTATAAATGGGAATCTGAAATAAAGGTTTCAGATACTATCTGACAGGTCTCAAGACAGTCCACCTTCATACTACTGCTTCAAAGAGCTAAGTAAAGTTGAATAGTTGCAGAAATGGAAAATAAAGACATTTCCTACTTAGCATACAAAAACAGTGCCACAGCTTCTAAGTAATGAAATATGAAAATATTAATAAAGCTAATGATATTAATTTTTTACTAAAGTAAAAAAATCTAACACAACATTCCAAAAGCAACACATCTCTCTTCGTTACCAGCAAACTAATACATTATTGCTGCTGACAGTAACACTGTAATTTTCAGTTAGCATAAATGGCTCGGAGCACACGAAAGTGCAATATATAAATATGGCACAAAAATTTTCAGTTGTATATTATAAAATGATATGCACAAAGTCATGAAAGAACAGATATAACACACTCACAATTTTACAATCAGCAAGTTAGATGTAAACGTAGCAAATGAACTCAGAAACTGGTTCAACTACAAATACCCACATATGGGGACAATGAAAAGTTGTAGCTATAAAAATATTTCAGAATCTATTTTTTACTAATGTTATTTGAAATAAAGGATTGTTACTAATAGCTTAAAAGCTTTTTTTATTTTATTTTAAAGCAATAAAACACATCCCATCCAAAAACGTGTCCTGAGTAATGAGAGTGATGCTCTTGGGATATTTCAATGCAGTGGCCAGACAGTGTCAATGGAAGCTTGAAGTGGTAAAACAAAGGTCCCACATATCAAATTTGCAAGTTCTATCTTTAAAAACATAGACGTGTGAAAAAGAGGAAAGTCAATTCACAGAAAGATAGATAAAATTTTTGGCTTTTGTACCGACTATGCAAACATGGGATCCAGTGAAACTCCATCTATATATTACACTTCCTACCTTCTTCCTCTTCAATGCGGGAAGAAAAATGGTTGCCTTCCACAATGGCAGAGAAAAGATAACTGTTTATGTTTAACGATGGCATTCTTTTTCAATACAAAATTTACACTGTGACATATACATAGTACCATAGCCTCAAATGTTGAAATTCCCAACTTTGGACAAAAACCAGAGTTTGAAGGCCTCAGAAAGTTTTAAATTATAATGTTTTTAGGCCTGTCTGCAAATCAGCACTTCCTCTTAAGGGCGAGTGGTTGTTTGTTCTCTCAGTCATTAATTAGCTTTCATCGCTTATTGGAGTTCCCTTGGTAAGCGTTTTATCTATCTTTATGCAGCGTGGACATAACCTAACCTATATAGAATGAAATTAAAATTAGGGTCTCACTATGCTTTGTGAGGTAATAAGTATCTCGAAAACAGGAACAAATTCATTCAAGTGGAAGTACAAATTAAGTCTCAGTTTAGAACTCCCACAAAATTATGGCTCCTATCCACAATTTATTTTAGCCAAATTTGTCACTATTTTAGGACATCAGTTTTTCTTTTGTAAGTAATGACACTCAACAAAGGACAAAAGGTATAATGCTGAAACTGTGAAAAGATTTTTGTTCTGTTTTGAGAATTAAGATTTGTATTTAACATAGTATGGTCCCATTACAAACCTAAGGAATGGCATTTCTATCTATTTCTATAAAGCCTTTTGGAAAAGCAGAAATTGTATCATCTGGAATGTTTAAAGTGTATCTCGTACTACTAGAGTAGTAAAGACTTTAGAGTGTGTTTAATGACTGAGTATGGCGTAAGTTTTATGAAACTCTCTCTGAAGGTTTGGACTCTACACAACCCTAATGAAACAGTAACTATTACATCAACAGTTGAAGTAATTACTTCACAGATTTTCAATCTCTGACCAGCAGAAAAGAAATTGTAAAAAAGCAATTACTTAAAGCTGATGTACAGATAGTTTTACAAATATACCACACCTGATCTTTCATTACTCTAAATATAATCTCATATAAATAGCTTGTCATCTCCTACAAATAGTCTAAAATTAATTCATTTGTACAAAGTTTCATAGACATGGTCAGTATCTGAGAATATTACACAAAACTAGCTAAATGTCACTCTTGTACTTACAAAATTGAATTATCACTGTATCTGAGGTCAGTAAAATAGAGATGGATTTCTTCATACAACTTCCACCTCTTGTTCTTTATCACAACAAGGTTGCAGATTTAAATTAAAAGTTTCAATCACAGTACTAAAAAACATGAGATTATGAAAATTACAATATCAAAAAAAGTAGCAAATGACATAGGAACTTATCAGACAAATTAAATAAACACAAATGTAAGTAATGCTACTGCAAATGCACAAGTATTAAAGATCTACAGAAATTACCTGACAAAGCAATATGACTGACTGCACAAACCAAGGCATGTTGTGAGCCATGAAAAGGCATGTTGTGAGCCATGAAAGTGTGCAGGAGTAGATGTATCCTGTAAGAGGTTGTAAGAGGTTGTATTTGTTCTTTTTTTTTTTTTACACACTAGTTGAGCAAAACATATCATCCAAAATTGGAGTATGACAGGCCTCAAGATAAATATTTAGGCCTTCATATAACCCTGCCAATGCTCTGCTTAATTTACTGTACAGCGCACATTATATATCCTGTTATTTCTCATACTAAAGCCAACATTTCCCGAGCATACCAATAGCTCACTTGTGCTACAAGATAGCAGGCCAGGCAAATGATGTGAAAGGCTTCATAGAGATTAAAGACACAGAGCAGCTTTACTATCCCTGTGGAGCCTATTACATTTATTCAACACACATAATACACACCCTAGTGTTTCGCTGGAGCCATTTTGTAATGTGAAGTGGTGGTGATCGATGTGTCAAATGCTGTTTTTCAGTGCATCAAACTATATACTTATTGTAAATGTCATTTGACATTCTGATGACATCATATCATTCCAAAACCCTCTGTACCCTCACTGATGGCTAGTAACAGAGCCTTTTCAAATTGCTCATAGCTTTCGTAATCGGGGAGGCACAGCTGGTTGAAACTGGAAAGAGAAATACAACAGAAAAATTAAATATACAGCAGATTTCAGAAGTAATGAACTACATGCAATATTTATTGTACAGAAAATGGGGTAAAGGAAGGTTGTAATTTACCTCTAAATTTGCAAGGATCACAATTCCTTATCTTATATCTTGTTACAGTCATTTGGACCAAATAAAGAACATAGACAAGGAAACAATTTTTTTGTCTTATACTATAATTGTATAAATCACAGTTACAGTGAAGTTAACTTGTATTACTACCCACAAATATAGCCAAAGAGTAAATTTACAGGGAATCTCTATGAACTCAAAGCTCACTGAAGATACCTCTGTCAAATGGAGAGTTGTCTATATTACTCAATATTTTTATTGCTCACTATAATATATTAAATATGTTATATTATTAAGCTGTGTTAATGCAGAAGACAGTTCTGTAGAACAAAAGGGCATAAAGGATGCCAAACAGGCTAAAATTTCCCTACATATTTCCATAGAATGAGAGAGACTTTGAAATGTAAAACATGCTGAACTGAGCTCATTAAGTAGCATATTAATGTACTAATTATGTGAATCATTAATAAAGTTATACTTCTAGGACTCATGGGACACTTTCATATCTTTAAAGTGGCATGATATAAGTTTTTGATGGAAACTTAAAACAGATCATTATGAATCAATTGTATGTGATTCCACCTACCATCTGTGGCAAGTCTATCATTATCAATTTTAGCAAACAGAGCAATAAGCTTGTGCCATCAGCAAGTTTACAGTTTAGGTGTCCACTTACATAGGTTAATAACAGTTGTCTACCCAGCTCCAAACCATGTGTGATGATATATTTCATGTTTCCTGTATGTTAGATTAATTTTCAGAGTACTCTTGCAATGAAATTTGTCAATGAGACAAGTTGCCTTCAGCAATTTAAATAAAACTCCATCCGGCAAGGAAAATACCATTAATGGCTCAAGATTTTTTTCTTCTATTGTCTTTTCTAAGGTTTTTGTTTCTTTAAGTACAAATTATGGTCAAAACAATTAAAGCCCTTTTACAGGTTAAAGAAAATGCCAGCAAGATAACTTTTTGTTTGACAAAGTAGTTCACAGGTGAAAGGCCAGATGTCAGTGTCCAAGGAGTACAATATTTCAGCAAATAACCGTGTTGTCATCATCAGATGCATTGATGAACTGAATGCACAGGAGCTGGTGTCGGGCTTATATCTCCACCCCACTCCTCCTATGGTGTTCTGTACGAGGTCCATGCCCAGGCCAGTACACCCCCCCCCCCCCCCCCCCAATCCTTGATTAACAAAGAACTATTGAAATTACTTCTACACCTGGCCAACCAGTTCAGTTCCTGGAGGTGGGAATGGAAAAAAGGCCACTAGACATCAAACTTCAACTGTACATCAGAAAGAATACCTTCCGATGATGCTCCTTTCCAGACCATCATCACTCTCATGGCCAAGCAACTGAACAAGGACATGGTTTCAGTTCTTAAGAAGGGACTCAGTTTTGCACCAGTCACCAATCACTGACATCATTAGTGCAGTGGAACAGGCAATTGCATTTTGGGGCTGAAATTTATCTAATTTGCTTCAAATCCTAAGCTACTTTCCTGCACATTGAGCTCCATCACATTATGGCTCACATCCAAACTTCAGTGTAAATCAATCCAACCAACAAACACGAGCTCTCAACGAACACAAGCTAACCACTTTAGCAGCAGACACCCCTTACATGTCAAAAACATGCTATAAAAAGGAAAGAAATCCGCTTTAACGGTGAACCTGTAAACTCTTATGGCAATGCCCTGTCCCAGCTTTTTTCTCCCCTACAATTACCCCACAGACTTTGTCCAATAACAAATCTGCCAGACAGTCCAGTGCTCAATTGTTGAGCATGCTGTACAGCTTGACTGAAAACACCATACCATGTAGCCTAACTGAAACTTACTGCTTTCACCAGTTTCCCAGAAGCCCACAGATGGGAACTTCAGCGTCAGCATATCCTTTAGTACTGGCACCCTCCCTGACTCTAACCATGTTATCCCACCATTTTCCTCCTCCTTCCTCTATTGGTATTCATCAGATGCATTATTTCTCTTCTTTATTGTATGTTTTCTTCATCTATGTTTTTGTTATTTACTTATC
The DNA here is from genome assembly GCF_023898315.1 of Schistocerca nitens. Lineage (NCBI taxonomy): Eukaryota > Metazoa > Arthropoda > Insecta > Orthoptera > Acrididae > Schistocerca > Schistocerca nitens. The sequence goes on along the minus strand of NC_064620.1, from coordinate 66,858,242 downwards.
ATCCTATGTTAAGATCATACATCTTATTTATTTTACTCTTTCCACTTCCCATTTGCTTTTCATGTATATCGATTATTATGTCTCACTATCACTAACTTCATCATCTTTGAACTGAACATGGGACAATACTTACATATGTAATATTTTTACTTCCTACTCTGATGTTTTTTTCCATCATCTTTGACTCCTTTTGTCCCCAAGAATGATGAGTCCATCTCTGAACCTGGATATCAAGTGACTTATCCCCCTCCCTATCCAAACCACTCAGCCAGTTTGCCCTTTTCACTCCTGAAGAAGGGACTTATGGTTCTAAAAGCTATATGTATTGTATTTTTAAGTTTAACTGTGTTAAGAGTGGTGTCTCCTAAAGCAGGGGTCACCAAACTATGGCCTGCAGGCCACGTCTGGCCCATGATGTCAGCTCATCCAGCATACAGGTGGTACTTAAATGTGCTTCATAAAATGTATGGAACATGAGGCCTCGTGACACAATTTAAATTTAAATATTAATTTTAGAACAAATGGAGATTTTAAATGTTATTTTTAGAATAATATCCAGCTCCTGGCTGCTATGTTCCTTCAACTTAGCATTTTCAGTTTTAAAATATTGTATCTAGGTATAGTACAGAATGATGGTGCAGCCCACACTTGTCGTTTTATCAGTTATCTGGCCTGTTGTGAAAGAAGTTTGGTAGCCTCTGCCATAAAGGTAAGTACTGGCCAGTACAAATGTGCCTTGTATATTTAAATTAAAAATTCTATCACACAAACATACTAACAACTAGGAAGGAAGAATTAAAACAAACCATGTGTGAGCTGTTGGCAAGCTTCCAAAAGTGGGTGCAGCCGTTATCTGGAATCGAGGACTGAGTTCAGCAAAGCCCCCAGGTGGTAACTGTGAACAGCCTGTGGCAAATTGGAGTAACCTTGCTAGCTCTTCTTGTGTAAAATTGCTGACTGCTGTCCAGAACCAGTCAAGCACTCTTCGGAACTCAGGAGATCCACCAGATACAACATGATTTGCACGAAAGTCAGCAATGCTGTATTCCCCAGTTCCACATAGCAGCAGCTGAAAACAAAATTCCCATTATATTAATCCAATTGCTACTCATAGTAAATAATTTCCAAGGTGTCTCTCTGAATTCAGATTCTTTCTTTCCCTTCTGCCTACTTGCTTTTTGTTTTGTGAAATCACTAAGTTCCCAACCCCTAACACAACTCTGTGAATGACTGTAGGTGTTATGCACAGCAAATATTTCCTGCAGGCATTAAAGTTCTGTCACCAAAAGAATGGAACGAAAATTTAAGTTTAAAGTCTCATCAGTGGTAAGCTCATTGGAGATGGGGCACAAATACATATGAGGGAAAAATCTGACCATGTCCTTTTCAAAGGAACCACCATGACATTCATATTAATTACTTTAGAAACCACTTAAAACTCAAATTAGAATGACTATTGGGGATTTGAAACCCCAGCCCTCCCAAATGTTAGTCACTGTACCAAGTGACTTGGTATCTGTCACCACAGACAGAGCTGCTAATGAACTTTTTGCAATGATGTATGAGGATCCAAAGAAATTTATCAAAGCAAAATATTAAAAATATTTTCATTTTTTGTTTACTGAATCACTAAGTTTGGAGACTTTAATGCTCAAAGAATTAAACTTTACAGGATATGAAAAAGCTTTATTTTATTCTGATGAGTTGTCCACAAAATATTGACTGCATGGAGATTAGTGTGGTAAATAAAAGTAAAGAGCCTATGCAGGACCTGGAGTTTAGCTCATATTAGTTTTGTGGTGAATGACAAAATAGTTTTGAGATTCCATTACAATTGGCTCTAGGTAAATCCCTCTATTAGACCATATTGTTCACATATTCTGGCTTTCTTCAAACTGATACTGAAACTATGTGTTAGGTGAGGCAGGGTATGGTTTTCAGTTTGTGTTTTTTTTTTTTTTTTTTTTTTTTTTGTTTTTGTTTTTTTTTTTTTTTTGCACTCCCTCTGCTACTAGTTGTATGTCCTTGTGAATAATTAATATGCATTAATTACAATTTATCATGTGTTAGTATCCATGAACCATGGACCTTGCCGTTGGCGGGGAGGCTTGCGTGCCTCAGCGATACAGATGGCCGTACCGTAGGTGCAACCACAACGGAGGGGTATCTGTTGAGAGGCCAGACAAACATGTGGTTCCTGAAGAGGTGCAGCAGCCTTTTCAGTAGTTGCAGGGGCAACAGTCTGGATGATTGACTGATCTGGCCTTGTAACATTAACCAAAACGGCCTTGCTGTGCTGGTACTGTGAACGGCTGAAAGCAAGGGGAAACTACAGCTGTAATTTTTCCCGAGGATATGCAGCTTTACTGTATGATTAAATGATGATGGCGTCTTCTTGGGTAAAATATTCCGGAGGTAAAATAGTCCCCCATTCAGATCTCCGGGCGGGGACTACTCAAAAGGACGTCGTTATCAGGTGAAAGAAAACTGGCGTTTTACGGATCGGAGCGTGGAATGTCAGATCCCTTAATCGGGCAGGTAGGTTAGAAAATTTAAAAAGGGAAATGGATAGGTTAAAGTTAGATATGGTGGGAATTAGTGAAGTTCGGTGGCAGGAGGAACAAGACTTTTGGCCAGGCGAATACAGAGTTATAAATACCAAATCAAATAGGGGTAATGCAGGAGTAGGTTTAATAATGAATAAAAAAATAGGAGTGCGGGTTAGTTACTACAAACAGCATAGTGAACGCATTATTGTGGCCAAGATAGACACAAAGCCCATGCCTACTACAGTAGTACAAGTTTATATGCCAACTAGCTCTGCAGATGATGAAGAAATAGATGAAATGTATGACGAGATAAAAGAAATTATTCAGGTAGTGAAGGGAGACGAAAATTTAATAGTCATGGGTGACTGGAATTCGTCAGTAGGAAAAGGGAGAGAAGGAAACATAGTAGGTGAATATGGATTGGGGGGAAGAAATGAATGAGGAAGCCGCCTTGTAGAATTTTGCACAGAGCGTAACTTAATCATAGCTAACACTTGGTTCAAGAATCATCAAAGAAGGTTGTATACCTGGAAGAATCCTGTAGGTACTAAAAGGTATCAGATAGATTATATAATGGTAAGACAGAGATTTAGGAACCAGGTTTTAAATTGTAAGACATTTCCAGGGGCAGATGGGGACTCTGACCACAATCTATTGGTTATGAACTGCAGATTGAAACTGAAAAAACTACAAAAAGGTGGGAATTTAAGGAGATGGGACCTGGATAAACTGAAAGAACCAGAGGTTGTAGAGGGTTTCAGGGAGAGCATAAGGGAAGAATTGACAGGAATGGGGGAAGAAATACAGTAGAAGAAGAATGGGTAGCTCTGAGGGATGAAGTAGTGAAGGGAGCAGACGATCAAGTAGGTAAAAAGACGAGGGCTAATAGAAATCCTTGGGTAACAGAAGAAATATTGAATTTAATTGATGAAAGGAGAAAATATAAAAATGAAGTAAATGAAGCAGGCAAAAAGGAATACAAACGCCTCAAAAATGAGATCGACAGGAAGTGCAAAATGGCTAAGCAGGGATGGCTAGAGGACAAATGTAAGGATGTAGAGGCTTGTCTCACTAGGGGTAAGATAGATACTGCCTACAGGAAAATTAAAGAGACCTTTGGAGAGAAGAGAACCACTTGTATGAATATCAAGAGCTCAGATGGCAACCCAGTTCTAAGCAAAGAAGGGAAGGCAGAAAGGTGGAAGCAGTATATAGAGGGTTTATACAAGGGCGATGTACTTGAGGACAATATTATGGAAATGGAAGAGGATGTAGATGAAGATGAAATGGGAGATAAGATACTGCGTGAAGAGTTTGACAGAGCACTGAAAGACCTGAGTCGAAACAAGGCCCCGGGAGTAGACAACATTCCATTAGAACTACTGATGGCCTTGGGAGAGCCAGTCATGACAAAACTCTACCATCTGGTGAGCAAGATGTATGAGACAGGCGAAATACCCTCAGACTTCAAGAAGAATATAATAATTCCAATCCCAAAGAAAGCAGGTGTTGACAGATGTGAAAATTACCGAACTATCAGTTTAATAAGTCATGGCAGCAAAATACTAACGTGAATTCTTTACAGACGAATGGAAAAACTGATAGAAGCGGACATCGGGGAAGATCAGTTTGGATTCCGTAGAAATGTTGGAACACGTGAGGCAATACTAACCTTACGACTTATCTTAGAAGAAACATTAAGAAAAGGCAAACCTACGTTTCTAGCATTTGTAGACTTAGAGAAAGCTTTTGACAACGTTAACTGGAATACTCTCTTTCAAATTCTGAAGGTGGCAGGGGTAAAATACAGGGAGCGAAAGGCTATTTACAATTTGTACAGAAACCAGATGGCAGTTATAAGAGTCGAGGGACATTAAAGGGAAGCAGTGGTTGGGAAAGGAGTGAGACAGGGTTGTAGCCTCTCCCCGATGTTATTCAATCTGTATATTGAGCAAGCAGTGAAGGAAACAAAAGAAAAATTTGGAGTAGGTAATAAAATTCATGGAGAAGAAGTAAAAACTTTGAGGTTCGCCGATGACATTGTAATTCTGTCAGAGACAGCAAAGGACTCGGAAGAGCAGTTGAACGGAATGGACAGTGTCTTGAAAGGAGGATATAAGATGAACATCAACAAAAGCAAAACGAGGATAATGGAATGTAGTCAAATTAAATCGGGTGATGCTGAGGGGATTAGATTAGGAAATGAGACACTTAAAGTAGTAAAGGAGTTTTGCTATTTAGGGAGTAAAATAACTGATGATGGTTGAAGTAGAGAGAATATAAAATGTAGACTGGCAATGGCAAGGAAATCGTTTCTGAAGAAGAGAAATTTGTTAACATCGAGTATAGATGTAAGTGTCAGGAAGTCGTTTCTGAAAGTATTTGTATGGAGTGTAGCCATGTATGGAAGTGAAACATGGACGATAACTAGTTTGGACAAGAAGACAATAGAAGCTTTCGAAATGTGGTGCTACAGAAGAATGCTGAAGATAAGGTGGGTAGATCACGTAACTAATGAGGAGGTATTGAATAGGATTGGGGAGAAGAGGAGTTTGTGGCACAACTTGACAAGAAGATGGGACCGGTTGGTAGGACATGTTTTGAAGCATCAAGGGATCACAAATTTAGCATTGGAGGGCAGCGTGGAGGGTAAAAATCGTAGATGGAGACCAATAGATGAATACACTAAGCAGATTCAGAAGGATGTAGGTTGCAGTAGGTACTGGGAGATGAAGAAGCTTGCACAGGATAGAGTAGCATGGGGAGCTGCATCAAACCAGTCTCAGGACTGAAGACCACAACAACAACAACAACAACAACAACAACAGTATGGTTATTCATATTTCCTTTTTAACTTAACAATTTGAAATTGTATTCTTGTATCTTCTTTTACATCATTAAATCATGCAAGTACCCAACAAAATGATCAACAAGCTTGGGAATTAAGGTATAAAATATTCATGAAGGGTATTTTTAATCATATACCATAATGCTAATCTGACAATAAAAATTAAAAATCTGAAACAGAAAAATTTATAGCAACTGCAATAATCTTGTTTTAAAAAAAGCTGTGATATGCTATTGGCTTAAGATGAAAGTGAGCTGCAGGATATACACTCAACAAATTAAATACCATCTACTGGGTTTTTCAGAAATATGATTACCAACTCTGAGGGCATATTCCTCATAGCATAGCAAGAAAAACAAGCCACAAAACATGTATGAAAATTTCCTTAATTTTAGGGTTTAATGACAGTTTAAGATCAACACATTCAAGGTAGAATAATCAACTAAAGTTTTTAACCTCCCATGAAAATTCGTTATCTAATGGTACTGCTACAAGTAACTCTCCTGAAGTATTCATTGTATCCTCAATCATGATGTAATGCTATGGGGATGTGTTTACTTTGACATTTATATAGATATGTAGTCAATCTTCCTTGAATGTTTCTCGTGTGTAGTACCTATAGCAATGAATTACCTTATAAGAGTTCCATTTAACAAAGGCAGGTTCATTCATTCTGTGGGCAGGTAAATGTGATTTTACATGTAAGGTCACAAAAATGGTAATGGATGTGGACTGTATCAAAGTGTGTTTCCAGCCAAAAGACAACAGGGTAATTCAACTGTTGCTGCTGTTTATCATTATGTTCAGGTAGTATCCATACCACTAAAAATGTCAGATCAAGGTAGACCACAAAGAATGCATTCTGCAGGCTGTCAAAGAAGATCCAGATATTGACAAATGACGTGATGCCATTCCATCTGATACATCTTATAATATGAGCAATTAATGTATCAGAATCATGTTTAATATGTGCAGGATCTTCTGCCTGCCAATAACTAGCAACAGAACTTTTGCCAATGTTTCACTCCTCAGACTGGTAATCCATTATTTGTACTTGCCGTTTTGCTTACACATGGGGCAACTTTTGGAAGATATGGGACAGCAAGTTTTTACAAAAACTTTTTGCAGGCAAACAAAAATTCTCATGCTACGATTCAAGCTAAACATCATAAGTTTGTAATTGATATGCGAGTTGTAATTCTCAGTAACTGTCTGATTAAGTCCGTATATTCTCTCAGCACGTTTGACAGATATTATCTATAAGGAATTTATTCAAAGCAACAGCCCCTGAAAATAAGAGGAAACAAATAGTCTGGGCATGATGGGACTCCAACACATTTCAGTCACACTGTTGGAAATGCACTGTATGATATTTGTGGCGAATTATTGTCTGTGAAGTCTCCAAACACAGTAAACATTCCTAATGTAGTGACGCTTCATAAAAGTGTCATGAAAACTTAGAAAAGAAAGTGACATAATAGAGGGGTGTTTGAAAGCTTGTGACAGTCCATGGTCAATGAGTGTATGAGTTTATATACATAAGAGGAGAATATTTTGTACATTTTTTGTTATCAGTTTCTGACCTGAGAACTTAGAAGAATTTTCTTTCATTTATTACAAATGAAGGATTTACGTATACAGGGTGATTCAAAATTCCTATTACAGGCTTCTCGGGTTGTAGAGTGGACTTAATAGATGAAATTTTGATAATGAACACAAGTCCATGAATTTCTGATAAGGAATCCATGTCCAGAAACGTACCATTTGGATGTAAAATCAGTTCCAGGATCAGATCATTTTCAAATCTCCTTCTTCAGGGTATGCATATAAGCTGAGAAGAGGATGTCATCGTGAATCCCTTTCCTAATTACGACATATGACATCACATAACACCTATGTTCAGCTACAACAACAACTGCAAGACATTGGTATATTTGAAACTAGTAGGGTTTGGTTGTGGTGCTCCATGGATATGATGGACTCTCGACCTTGAAGAGAACGTCCTCTGTCATGCAAAGAACCCGAGAACAACTACTTTAGACACTGCCCATGCCATGTGCTCCTACAGCACACAGGTCAGAGCTCATTGTGTCCACTGTGTGTGTACTGTGAAGTGGGAGATTTGAAAGTGATCCAATCCTCAAACTGATTTTACATCTAAATGGTACATTTCTGAACATAAGTTCCTTATCAAAACTCCATCTATTAAGTTCCCTCTACAAGCCCTAGAAACCCATAGTGGGAATTTTGAATCACCCTGTATATGCCATTTTAGTCCTTTTTTCTTCTTCTTGTGTGAGGAATTCAATCCACCAGCCCTTCCAAAGAAAGAATCAAGTATGTAAAGTATTTCAGTCACATTTTGTACATCACATTGTTTGCTTAATTTTTTTTAATTTATATTTTCTCTATTCAAAGGTTTTTCTCCAGCATAACAAATACCTGGAAATTATTACACCTGTTACATTAAATCTTAATTTATCTCCTCAGGCTGTCCCTCTGGGTGTTCCGATCTTGTATATCTTCTTCCTCTGCACCAAGTCTTATCATTGTTAATCATACATTTTGATTTTGGAGCCAGGTGGTCATAGGACATCCTCTTCTCTTTTTTCCCTCTGGTTCCCATTCCAGGAACATTTTCGGAATTCTGGCTTCCTCCATTCTTCTTATATGCACGTACCATTGTAACTTCCTTCTATCCATCATGTCATGTATTCTTTCTCTTACTTCCATTCTTTCTATTATTCCACCATTTCTTACTTTCTAGAAATTCTTACTCATCTTCTCCAGAAGTCCAATTCTACAGCTTGCAGTTTTTTTATATGCTTCAAATTAGTAGTCCAAGTCTCTACTCCATACATAACTATGCTCTCTAATAATGATTTATATATGATTTTTTTTTTATTCGATTTATTATATTTCTGCTCCATAAGATTGAGTTGAATATCCCAATCACCTTCCTTCCACTACAAATTCCTTTATTAGTTTCTACCTCTGACTTTCCCTTCATCTCTAAAATGGATCCCAAATAACAGAAAGTATTGACCTTCTTAATTTTCTTTCCCTCCATGTGTAAGTCACCTGGATTATTAGTGAGGTATTCCGTTTTCTGGTAATTAATCTCCAATCCCCATTTTCTGTATTCCATTGCTATAATTTGCAACCTCCCCATATTGGGCTATAACTGCTTGATCATCAGCAAAAAATTTGTATCTGATAATATTAATGGATTTACTATGTAACAATAAAATGAAAAGAATAGCTGCTTCTCACCATGTAGTGGAGGTGCTAAGGTGCAGAAAGGCGCAACAAAAAGACTGTAGGAAAGTTAGCTTTCAGCCAACGAGGCCTTTGTCAAAAGTAGACGACACACACAGACACATGTTCTGCAAACATGGATACTCTTCCAGAGATATTCAAAAGGCATTCATGAAGAACAAGAAGAGATGAAGAAGGTGGCGTATTTGCCATATACTGGATCAATCTCTGCAAAAATCAGCAGAATTCTCTTGAAAAAGAGCATCAAAAGTGTATTTTGCCCACCCACTAAAATTGGGGCACTGTTTGGGAATATAAAGAAAGACCTGGGGCTATGGAAGACAAGTATTAAAAAATAAAAACATACCATGCCAGTTTGGGATGTCGCACATCAGCCAGACCACCAGGACAGTGGACATCATGTATAAAGAACACCAGAGGCATAACAGACTTAAGCAGGCAACCGATTCAGCAACAGCAGAGCACTGTAATGACAGCAAGGTAGTGATACAGACCCAAAGATACCGGGCCAGTGTTGCAAAAGCATCCATTGAGATCAAGGTTATGGAATCCAACACTCGAGTTTCTGAAAAACAACAGAGACCACATTGAGATTCTGTGATGAATAGAAATGGGAGTGGAGACCAGTAAAACTGCCCTTAGACAGAGCACCAGACACTACAGACTCGAGATGACACAACACTAGACAGGCTCAACAGTAGCAGACGCAGGAGCAAACACCCGACCATTCCCACAGAGAAGACAGCACACCTCGAGCACCTCATGTGTACAACGTGGGAGGCCTGTCCCAAAAGGCAAGGACTTCACGCACAATGGCTGAAGACAACAAAGGATAGTGAAGGCCTCAGCAGTTGGATAGAACGCTTGGTGTGGCGCAGATATGAAACATACCATCGGAGGATGGGGGTGGCTCCAAAGAATGGCCAAGCAGGGTGCAGACAGTGGTCAGAGCACCAGTACGAAGAGTAACTGCAAAGATCACAACATTTATGGTCATGCTTGACAAGCATAAACTAAACCGGCAACTTGGTGGAATTACAGACAAGCATTTCTAGAACTGCATGATAATTTTGCAGTCAATAAAGTGTGTGTGTTCCTTCCAGAATCTAATCACTACCCCTACACATACAATCAGAGGTAGTCGCTTTGAAATCCAGTAGTGCAAAGTTTTTCATCTATGGGCTTTGGCCACCAAGGAGAAGAAACGTTACTGATCGTCAGACTATGCAACAGAGTTCAGGGTTAAACTCCAAATCTCCATGTAATGTCTCACAATCGACAAATTTAACACTATTCATAGTAACCCATTTGCTAGATGGATACATTAAGATCAACAGCTCCCTTGGTGCTGTTTGAAAGGAGTGAGCTACATGCTGGTGACAGGTTTCATGACAACACAATAACATCATGAGACATCACTGAAGAATAGTTTAACTTAGATCATACTTGAATTAATGGTATACTGTCAAATTGTGATGTTTGTCTGCAGACAGAAGGCAGATGGAGAGAAGAATCAAATGCAGCAATTATAGGAAAAAATATGTTTCAGAAGAGCAGTTACAGATGCTGTCAGCAAACTACACAAACATCCAACAATATAGTCCAGCACACCATCACCAGATGCCATCATTGGTGAGAGTTCAGCTGCTAGGTTGGGAGACTCCATCCAGAAACACAAGATAAATCAGCTTGTGAGATCTAGGCTGTATAAAGAGGAGCCCCACCCGTAAAGCTGTCGGCAATTTAATGTGACATACAGTATTTTACAGACTATAAGATGCAGTTTTTTTCTTTGAAACATTGCCTCCAAAATGGAGGTGCATCTTGCACTCAAAACTAATATAAAAATGTCCATTGTTTGATTTAAAATTCCCATCAGTCTTAAAAATCGCCATATAGTCAGTGCTGCAGGAATAATATCTCTATCTCCAGGAATAATATCTCTATCTGGCAACAACGAATTCAACTGGAAGCATCAGTGCAAACATGCGACGAACATGAGTTGCGGGGATTCACAAGCTCGTTAACTCTGCCTCCCTCCCGCCCCGCTGTTACAAACCCAGAATGCTGTCAAGCCTATAATTGATCATGGCAGTCTGTGGTTCCAGTGAATTTGAACATTATTTGTGTTATCAGTAACAGTACAATATCTTCGTTAGGAGCTAGTTTTGTAATGGAAAAAAATAAAAGGCATTCATATGACATGGGCTGGAAGTTGAAAGCAATAGCATATGCAGAAGAACATGGAAACAGAGCAGCTGAGCAGCATTTTGGCCCTCCACCCTCCACCAACAGAAAAATGAAAGAGGAAGCCAGTAAAGAAGAACTGGAGAGAGAGAGAGAGAGAGAGAGAGAGAGAGAGAGGGGAGGGGGGTAAAAAAAAAAGATAGGGAGGGAGGGAGAGAGAGAGAGAGAGAGAGAGAGAGAGAGAGAGAGAGAGAGAGAGAGAGAGAGACTAAATGTGCAAACAGAGGACTGAATGAAAAACAGTCAAAACTAGAAGATGACGTACCGAAATGGATTCAAGGACACCATCAAAATGGCAGTGGAATTAATACAAAAATGATTCCAATACATACTCATAAGCTAGAGCTACAGTAGAACTTAACCCAGAGATTAACAGAATTTAAGGGTGGAGTTGGTTGGTGCCACAGGTTTATGAAGTGTCATGGACTTAGCATGCGAACCAAAACCAAAATATCTCAGAAAATGCCACAAGAATATGAAGAGAAAATGTTATCTTTCCATCACTTTATTATTCAACATCAAAAGAAAACCTGATTGGAATCAAGTCAAATAGTGAATATCGACAAAACTCCGCTGAAATTTGATGTGCCGAGTAACAGAACTGTTGCCATGAAATGTGGTAAAACTGCAACTATAAAAACAAGTGGACATGAAAAAATGTACTGCACTGTTGTCCTTTCATGTTGTGCTGACAACACTAAACTTAATCCAATGATCATTTTCAAGTGTAAAACAAGGCCAAAACCTTATGAAATACTACATGACAGGAGTTGGATGGACGAGACTGGTATGAAATTATGGATTAACAGAGTGTGGGAGGGAAGGTAAGGTGCTTTATCGAAGAGGAGTTCTCTTCTTCTGCTTGATCAGTTTAGCAGACACCTGAAAAATTCTGTGAAAGAGAAATTTAGACAGGGAGATACAGAGCTTGCTGTTATTCTGGGAGGACTTACTTCACAATTGCAACCTCTTGATGTCTCAATAAATAACCTATTTACAGTGTACATGAGAGAGTAATTGACCAAATGGATGATGGATGAAACCCAGTGTGAATTTACACAGAATAAAGCTTTAAAATGACTTACAATCAAACAAGTGTGTCAATGGATAAGACAGTCACAGTCTAGAGTGAGAGAAGGCATTACTGTTAAATCTTTCAACAAGTGTAGCATATGCAACTGTCATGTCAGTGAAGACCACCTTAAATATGAAGAGGACAATGATAATGACGGTACCATTGTCAATCATTACTCTTGAAATCTAAAGATGCTCTGTAATTCAAAAGCAAATATAGTCCCAGTAATACATCAAAAGTCACGCCAGACTCTACTTGTAATACTTGATACAAATATAATCATTTAAGTTTATTGGCAATCACATTTCTTCCTTTATCAACCTTCCTTTATTTCCCGTAATACCCACTATATATACTCCAATCCCTTGAAGAATTGGCACTAATTTCTGGGATATAATTGATATTTCACTGCCTGAATCTAAATGTATTTCCACTTTCACTTCAAAGATATTTCCACAGATGATCATGCGAGTTATGTCTTCCTTTTCTTTATTTTATTCCTCTAGTAACTACTCTCTTGTTGAAACTGTTATGTTAAAGCCACAAATTTCTCCTTAGATGGACCTAGGCTGTCACTGTCATATGCTAGAGCCTGGCCCCTGTTCCAGAATGTCTGCTGTTTTCTGAGAACTGAATCACTAATTACTGATATCCCAGAACCTATGCTTTATTATGAATGGCTATGAATGCCTGATTATTCAGACTGTATGATGCAACCACCTGCAACTGAGTACCTTTTGGTTATCTTGATTAGAGTTACTATGCTTCCTTACTTTGCAAAATTTACTTTCATTCTGGCATGGAAACCTGGAGAGATAATGATTTCTTTCCTGATTTTCTAAAACTCTATTATCATTCTGTGTGTAATCTACCCGTTTCTTATTTAATATATCTAATCCTTCCATGAAAGTTAATAGATCACTTACTGCTAGCCACCTCTTATACCAAATTTCTCTTCTTACAGGAGAAAGTAACCTTCTAGCTAACATTTTGACCAAATATCTCTCCTCCAGGGATTTGTCTAGATATTAGGACCTAGCCAAATATCATTTGATATACTTCTTGTACGTATCCCGACTATTGTTGTAACACCTCGGGTCTACTAACTCTAATGTCAGTTCTCTTAGGCACGGGCCGACTCTACCAATTTTCTTTTTACATTTCTCCTGAAAATCATTCCAGTAAGAGTGTTCCCCCAAATGAGCTCTTCCCCATTTGGCAGCACTCACTTCTAAATGACTTAAAATGAAATCAGTTCTTTTGTTATTGTTCCAGCGATTTGAGTAACAATCTCGAAAATACTGTTAAGAAGTATGTGGGGTGAAGATAGCCTCCTGGCTTACACTTAGGACACTCTTTGTGTAAGCTGGTTCCTCCACCTAAATTTAATTCCTCCAGCAGTTCTGGTGAAAGCCCATTACTTTTATCAAATTTCCGTTTATTTAATTCCTCTTTGGTTTTTCAAGTTCTTCCCAAAGTTTTCATAATTACACTTCTGTTTTTTTGAAGCCAACTGTGGACAATGGTGTACTGACCAATGTACCTGTCATTTCTCGTACCTTTTGAGTAATTATTTTGTTAGCAGGGTAATTTGCTGGTGGTATCTGATTGGAACTGTAAGATTTATTGTACACATTAACATATCAAACACAGTTGCACAAATTATTGTATTATATAATCCACAGAATAAAGAATAATGGTGTCCACAGCTATGCAAAAGATATAAACACAATCAAGGCATAGAGTCTAAATTCTTACACAGCCCTAGAATCATGCCTTAAAAAAATAGATTTTCAATCCAGACTCTTGAATCAGCAAATTATGGTGAGACTGTGGCACAGGTTTTGTCATCATGTCCAACCCACAGTGACTTGGGCTGAATAAATTTTTTCCCTATAAAGTGGTGTCTTGTGTTTATATGTTTGGTTCAACTCTTGTAGCCACTAGTCTAAGTCAATTGGTGCTTTGTTGTCACATAATAGTTTCATAGGATCCTACTTGGGGTTTGGAGATATTTCAGTATCTAACCTTTGAAGCCATAGAACCTCCTGACATGCTGAGGTCATGGACAAATATTCTGCTTCAGTTGTGCACTAGGCTATGGTAGGCTGTTTCTTATGTTGCCATGATATTACTGCTCCTTGAGATCTTAACAGATATCCAGTTGTTGACTTCCTGCCTTTGGAATCTCCAGCATAGTCTATCACAGTAACCTATTATACTGCAGTCATCTGCTTTCAAAAACAATAGCTTCACATCCTCGTTTCCTTTTAGATATCTAAAGATTCTTTTGACAGCTTGCCAGTGTGGCATGCTCAGATTGTTACAAAAATGTCTGCCAATCCCTATTGATTAAGCTTGGTCTGGCCTTATTCCTAACAGAGCATACATTAAATTTAGAATTGCTTCACAATAGAGTATGTTCTTCATAGATTCTTGTTCCTGTTCTGTTTTTGGACTCATGTCATGAGTGAGCACATTCTAGTGGTGTGGATATTGGGTTATACTCTTTTAGATTACATCTGTTGAGATTTGCTTCACATAGTGTTTGTTTTGTTTTAGGGTGCAAAAACAACTGGGGTTGTGGTGTCACCGCAAGACACCACACTTGCTAGGTGGTAGCCTTTAAATCGGCCGCGGTCCGTTAGTATATGTCGGACCCGCATGTCGCCACTATCAGTGAGTGCAGACCGAGCGCCGCCACACGGCAGGTCTAGTCGAGACTCCCTAGCACTCGTCCCAGTTGTACAGCCGACCTTGCTAGCGATGGTTCACTGTCACATATGCTCTCATTTGCAGTTTAGAATAGTCTTCAGCTACATCATTTGCTATGACCTAGCAAGGCGCCATATTCAGTTACTATGAATGTATTCTGAACAGATAATATTGTGAATCATGTACCGTCAAGGGCGACGTTCATCATTAATGGATTAAAGTTAAGTATCAAACAAATTACGTCCGCTTTCTGAATTCTAATTCCTCGTCATGTTCCAGACCACACGTCAGTATAGTTCTTCCCTCCTCATGCCAGCCTGCGTGAGCTAAAACGTGTACATTTCGGCCTCCAATAGTAACACGGTGTTGGCTCTTCTGCCAACACAACAGGGGTCATATGTGCTCAAGTCAAAACTACAGAACTCGAGTTAAAAAATGACCATACATCAATCCCAACTGACATAATAGAAGAAATCTAAAAACAGGCACGTCAAAAAAGGACTGAAAAAGGCACTATACAGAAATGGAGGTCCAAAACTAAAAATTAAATGACCTTCGCCATATTGCTTTGGCGGATAAAAAGTAAAACGTCGTCAACCGCCCGCGCGTCATTTACTAAAATGGCCAGTAACTCAGACGGCAAAACCCAAACGGGAATGTAAAAGGTCAAAAACTGAACATTCCACCAGGAAGTGGGGGACAGTTAAAACTTGGGTGCAATGTGTACAAAGTGGTTGGGTAGCACCACTTCACAAATGACGATGGCTAAAAAGGCAGTGTCCAATACGAAGCTGAGTTAAAATAACCTCCTCTCAGTGGGAGGGCCAAGAGGTGGTCATCCAAGCTGCTGGGAGAGGCTCAATAAGCCAGAGCTTATTCCCCTGAAGGGAGGACCATTGGCAATGACAAAGGTACATCACCTCCTGACAGATGGCAACACAGAGATCATCGAAGGGAATATAGGTAATCACAGGCTGTGGTACTAGGACCGCAGCTTTGGCAGCAGCGTCAGCAGCTTCGTTTCATGGCAGACAGACACGACCAGGAACCCACAGAAACATCACACTGGCTCTACCAAGAGTGGGCAGCGTACAGCACACATAGACTGTGAAGGACACAATTGAAAAGGCTGTGTCACCTGATGTACTCTGTAGCCTGATACAAGGCAAAGAGCTCGGCTGTAAATACTGAGGAGTGTGCCAGAAGCCGATACCTAAAGACACAGGTGTCTATGACGAGGGCAAACTCGACCCCATGATCAGTCCGAGAGCCATCAGTGTATACAAAGGTACTATCGCGAAGTTCCATGTGATAGACCAAGGTTGGAGTAGTGTCCTTAGGAAGTGAATGAAGGCTAAGGTTAACATGGGCTGCTTCATGAAGCCAAGATGGCGAACCTTGGTAAAATATTGAATTACAATGAGGAAAACTGTAACAGACTTGCTGATGAATACCAAATGCAAAGAAGGAGAAGTAGAAAGACCTGAAACTAGCAAAATGGAGGCCTTACGTAAGAAGAAAAAAGTAAGGCCTTACGTAAGAACAAAAAAGTAACACATGAGTAGGTAGGCTGAGGTAGGAGAGTGAAAAACGCGCAGCTGCTGCAAAGAGGAAACGGGCTAATTGATGTTCAGACCATGTTATTCATAAGATTTCAGCACATGGTGGATGAACAGCTCTCATCTACACATTTTAATGAAACTACTATTGGAGGAGAAGGAAAAAGTGTGGAAGAGGTTCTCAGTGATAGTAATCAATAATGTAATTTCTGTGTCATACCTCCAGTTCATTTTCATCAAATATGCTGAGCAAGTTGTCAGGTATGAGTTCATTAAGGCCCTTCAGGAAATGATCAACCTCATCCCGGACACTGGTTGCAAGACGGTACTGTGCTAGGCTGTCCAAGTACTGATGTTTTGTGTCATTCCTTACATGTATCTTGCTTCCTCCAGGAATCAGTTCCACCACCTGCAACACAACACACAACCATAATACCACTAGTGTTTTCCATTAACTTTGTTAAGACTATTAAAATAACGAAAATCTGTTACAAGCTACTTCTGGCTGGACACCAGCCTGTAAATTTATATCCAATAAGTTATCTGTTTATCACAGTTTGGAGAGAGTTTGCAGTGTATATCAAATACTTAGGTCTTTGACAAAATCACATCTATTGAATTCGCAAACTGATATATTACTAGTGGTTCAGAAAATAATTTAACCTACATATTACATATACCGAAGTTAAATTCACTTGAGTAAATTATAAAAACTGAGACATAATGGCTGGCCATCAATTACCTTCAAGTGTTGAAAGTCTTAGTACTGCCAATAGATAAACAGAAAACTACAAGAAACTATCCAGCATTTGTGACTATTCATTCTTTCCTCTGAGAAGAAAGAGATTTGGGAAGTTTAAAAAGGAAGGGCAGACCGCTGGATGGGAGGGACAATGGAAAACTCATCCGCAAGGCAGGTGGTACCCTCCCATTCTGTTGCCTGAGAGACCTGTCCTTCCTTTCTAAACTAATAAGGAACTAATAGTTACAAAAGCTAGGATACTGCTCTGTACTTCTATACCTACTGGCAGTACAAAGAATTTTTCCTCCTGAAGTGAAGCACTAGACAGCAATTCCCACTAACAATTTTGTAGTTACTATGTGCTTCATGCACATGGCAGTTTAAACTGAAGACAACAGCAGCAGCAACAACAACAACAACAACAATTATTAACTGCAGTGCAATTATACTGCTGTGATGTAGCAATTAAACTGAAAATATACTGACAGAAGAATTACTGTTTCGTGAAGGTTTTTAAATTCTATATTCTCTTTTAAATGCAGGGATATCACTCATACTATTGGTTTTTTGGCGAATCTGAGATTTTATAATATGTAGCTGTTTTAATGAATTATTCCCAAGATACCATGGAAATAGCTACATTTTTATCATACATATTTGTAATGCATTAAAGTTTATCATACGGCGGTCACACAAGAACAAAAATACTTTCTCACCTTTGAATATTTTTATATTTGCTTACATTTAGCTGAATATGTAAATTATCTCTTTGATGTAATTAGAGGTACTGGTAATAAGAAAGTTGAATTGAATTTTCTTGTGTGGTTACTGAAATCATTCAGCATGGTTTACAGTAAGGAAATTTGTTGGAACTCCTGATGATTAAAGTAAGTGTAGGTCTATGCGGGTACCTTCAATTTTTCCCCAACAGAATTATTTGGTACTGATAAAAATGGACTGCAGTTCTTGAATGACAAGTGTAGAAGTACAGAATGCTTCTTAAGCACTTTGTTTACTCATAGTTTAACATTTATGATGTATCAAACAGTGGCATATGCTTGTAGTCAAGTTCAAGGTTGTTGAACAAGGAACCCCTTGAGTGCAAGGTCGCAAGTTCAGGCTTTAGTAAGGCCTGTTCAGAAGTATTGTGTTAACATTTATGACAGCAATAATATTAGCTTCTACTGACTCACCAAATGCATCAGAAGGGTGACAGAAAATGAGTGTCCAGGAGGTGCAGAAATCATCCTTCTATGGGCTGTATGTATTACACTTCACAAAATGGCCATCGTCGACATTCAAGAACTATTCAAAACCAACCATTAATTTGCACTATGAACAACGAATGAAAAATGGCATGCCACAGTGATCACAAAGGTTCCCACCATCAAAACCGAAGGCAAACTTCTTGGAAGTTACAGATTGTGCTGGACGTTCAGCTAGGTATCCACTCTTAAAGAATGCATAGAGAATTATATTGGTGTAACAGGATGACAAGAACTGATGGAATGTGATGGCATGCAATTGAATGTGAAACAGTCTGTCATGGAGCTTATCGTGAAACTGGCTATCCTTTAAAGTTTAGCTGCAGTTAGTACAATAATATGATTTGTAGGTACAGAAAAAACAAACATCCAGAGGCTGAATTTTTTTCTAGTGGTTCCAGGTGGTATTAACTGCAATGTCATACACTTTTCAGGAGGGATAGTTTGCTTAAGGCAATACAATTTTTATACACAGACCAGGAATCGACCAAAAGCAAGTTATTTTGAATGACTATGTTCAAAAGTATATGATAGTTTTAGTTCTATTATGCCAATTTTCCCACTCTTACTTGCTGTGATGTAGATACTCCCTACTGCCCTTACAAGAAGATGCACACAAGAATAATTCATATGGGACAGATCACCTCCAACTTCTTGTAGCACACTAAATAACTTTCCAGCCAATTTCCCATCCAGATTAACAGTTAGCATAATTGTATATGAATGTATTAAGGCATTAATGCTAGCTGATCTTGATACAACCCTCTTAATACTCTAATTTCCAGATATGTATTTCCTCTTCAAATCTCAAATGGTCAGAGTTGAAAATGAATTCCTTACTGATTGATGGGATACCGTAAGTTTGTGCATCTCCTCTATAAATTTTTGTGCCGATTCTGCAGTCTGCTGTGCATCATCAGGCTGACACTTTGTTTGAAATTTCATTATCTTACATCATCCAATTCTACAGCACTGTTTGAAGTTATGCAACCATCCACTGCTCACCTTGAAATCACTATTATCTACGTTGGGTGCAATCTGACGTGCATAACGTAGTGGGCCACTATTATGCTTATCCTGAAAATTGCATTGAGCATCCTTGAAACGCCCAGACACCACTTCTTGTAACAAGTATGCCTTGTCCTCCCCTGAATATCTATAGCTTGTCTTATGCACTATATGGTCATATTGCTGCAGACTTACTCGAAATCTGTTCATAATTTTATTTACTAAGCTGCCGATGATTTCCCAAGTACATACTTATGTTTAGTATCCACTCCTTGGACAACAATTGTTCTTTACTACATTTCACTGGAGATGGGAATTATGGCTCCCTGTACAACAAGGATGATGAACTACATGGCTTGACACTTGTTTCAATATCCTTTCACTAGGTAAGCACGTATTATCATCGTACTCCTCATGTACCCTGTCAGCACAATCGAGCATATACGACACCACAAAATTCACTGACTCATCTTGCAGAAATGCTAATATTTTATCTGCTGCTTCTTTCAGGGTCTGAAATTCCTTGGGTTCCTTTCTGATAAAATGCAAACTTCGCCAGCTGTTGTTGTACATATAATGCAATGTTCACCTTGTTTATCATTGGCATTGCTCTGCTTTGTATCAGTACCATTATAACTCCTCTCCGGGGGACACCACCTTGACGAAGCACTGTCCGTGCCGGTGGAGACGCTTGCATATCTGCGGGAAGCTGAGGGCTATGCCAAAGGTAGAGGACCTACTGCCGGAAAGGCCTCAGCCGATGGATCAGACTAAGAGTGTCCCACAACGTCCCCTCTTCCCTATCCACTCATAGTCCTACCCTATTCCCTGACCCAACCCAAGGTGTGATGCGATCCGTGCTGAGGGGTGCATGGCACATGGGAAGATGTGTGGCAAACAGAGCCTCAGGGATACCGGGCAACCTCCCTAAGTAATTAGCCTTACACTGCGTGGGGTATTCGTGGTGTGGACCTTCTAGATCCCCAAACCTCGTGGGACCAACATGGACACGATTACAGAAAAAGAAACTGAGGGGCAAATTGAGATCTCAGATACCCAAACATCGGGGACTGAACCGGTGGAAGGCACTTCCACTACTGAATCAGGGTCTAGACCTGAGCCAGAAGTGGGAACAGTAACTGAGAAGCTAGACCAGATTAAGATCAAAGCTTGTGTGGGGCCCAAAGAAGGAAGCTACTCAGGGAACAGAGGGAAAAGGAAGGAAAAGAATGGCTTCCTAAACACAAACAGAGGGAAGTAAAGGGACTAGAACCCAAGACACCCAGGAAAAAACTGTCTCAGGTTGAAGGGGACACGCAGACTCCCACAACATCGAAGACAGGCAATAATTGGATAAGGGAGGAATCAAAGACTCCCTTAGCTACTTTGTTATTCAAGCATAGAATGCTAAAAGTTCTATTAGTTACAATGTAATTTCTCAATTACTGATGACAACAGGCTAATTAATTTACTTTGAAATAATTTTGATGGAAAGATACCTATAATTCAAGATATTCCATGAATGTGTGGAAATGGAATTTGGAATGAGCTAATAAGTAGTTCTGACTGAAGCATTATACCTCAAGTTAAAGCCCTCAGCCCTATCTTATCAAGTACCTTACTTTTTCCAAAACATTATATTTCAAAAATTATTCATAAATACTATGTTTGTCTTCCATAACATTTCATTTTTAACTGGCAATTATTTCTATAATTCAGTTAATTAGTTTTGTAGCCAGAATTTTTCTGATTATGAAAATGCCCACTTCCACTATGCAAACATATTAGTTTGTTAATTATTTGATAGAGAATATTCCATATTTTATCAATTTTTGGTTCTAACTGTGAATCACTGCAGGACTATGCATAATATTTGCAATATAGTCCATATAATTTTGTCAATTGTCCAATTATCCAATCCACAGTTAAACCAGATTACGCCTTGGCTAACTGTAATTCCATATCTAGTAATTTTTCCTTTTCCAATTGTAAATCAAAATATAATGACAAATTTGAATTATTATTCCTACGCACTTCTATAAATACTTGTGGAGGACAACACTTCAGTCAGTTGGTCCTAATAGCTAAACCGTTAACTCCTATATGTGAACATCTTAAGTCCTTGCTTAGCTGTCAACGTCCAAATTTTGAAGTAGAATTTTTTTTTTTTTAATTTCTTTGAGAAAGTCTGTCCATAATTTAGAGAAAGTCAGTCCATAATTTGCATTCATTTTGTCAACAACTTTTATATGCATTGAATATATATATCAACCTAACTTCATTCTGAGTAGAAAAAGTGAACTGTAAATGTGTTGCCACTGTCAAATATGTTGTAATGCGATGTGTGTGCTTACCTGTGATGAATATTTTGTATGAAGTATAGTACACAAGCCGACCAGTTTAATAATTCATGTATCAATAAATGTGGAAAAGTGGCAAGATAACTACTGCAGCATTGCATTGGGTGCTTCAGACTTCTCATTATCCCAAATAACAGCAAGACAACATACATTGTAAGGGCAGCAACTGCAGCCCAGCAATTAGTCACATTACAATCTGCTTTTCCAATGACTAGGTTTCTGTGGTTGTTCCACTTTTATATTGCTCTTGACAGGTACTCTGAAATACTTGACAGCTGTGGTGGATTCCCCCATGAATCATCACTAATCATATAGTTAAACAATACTGGTTCCTTTATCTGTTTGGACTCACTGCAATACATTTGTTTATGTTAAGAGTCAGCTACTGATTTTTACTCCAGAAATTTCTCATCTGCAAACCTCTTAGCATTTTGTAACACTATCCTATCAGTGTCACCTTCCTGTAAATACCTATCATTTGCAAACAGCCTCATGGGGCTAAAGACATTATCTGTTTGGCCATTTACAAATATCATCAACAGTAACAGTTCTTTCACGCTACTGCATATGCTGTTTTTACTTCTAAGGTGCCTTCCCATTAAAAGGATGTAATGAGTTCTGTTTAATAGGACATCCTAACCTAATGCAATGACATATTTGTATTTATGTTTCCTCTGTTTTGGTACAACACTGTATCAAAACATCTTTCTGACAGCCCTGAAAATCAGTGTCAACAAGAGCTCCACTATCTACTTCCTTCGTGAACTTCAGAACAAACAGAACAATCTGGGTTTCACAAAGTCAATTACTGTAGAACTGATGTCTAGTCCTGTAGAAGAGTTGTTCAATTTCTAGAAAATTCATGATATTCTGGTTCAAACTATGTTTCATAATACTACAAAATAGTGACATCAATGAGATCAATCTATGGTTCTGTTCCTCTATCCTGCAAGCCTCCTTATAGTTTGGAACAATCTACACTTTTTCCAGTCATGCGATACACTTTGTTGTCCCAACAACTTGCAATAAACTTATGGGTTTGGTGTAGTAGGATTACCGGATCCACTGATGTACACTATACCACATGTAAAACGCATGATTTTATTGGTCCGAAGCACACATAGACAGATATAGATTGCTGTATCACTCGCGTCTGTAGTAAGCGAGATGGGGGCATCAGGGATGGGATGAGTGAGCGTCACGGCCGTCTGTAAGATTGACTTGAGGTTATCAAATGCGCATCGCATATCTGGAGTCCACGTGACCGCCCGAGACCCTGAAGTGTTTTTTGTGTGAGAGCATCTGTCAGTGGGGCTTCAAGGTCAGTGGCATGGGGAATGTGTTTGTGGTATAATTTACTGTTTCTAGGAAGTGGCAGAGGCCCTGAAAGTCTTTGGGCAAAGGCACCATACTAATGGCCACAACCCGTTCGGGTAGGGGGCAGATGCCGTCGGCAGAAACCACATGGCCAAGAAAAGTGACACTAGTGCAGCGAAGTTGTGACTTAGCATTGTTCACTGCAACACCGCTTGGTTGTAATAGTTGTAACACTGTATTTAAGTGGAGTTCATGTTCTTCGAGTGAGGAAGAAAAAATTAAAAAGTCATCAAGGTACGGATATGCAAAGTCCAGTTTTCCAACCAACGAGTCAATGAACCATTGCCATGTCTGTGTGTCATTTTTAAGGCCGAACAGCATAAATAGATACTTGAACAATCCGAATGGGGTGATGATGGCAGTTTTTTCAGCATCCTCAGGTGCCACTGGCAGTTGGTGGTATGCCTTGTGACAGTCGACTACACTGAAAATTTGTGCCCAATGCAGTTGGGAAGCAAAATCTTGAATATTTGAAATGGGATAATTATCTAAAATTGTTCTGGTGTTAAGCACCTGATAGTCACTGCAGAGGCAGAAAGTGTCATCTTCCTTAGGCACCAAATGAATGGGTGATGACCAACTACTAGAAGAAGGGCGAATAGTCTTACTGTCTAAAAGTTCCTGAATAATAGCAATGGCGTGTTTAAGATTTTCTGGGTTTGAACACCTAGCCTTTGCACGTACTGGTGGACCTTCCAATGTATTGATTCTATGGACAGTACAGTTGTTGATTGCAAACGCTGATGGGGATTATGGACCCGCACCTGATACAGTACGACTAATCTGTAATGCACATACTTGTGTGTCCCAGGTCAGCAGATCAGCAGCAGTGGTGGTGATCCACTGGTAGTCTTGTCACGGAGCTTGGTGGGGCACTTGGTAGTGTCGCGGGCACAGCTTCTGTCTGGCAGTAGAAAAGTCACGTGGCGTTGGCGGCAAGTGCGAGGATGCAGTGTGGCGGCTGGGGCTGTGGCTGTGTGTGACAGCTGGGTAAACTGCTTACGATCGTCTGTGAGCTTCGCTTGCACAGCAGCGATGCATAAGCGGAGGGCTTCATTGCTTTCACGAAGAGCATCATTGTGAGATTTAAGAGAGAGAGCTCTGCAACAGCGGCTTCAGCTAGCTCACACAATAGAGTGGTGCTCTCGGATGAGAGGGAAGAAATATCGGAACCGGTGGTCCAGTCTACCGAGTTAAAGATTAGTGTACCTCACTGTACACGGGCTAAGAGAGAAACTGTCCCGAGCATGGGTTCTTCCACATCAGCAATAACGAAAGTCCACTGTAAGGGTGTGTTAATGTCGTGCAGTTTAAGGTTTAAATTAGTTATTCCATGAGAGTGGATCAAGGAATTATTAGCGGCATGAAGTGGAGGGCAAGGCTGACGCTCAAATTTAATACCTGCAGACAAAAATATCACACTAACCTCGGCCCCCGTGTCGACTAGAAACAAAAGACAAGACACTGCGTCTTTCACGTACAAGAGTCCTGGTGCACGGAGTGAAGAAGCATTAAAGGAAAGGCGTCTGTGTGATCCAACGCATCCCGTAGCGCCTGAATTGGGTCACACTATTAGTTTGGGAACGTGCTTGGGGAACAACATTTCTTAGCTGCGTTACCAAAGTGGGAATCGAAATAACACCAAGCAGAACAGCGCGTAGTGTCATCCACCGAGTTGGCTGAGGCCAAAGCGGTGTTTGTAGATTCCTCCGATGGCGGCGTAGCAGTAGTGCTGGTAGGAGAGGAGTTACAGCGGCAGTGGCTGCCAGGCGGCATTGGGCCCACGTGGAGCGAGTCGTGCGCACTCTGTATTGCACAATGGAAACTGCCGCACAGGTGTGCCAACCCTTGAGGCCTGAGGGCCCCCTGGGGGAGGGAGGGGGGAGGTATGCAGGGATGGCAGAATGTTGTAAACCTGGTCTGCAATCTTCATGTTAGCGTCCAGTGGGACTGACGTTACATGGAGAAGGTGAATTTGAATTTCCAGAGGAAGTTTGAGAAACCAGATGGTCCAAAGTGTAGCATCTGGCATATGATGTGTGTCAATCATAGTGCGAAGATGACGCCAGAGCTGCGACGGCGATCTGAAAGCCAGTGATTCGTGACTGATGATGAGGCAGATAGGTTCCTCTGTACATGTGGATAGGCGCTCGAGGATGGTGCATCGAGCGAACGCATATTTGTCTGTAGCGGGAGGTGAAGCCACAATATCGCAGATCAGGTCCAGCTCATCATGGAGGTAAGCAAAGGAATTTCGAGTTGTCGTCAGTGATGCCGTGTAGCTGCAGGACGTGGTTGACCAAGGAGGCAAACCATGTGCGTGGGTGGACCTTGCGAAGGGGTGGTAGCTTAGGCCAATGGATGGGGGAGTTTTGGCGTGACTGTTAGTCAGAAACTGTCACTCCCTGCCCATAGCTCTGCAGCGTAACTGGCTCGGGTGCAGTAGTGGTGTACCAGTTCCCACCACTGTCACTCACATGCAGCACGGTAGGTGCGGCTGGCTCGACCGTGGTCAAGAAATCAACAAGTCTGGCGTTTGACCAAGTCTGGCGTAATCCCAACAGGCGTAGAATGGACAGGTGTTTTAGAGTTGACCATAGTCGAGCGATTTGCACAGAATGACAGAATACAGTTTCCGGGCCCCTCCCCTGCAGGTGCATTAAAATTGTTAAAAATTGCCCAACATTTGTGGAACACACGTGGCAGACGAAGCAGGAACAGCGTGTGCCATCGGAAACAGTCACAAAGTGGACACTGGAAGTGCGGGAGGGGGGGGGGGGGGGGCTGGTGCCAAATCCGGAGTTCCTATATAAACATGAAATTTCCTGTCTTGAGCGTCCGGCTCGATTTGTACTGCCACTGACTCGAATGGAAAGTTCACACTGGCACTCAGGAAACTTGTAAACATAGTCACTGGGGATTGAGCACATTGTGTCAGCCATTGTTGAACACTCTAAACATGTGGAAAGTTCACATTTGATGTAAACCGTTCGCATTCAAACTTTTGTGCACGTTCTGTTGGTATGGAACACTGCCACACGACTGCTGATTCATGTACAATAACGAAAAGTTATTGTTCATACCTGATGCTGGCACAGGTGGCTGTGGCACTGTAGAAGCAATGTCCTGTTGAGTACAGCTAGCCAGAGTGTTCAGAAACTGCGTCGAACTATTGTGAACACAAGGTGAATAATTCGAAAACAACGCTGAAGTGTCCGCTGGAAAACCTAGTTCACACACATGCAGTGTAGCAGGTGGTAAGCGATCCACTGTGTACTGTTCAACAGTACAAGAGATCGTTGTAGCTTTCATGAATAAATTTGGGGTCACCAGTATGGGTTTAGTGTAGTAGGATTGCCGGATCCACTGATGTACACTATACCACATGTAATAAGCATGATTTTATTGGTCCGATGCACACATATACAGATATACACTACTGGCCATTAAAATTGCTACACCATGAAGATGACGTGCTACAGATGCGAAATTTAACCGGCAGGAAGAAGATGCTGTGATATGCAAATGATTAGCTTTTTAGAGCATTCACACAAGGTTGGTGCCGGTGGCGACCCCTACAACGTGCTGACATAAGGAAAGTTTACAACCGATTTCTCATACACAAACAGCAGTTGACCGGCGTTGCCTGGTGAAACATTGTTGTGATGCCTCGTGTAAGGAGGAGAAATGTGTACCATCACGTTTCCATCTTTGATAAAATCGGATTGTAGCCTATCGCGATTGCGGTTTATCGTATCGCAACATTGCTGCTCACGTTGGTCGAGATCCAATAACTGTTAGCAGAATATGGAATCGGTGGGTTCAAGAGGGTAATACGGAATGCCGTGCGGGATCCCAATGGCCTCGTATCACTAGCAGTCGAGATGACAGGCATCTTATCTGCATGGCTGTAATCGATCGTGCAGCCACGTCTCGATCCCTTGGACGACGTTTGCAGCAGCAGGGACTATTGGCTCAGAGACCATGGCTGCTGTTACCCTTGACGCTGCATCACAGACAGGAGCGCCTGCGATAGTGTACTCAACGACGAACCTGGATGCATGAATGGCAAAACCTCATTTTTTTGGATGAATCCAGGTTCTGTATACAGCATCATGATGGTTGCATCCATGTTTGGCGACATCGTGGTGAACGCACATTGGAAGCGTATATTCATCATTGTCATACTGGCGTATCACTTGGAGTGATGGTATAGGGTGCCATTGGTTATACGCCTCGGTCACTTCTTGTTCGAACTGACGGTACTTTGAACAGTGGACGTTACATTTCAGATGTGTTACGACCCGTGGCTCTACCCTTTATTCAATCCCTGTGAAACCCTACATTTCAGCAGGATAATGCATGACCACATGTTGCAGGTCCTTTACGGGCCTTTCTGGATACAGAAAATGTTCGACTGCTGTCCTGGCCAGCACATTCTCCAGATCTCTCACCAATTGATAACATCTGGTCAATGGTGGCCAAGCAAATGGCTCGTCCCAATATGCCAGTCACTAGTCTTGATGAACTGTGGTATCGTGTTGAAGCTGCATGGGCAGCTGTACCTGTACACGCCATCCAAGCTCTGTTTGACTCAATGCCCAGGTGTATCAAGGCCGTTATTACAGCCAGAGGTGGTACCGATTTCTCAGGAATGTAATCACATGTCAGTTCCAGTATAATATATTTGTCCAATGAATTCCCGTTTATCATCTGCATTTCTTCTTGGTGTAGCAATTTTAATGGCCAGTAGTGTACATATTCTTGATTCATGGCACCTGCTCACAAAGAACTTGCCAAATAAAGGTGTTACACACGATGTGGTCGACAGTCGCCACAAACTGTTTTCTAGAGAGAGGCCAGTTATTTCATATTTTTTACATAGATCCATCAACCAGTCCACAAGCCTATTCTCTGTCAAACAACTTGACATGATTAACTACTATGTGTTCACTTATTTTTATATTTGTAAATTTTACATTGGTATGAAAGTGGGAACTGATATCATCTTCTTCTTTGAAGAAATTTTGAACACCATAAACACTGATAACTGCAGAGTGCCTAAATGCATTCATTACATCTTTGGCACCTTGTAGACAATGTGTTCTCAAAAGGATCGGCACTTCTGAACCACTATAATGAGCAAAAGGCACATTTTAAACATGCTGCAGACTGAAAAAAATCCCAGAACCAATAAGCAGATGGCAGCAGTATGACTGCCACAAGAATATTCCTATTTCTTAGGTTAGCACAACCAGGAGCAAAAATGTAAAAGTAGTTGGGATTACTATGTAGTTGTCATCAGTGGAAAAAATGGTACTACCATTAACAGTGTTCACTTGTCAACACATTTTGGAATGTCCTTTACTGAACAGACTGAACACCCAGTTCTATGCACTGGAACAATTCTGCCATCTGACTACAGAGGTTTAAGCACCATAGAAGGTTTGGTGAAGGCTGTGTAAGTAATGAACATGACCAATTGCATACATATATAGCCATCTAAACACCTCCACCACTGGAAAATATTGAGCACACTTGTGCTCTTTCGGGCAAATAAATCAACAAACATTCAACATTCTTGCAGCTTAAATAAGTTTAACAATGATATTGTTCACAGCTTTCTATATGTAGTTTTGAACATGGATGTTTGCCTGTATGTACTTATGAAAATTCAGTCACCAGTGCAGAAGGAAGCTCGCAGACAATAGTAAGCAGTAGCAGATGCAGATGATAGTTTTCTAGAAACTATAGATACACACATAAAATCTAATATTTCCTCTACAATCACACAGCAAAATATCAATGGACAATAAAAATATTTCCAAGGAAGCAAAAACTTTAATGGCCAAAAGCAAAGAGGAAATGATATTGAAGGAGGTTGAGTATGCAGGTGTCATTCAGTAAGAATTCATCTCATATGGGACTCTGTGAATAAGGAGTTTAATGGTGTTACCTTCCACTGCCTGAAATACACTTTTTAGATAAATGACCACAAGAATGGGCTGCATATCAGGTTTTGCTGCATAATAATGCCTCCGAGTGCCATCCACTGCTGGCCAGGACTAAATAGAACACTGAACTTTTACCCCTCTTGTTCCGTCTGGCACCTGCCAATTTTATTAGTTTTTGTGGTTAAAAATTTAAGTTAGAGAGATGAAAAACTGATGGAAACTAACATGGTGGCTGAAGGCCATATCAGGTAAAGGGTTCAGAATGGTTTCAATAACTGTATGATAGTTGAGGCACATATTTGATTGCAGGGATGGAGTACTTTTAAGGAAATATAACTTTTTAATACCATAAGTGCAATAAATATCCACTTTTAAACAGTTCTGATAACTTTCTGATCACACCATATGAAAGAACAGACACATGTAAAATATCGCAAAGGAACATTAGGAATTTCTCTATAGTATAATTTAGTTATTTTATGTCAAATACTATATTTTCTGTAAAATTATTTGTATAGTGAAGTTTATAATGCCGTGCTAGTTAATGAGGAGAACTGTAAAAAACCTGAAGAAGTTAATGAAACTTGGGAAATGTTAGAAAGCATCAAACCTTGTTAAAATTGTAATGGGTGGCTTTAAAGCTCAATTAGGTACAAATAAAAAAAATGAAAGAATATGGAGGTTGGATTTCCTGCACATAAATGGACAAACCAAAATGGCCAAAGAGTTATTGAAACATGCAAAAATTTTAATGTTAAAATCATTTTAACACATTTTAAAAGGAATGCTTCTAAACAAATCCCACTTTGAAACAACGTGTTAAGTGTTATGGGAAATTATACAAGAAACTAATTACTGCAGCAAAAAGTTAAATAATGATTCATATATCAGTAGAAATAAAGGCAACAAAAAAATGCAATCAGTTTGGAAAGTGATCAATAGTAACTTAGGAAGAAGCAAAGTAAGAAACAACAACATTGTTATTAAAACTGAGGACAAAACTATAAATGATCCATTACACATTGCCAATATATTCAACTGTCATTATACAAGTGTAGTTCAAAACCTCATATGAACCCAAAGTAGTACAGACATCAGTCATAACATCACACTGAATACCAAAACTATGTTTTTGTATCCTGTAACAGTACATGAGGTAGAGAATGCTATCAGCAAGCTAAAAAATAAATTATCCTGTGGCACCGATGGCATTCCAGACAAAATCATTAAACACAGCAGATATATTACTCCTCTTCTTGTAGATATAATTAATGCATATTTCAGTACTGGCACTTTCCCTAGAAAGCTGAAACAATTAATTATAAAACCATTATACAAAAATGGGGATCGTTATGATGTAAAAAAAACTACAGGCCTTTATCAATGTCATCTTGTTTCTCAAAAATTATAGAAAGAGTAATGTATGGAAGACTCTCTACTTTCCTAAAAAAAAGTGGAATATTGGTCAATGAACAAAATGGCTTTCGAAAGAATAGAGCAACTGAAACAGCCATATACAACTTTCTAAAACTTGTCCTAAATTCCATTGACAATAATGAAGTAAATTGTGTTTTTTTTTTTCTTTTTTTAGATTTATCAAAGGCCTTTGATGTTATTGATCATCAACTACTGCTCAAAAAACTTAGTTGCTATGGAGTCCGTGGTAATGCCCATGCATGGTTTAAGTCATTCTTATCTGGCAGATGCCAGAAAGTAGAAACAGTTCATGATGGAAAGTCATACTTTTCTGGTTATAAGGAAGTTAGTTATGGGATGCCCCAAGGTTCGGTGTTGGGACCCCTGTTGTTCTTGATCTTTATAAATGACTTGCCAAACTATTTAACATAAGCTGATTGTGTACTTTTTGCTGATGATACAAGTCTCTTTGTTAAAGCTCAGAATGAGACTGACCTTAACAGGAAAATTGAAACAACAACAGTTGAAGCAAGTAAATGGTTCAGGGACAACAGTTTATTTGTGAATGAGAAAAAAACATTATGGATGAATTACAGACATGTGTCAAATAATGTTCAAATGGCTCTGAGCACTATGGGACTCAACATCTTAGGTCATAAGTCCCCTAGAACTTAGAACTACTTAAACCTAACTAACCTAAGGACATCACACACACCCATGCCCGAGGCAGGATTCGAACCTGCGACCGTAGCAGTTCCGCGGTTCCAGACTGCAGCACCAGAACCGCTAGACCACCGCGGCCGGCGTCAAATAATGTGAAGCCCAATATAACTGTGAAGCTAGGCCAACAAAATTCTTAGGAATTTGGTTAGATGAGCATCTAAAGTGGGACAAGCATATAGATGTGCTCAATAAAAAATTAAGTAAATGTTGCTATGTATTTAGAATGATCAAAAATTGCTGCAGTGATCAAACAGTATTGTGTACATATTATGCATTTATGCATAGTCTTTTGCGATATGGTGTCATATTTTGGGGCAACGCTCTTTTATTATTGAAAAACGAGCGATAAGGCTCATAAAAGGAGCTGCACCTAGAGATCCATGTAGGGAATTTTTCAAGGAATATAAAATCATGACTCTTCCATCCATTTACATCTATGAAAGTATATGCTTTCTGAAGTCTCACCTCCAGTTTTCTTCTTTAAACAGTGAGTTCCATGACTATACAACAAGACAGAGTAATGACTTTCACAGACAAGTGCATAAGAAAACCCAGTACAACAAGAGTGCAATATACCACCCGAAAATTCTCTATAGTGCTCTTTCCTTAAAAATTAAAAGGATTCAGAAGCTGAGCAGTTTTAAAAGTGAACTCAAAAGAATGTTAATTAGTAATAGTTTTTACAGTGTTAGTGAATACATGAATTCTTCGGAAAGATAGCGTGCCTTCACCTATCTTATAATTCACTCATATACAAACTTGTGTCGTGGGGTAGACTCTTTTATGTACACACAAAAATTACTTAATTTGTCAATATAGAGTGTTATAATCATTGTTTCTTGTTGCTGTTCATTATACACAGAATATATGTAACTTATTTGTGTCCTATATTGTTACAAATTTATATCATGTAAGCTACAATTGTTTTTGCCTATATATTTAATTCAGATTTGTTCACTGATATTTTTTACATAATATGTTGTTATTTATATTTTTTCTGTATGTAACACATGACAAATCCCATATCATTGTACATAATAAAATGGGTGCTCAATAAATCAAATCAAATCAAAAAACTTGGCAGGCACCCAGTACATTTATTGGTGACTTTTAAATCTATCATTTAGCAATTTCATATCCTACCTACAAAGTAACTCTGATTGTCCAAGTTAGGAAAGGGGCTAGTTTTGATTCCGACCATTATTTAACATGAATAAAACTAAAACTTCAACCTCAAAAACTCTTCAAAACAAAAAATGTTATCCTAAAAATTGACACTGTTAAAACAACCCCAATTCTAACATGTGAACTTGACAGAAAATAATCCATCAACTGGCAAAGCCTAAAAGAAAATTAATCAAAACAGCACAAAATTTAATTCTGCTTTGAAAGAGACAAAAAAACCCTTGGTGGGATGCAGATTATGAAACTGCAGTTAAGTCCAGACACGAGGCATTCAAAAATTGGAATAGTAACAAAACTGAAAATACATACAACACCTTTCTAACTGTAAGAAAAGAAATAAGCAACAGACTAAATGAAACTACAAAAATGCCCAACTTATAGAAATTGATAAAGACTTCCAAAAGAACACTACAAGAAACTTTTATAAAACATTCAAAACAAAACTAACTGGTTACCGACCTCCAAGTCTTTGCTCCAAAAATGAAAATGACAGTTTGGCTCTTAACAAGAAGGCAAATTGTAAGATACTTGAAAATTATTTTGAAAAACTATTAAACTGTCCAGAACCTATGAATAAATTCCAACCACAGTAAACTAATAACATCAACTCTAGCTTTTCAGTACCTGAGGTAATCGAAATAGCTAAACAAATTAAAAGACTTAAAAACAATAAAGCAACCAGAGAAGATGGTATAATTGCAGAACTACTAAAATAAGCTGGGTTTAACACTATAAAAGAGATCACATAACTAATAGGACATATCTGGCAAACAAAGAAAATACCTGAGGACTGTAAAACTGTCTTAATTCATCCACTGCATAAGAAAGGGAATAGAGCTGATGTTAATAATTGTGAGGAATTTCTCTTCTCCTGGTCACATACAAGATTCTCTAGTAATGTTTACTTGATTGAGCCAAAGTACAGTTAGAACCCAAAACTGGTGAATACCAAGCAGGCTTTAGACCAAACAGATCCTGTCCGGAACAAATTCTTAATTTAAAACTAATCCTTAGGAACCAAAGGATTTATAGTAACAATATTGAATGTGCATTTGTGGATTTTAGAAAGATCAACAACTCAGTTGATTGTGAATCTCTTTTCCAATTTTTAAAGGAACAAGGGCTAGATAATAAAACTAACACTTATTAAAGAAATGTCAGCTGACACTAGTTCTAATGTTAAATTCATGGGAAAAATTTCTTAACCATTTGATATAAAGACTGGTGTTGGATGGGGAGATGGACTCTCTCCATTACTGTTTAACTGTGATTTGGAAGAGGTAATTACAGAATAGCAAGAGCTAAAGTTGAGCCAAAATACAGATCAATCAGTCAAGTTAGGTAGAAGTAATATTAGAGTAGATTGCCTCATTTTTGCAGGTGATCTGGCAATTTTAACTAGGGATATTACCACAACTCAAAAACAAATACAAATCCTTAAAGAAGTTACAGAAAAAGTAGGACTACAAATATCATTCAGAAAAACAGATAATATGGCATGCAACAAAAAAGTGCCAACGTTTTTGAACATGAAATATGGAAAAATAAAAAGGGTTTCTCAGTTTAAATACTTGGGGGAAATCATACAAGAAAACAGTCTGTAAAAAACTGCAAACAAAGTTCACTGTCAAAAAATGGCAACTGCATTCAGATTAACACAAAATATTTATAATAAAAAATCACTTTCTAAATTCAGTGAACTTAGGCATTACAGCATTGTAACCAAACCTGAATGTCTTTATGGAGCAGAAACTTTAATTTTAAACAGAAAGAGGGATACTGACAAAATTCAAAAGAAAGAAAGAAAGAAAGAAAGATTATTATGAAAATATTAGGTCCCACAGTTACTGATGGAGAAACTTATAGGCTGAGAAGTAATAAGGAAACAGAAGAATACACAGACATACGTGGTGACATGAGAAAATGAAGACTTAAATTTTAGGGGCACATTAAAAGAATGGCATCCACTAGGTTGACAAAGCAAACAGCAGAATTCTACAAAAACAGAAGTAAGGCCAAAACTAAGCCAATTAAATGGATCACTGTGGTTCAGGAGGATCTTGAAGTAGCCGGTATAACTCAGACAGATGTTACAAATAGAAAAAACATTCAGACAAAAGATATCTGATTGGAAAGTTGGTCAGAGGGAAAGTAGAAAACAAACTGGAAAACTGTGGTATGATGAAAGAAAGAGACTTCCTTCTGAAAGGATGAAACAAATTTGGACCCAAAGGAAGACCAACCATCAAAAGCGAATCTGATTGACTGTACACCGCGTGGTCCTATTGGGCCCATACATGAAGAATAATAGTCAAGTACAGATGATGACATCTAATGCATATTCATTCTTTTATTATACGAGAAGACATGTTTTGTTTGCAGTTTCCTTGAAAAATAATTTCTGTTTACTCATTCCTCCAGGAAAACATGTTGCCACTCACTCTGTAATTTATCAGAGTACCGGAACTCAGGGATGGAAATTCTGGCTAAGTCAAATTTTTGTATTATGCATCTTCAACTTAGTGTATAGGAGCCGATAGTGTTCTCTATAAAGGTATGTAAATTTCTCATTCGAAATATTACATAAAAACAGCAGATGAGCAGAAGGAACAGGAGCTTTTCTCAAAGTAGCTTAATCTACTATCCTTAGCTATCAATGTGACTAGACTAATTGAACCTGCTCATAAACTGTTGCTATTATACTTTCAGAAGTAGCCTGCAGTGGTTACTTCTGTCTGTTAATATACAACTTGTCTCATTCCACATCCCTACCTGTTCTCTTTTCAATAGGATTCACACAGCATGATGTGAGAGTGATTGAGTATGCATCATCGGCAGTTGATAGTGCAGTAATAACACATTTATATACTTTAAAGCATTTGCAATACTATGTATACTAAAACACTACACATATTGTAAGACCAAATATTTCACCCTTAAGCTTATCTAAAATTAGCAATATATATATATGAGATATAATCAGAAAAGGCTACCTTTGTTAGCTGGCCTGTGCGGTCATACTCCTCTTCAACAAAATAAAGTTCCATTTCTTCAACATCATTGTCCAGAATGTACTTCACTTTACTAAGATAGAGGTCCGGATCATCTTGTTCAAAGTACTGTAACAACATGATTCTCAGTCTGTTTCCTGACAATTATTATAAAATGTAAGTAAATTAAACCAAGAAGTATGTCACACCGATCTGAAGAAAGGCAGCTGACAGCTTCCTGTATCATTAAGCACTTTTCAGAGCTGTTAACAACGATACTACTACTATCACAATCACCACCACTACTAATATTACTAGTAGTAATATTTTCAGAACATTGCCGTAACATAGATGTAAACTGTCAATATGCAGAAGAAAGCTTATAAAAGAAATATAAACCAATGAAAAAGCTGCCATTAGCACAGAAAGGAAAAGATAATATGCATGTGTGGTAGGTCTGCAGCTTATAGCCTACGTTGCTTGTACCGTGAATGCCACCAAGAGTTTCTCACTAAGCCAGTTTATTGGAGTCTTGTTACAAACTTGTTTTTCCTTAGACTGCCCTTTGGTTGTTTACTTGGAACTTTTGTTATGGAATGATCTTGCTTGTAACATTCCTACACTGGATTTCGTTTGGCTTATAATATGTTGCTCTAGGATGATGACTGTATATGTCTGTATCTACTCCTCTGGAACTTTTATAATGCAGAATTAATAAACTGCTGCTGGTGCAAAACCAAAAGTTAATCACTTGTTTTACAATCTATTTATATGAATTTATTTATTTTTAGTATAATCACCATCAGTCACAACAGATAATAATTAATTCCAAGTGCTCACAGCAACCACCTTCAGATCTATCACAAACTCAGTTGAGTTATATAATTATATATGTCAAACTATATATATTGTGGCTTGCCACCATACATGCAGTTTCTGTAGATATTTTGGTACATGTCTTCTAACTCTTTATCACAAAGATGCAGAGACTTTAAAGAGTTCCAAGAAATATCTGTTGCTTGTCTTTACTACTAGTCTTCCAATTCTGTCCCACATTCCTACAGTAGCTCTAATAAAATTTTCTTTAATATAATCTACACCCGAAACTGTTCCTCTGTAATAACCTCATCTCCTGATTTTAATTTTATTTTATCTTAAATTTTTTGCCACGCTTCTAGCAACCTTACTAAATCACATTTCAAGTTATTTAATTCCTCTTCTAATTCCACTACAAAGCTTTCATTCCTAAGGTTCTGCAGTTTATAATTCCTAAATAGAAATAGTTGGGTCTCTGTGTACCTTACTGTTTACTTTACCTTGCTTTATGTAGTAATATGCAGACACAAAAGTAGGTAGGCATGTTGCATGTTCTAAAGCAATGGCCTGAGATCTCTTAATCCACTTTTCCCAATGTTCTTCCATCCAGGCCAGAATACAGATGCCGCAGGAAGTTGTACACAGCAGCAAAGGTCTCCATTGACCGTATTAGCCAGCCAGGCCAGAATTTCGTGAGGCACATCAACACTGCTGAACTTGAACAAGGTTCTGCCACAGCAGTTTCAATTTAAAACTGAGTTTCTCATAGTTACCAATCTTGAGATGAGACCGGTAGTAACATGGTAAATATGGTGGGTGGGAGGGTCCACCCTCCCCCCCCCCTTCCCCTCCCCAACCAGAAAAGTTAATGATCAGAAGTCTGATTTAGGGTTTTAAAGCTATATTTCAGATATTTTCTGACCCTAAATTAAAAAAAAAAAACTTATTATATATTTGTTTTTGTTTCATTTTAAAATTAATCAAAATTATGATCTTCAATAAAGAAAATTTCTTTGGCCTCACTGTCACTCACACTTCTAATGAATGTGACAGGGGAATGTGCAGTTTATGATACCCTTGTTCCATTCATGTTTACTGCTAGCTGCTGCTTCCTCCATACATTCATTTCTGCCTCACAGAAAGCATCTTACATTTTTGTTGTTGTCATTTCCCTTCCACATTGCAGTAGCTCACTTGCTGACAACAAGTTTTTACAGAGTCAGACAACAAATCCTGTTGTTGCTGCTGCTGTGATATTGAGAAGTGACAGACAGGGGTGTATACGCAGACAAGGGAAAAAAATCCCAGATTTTTTCCCAATTTCCCAGTTAAAAACACACTTTCTCCCGGGTGGAAATACACTTTTTCCATGTTATGTGACATATTTTTCCTCGGAACTGTAAAACTTATCAATCCTTTGAATGGTTATGATTTTATACACCGGCATAGAATTTCTCAGCCCTTTAGAAAACGAAACTCAGAAAAAAAAGATAATACACACTGCTTATTTTCATATTACAAAAGTATAAACCAAATTCCACCAAACACCACATGTTACTTTCTGAAGCATTGAAATCGAGATTGTGATGCGCTTTTGTAAGCCAGTCATAACTTATGTCACATGATCTCGCCAGCTGATACAGCGGATATTCAGAGCTTAGGAAACGCGATGTAGTCAGCCAATAGCATTATCACTGTTAAGTAGTGCGTACACACAAATAGGAAAAGTTAATGGTGTAAATTAATATACATAGTGTTGCTTCAAGAAAAGCAGAGCTTTCACATGTAATATTGGTCTCGGCGACTATTAAGCTGCAAGAGAAGCTAAACTTTCACGTATAATGTTCATCTTTTTTGCGCGTGTTACACTTTAAGATACAGCACACAAATGTGTCAGTAAAGTTTTTAATACCGACATAAATGTCTGATATTCTGGGCTTGAAATTTTTTCTAAATGGTTGTCCACAAATAGTTGATTTTTAAATGAGAGTCAAATGCTCTGTTGTTTAAGAAATTCATCGCACATTCTCACACTTAGTTCATCTTGCGTAAAAGGAAATTTACTTTTAAAGTAACGCTTTTCAATCAATCATTCGCAATATTTTCCCACGACCTGTTAGAAAGAGGTTTGTTTCAACAGTTGCCAGAGAGCACCAGATAACAGACGACAGACATCACCGTGCTTGCGCAGCTATGATGACACAGGAAGCCCATATGTTCATACATGTAAAACATTAAAAGATCTTACATTGTGTCATAAAAGAAACAAGACATCAGAGGAATTTCGTGAACCATACTAAAATGCATAATTTGGCTTAAAGTGCACATTCGTATGTCCAGATTTGGTTGTAAATTTTACTGGAGTACCAGTACTGTATTATCTCATTTTTGGTTCTTTATCATGGCATAATGCCATACGTGCTGTAAGCTGAAAACATGCTCTTTTGAAATGAAGTGAACAGTTTAAAAAATGGTTCAAATGGCTCTGAGCACTATGGGACTCAACTGCTGTGGTCATAAGTCCCCTAGAACTTAGAACTACTTAAACCTAACTAACCTAAGGACAGCACACAACACCCAGCCATCACGAGGCAGAGAAAATCCCTGACCCCGCCGGGAATCGAACCCGGGAAACAGTTTAAACTAGCCAATAGTGTGGAATCAAACACTTTGTTTCAAATAAATTGACTGTCTCAGCCAGAAAGATTAATAAAGCCATATTTCTTTAGCAAACCGACAAATATAACTTCATTGTTCTGCAAGGCGATTAATGCTGGACTGAAATTGCCACCCGGGGCAGACACACCGGTTTGCTCCCAGTGAATATGGCAGCTTGCGCGTGCCAGTAAAATTTTTCCAGGTAGCATCTTGCTGCTTGCTTATACAGCTAACAGCCACACTTTTGTAGCCAGAAGTGGGAGAAGGTACATTCGCGACTCAACTGCACATGCGCATGGGCCCGCTCGCAACTGCTCACGCAAATCTAATGTAAACAGTTATAACGTCATGCTCATCGGAGGCAATTTGTTGTCATGAAGCATTGCATAGTCTTCCTAAAGCCTTTGAAACATTTTGCTACTGGCTGACGCTTCTGTGAGAACTGTGTTTTGTTGTGTACATGCTGCATTTCCTTTGCAATTTAAGTTTTATTTTAGTTTTTTTCTCTCGTTCACGTTTTATTGCTGCAGTATTATTCTGCTGCAGTGGGCTGCAGTAATATCCTATGATAAGAGTATTATTTATTACCAGTCAAAATTTTAAAAAAAATTAACTGAAAACTAAAACAAAAAACTATCCCGGAATTCTAAAAAATTCCCGGGTTTTTCCCGGTTTTCTCCCGGATGAAAAAATTCCCGGGTGTTTCCCGGACCTCCCAGTTGTCCCGGGTTGTATACACCTTGGAAAGATTTAATTTTTTTATATACATCACTGTTGCTGAAGCAAAGCAACAGAGCATTTTTTGGTTGGGTGTCAAGCTTCTGTTTAATATTTTTACAAATATGATTTCAAACATTCCAGATGTGCTCATCTGCCTCATACAGTGTGACAAGTTCTTGTCCACTCCATTTCATAAAGGAACACATGTAAAGACAAAATGCAACACTATAAACAAAGCAAAAACAAACACTAGGATCGTGTAGCAGCATTTAGTGGTAACAGGCCAAGAACTATGTTCCTTTGATCTGTACTAACACAGCTGTGAATCACTGGCTTTGTGTTGCCAAGATGATGACAACATATTGCAAACATTGGTAGCCCACTACTAGCCACAAACAATGTTGTGAACAAATGTTGCAGAGCATGTTTTGAACTCGACATAAATGCACCTTTAGTGAGCTGTGGTGACAAAATCACAGGTAGACACGTATACTGCATATTCGCGAAGGACATCATTACAATCTATAAAACATTTTAGTAGCATATGACTAGCAAAATGTACACACATCTTTTTCAGTTTTTCAACAGATACCTCAAGTTAATACTATCTGTTAACTGTTTCTGTGTGACTTATTATGCATAATATTTTAGAGGGTTGGAGACACTGACCTTGTAGTGCACACGAAGACCAATGAGTTGTGCCAAAAATGACCTCGTAAACCGTGCCCGTACTAACTGTCTGTAGGAACCTCCAAGAGATGATTCGTAAAGGCACTTGCCAACTATTCGACCAGCAAACTCAAAGTGCTTCAACTTGAGGTGAGGAGGCCTTTGAACATTAGGATGTACAAGTGCTTGCTGACCATCTGAAAAGCTCATGAAGAGACCATTGCGTGCATCAAACAATGCTGCACACACAAGTTCAAACCACTCTCGTCGTACACCACCCCAGTCCAGACCTGTGGACAAGAACAAACATTGCCAAATAACACTAACTGCATAATGATAGATGCTGTTTTGGAAGGCAACTCATTACAAACATACATTAATATGAACAAATTCAAGGAAACAACCGAGTGAAAAATTCAGGAGTGTGAAAGGTTATTCATTTCACATGTCTTTGATGTGTCACCTATCAGTAAATTCATATCTGTGGAGGTTTCAGCATTAACACAACAAAACAGGATTAATATCACAACATATTTTTTACCATTCTACTTGATTACAGAATATCATAAATGATTCACAAGAATTACAAAACATACATCATCAATCACACAGGGAAAGAATGTTGTTATGTTGTTGTAGACATACTTTAACTTTGAGACCACTCCTGCTAGATCTTACATTTAAAACTATCAGTAAGAAATATAACTAAAGCAGTCACTCACAGAAGGGTTTACTCCAAGAAGAAAAAAAAATTGAATTTGCTAAGCAATTAAAGAATGAAACATGAAAAGAAGTGCACAAGAAACTTCCCAATCTACATGGTCAATATTTAAATTCAGATTTGAAGAACTTTTTCCAAAAGTATTCACAACCACTTCGCAGAGTGGGAAAAATATAACTACAGTGGTCCCACACTTGTAAAACTCTACCATATACAGAATATATTACTACCTGCAAAAGTCCCAAAATGACAAATATTATCCGCAATATATACTGATGAGTGAAAAGATTATGGTCATAAGCTTAAGAGCATATTAATCTATCTCTGGAACACAACACAGTAGTGATTCTATGTGGCATGGTTTCTGTGGTGTCACCGCCAGACACCACACTTGCTACGTGATAGCCTTTAAATTGGCCGTGGTCCGTTAGTATACGTCGGACCCGCGTGTCACCACTATCAGTGTTTGCAGACTGAGTGCTGCCACATGGCACGTCTAGTCTAGAGAGACTCCCTAGTACTCGCCCCAGTTGTACAGCCGACTTTGCTAGTGATGGTTCACTCTCTACATCCATTCTCATTAGCCGAGATGACAGTTTAGCTTAGCCTACAGCTACGTCATTTGCTACAACCTAGCAAGGCGTCATATTCAGTTACTATTCTGAACAGATAATATTGTGAATCATGTACCGTCAAGAGCGACGTTCATCAATAATGGATTAAAGTTAAGTATGAAACTAATTACGTTCGCTTTCTGAATTCTCATTCCTTGTCATGTTCCAGACCTCACATCAGTATAGTTCTTCCCTCCTCACGCCAGCCTACGTGAGCTAAAACGCATGCATTTCGGTCTCCTCTAGTAACACGGTGTTCGCTCTTCTGGCAACACAACAGTTTCAATGAGTGCCTGGTAGGTTTCTGGAGGTATGTGACACCAGATGTCTACACACAGGTCATGAACTTCCATAAATTACAGGCCAGTGGTTTGTGGGTTTGGAGCTGGCATCCACTAGCATTCCAGATGTTTTCCACAAGGTTCAGGCAAATATGGTGGCCAAGACAATAATTTCAGTTCACTACTATGCTCCTCAAACCATTTGAAACATAGCATGGTGGGGTAGAGCCACTTGCTACAACCCTACTCCTTCAATACATACTTTTTTTTCTTTTTTCATTCTGTAAGTAATGCGTTTGCTACAGTTATGTGAAATGACTTATTTTTCATTTAGTTTGATGTCCATAAATTTCAACTTTTGTGATTTCTAATCAGAAAGGAATAGGTAGTTTTATTTAAAAGATTATTATACAATTTACATGCCATAGAACACATGAGTTGAGATTTCTAATGAGCAAATAGCTAACTGTCTGTAAAAGGAACATGTTAGTTTCCCTGAAAACTCCTACTTCAAATGTTATTTTTAATTATAATTTACACCTCCCATAACACACTTTTGCTATTTTGACAATTAAATTTTGAGAACTCTCTTCATAACTTAATTGCTCTAGTCTTTCAGACCTAGAAGATGCATTAGTTCATGTGAGTAATGTACTTATCTGTATGCATGTGACAGCATGCTTATCAATCTATTCCAAAATACCATGCATAAAAGCGGGTTTTTCCTGTGCTCATATCTCAGGTTCTATTGGTAATAAAAAGGCAGTGTCAAGTGTTTTGGATATTACCAAAAGAAGAATCATCTTAGTGTCACTACTTCATAATACAGAATCCAAGTATAAATATTACACACTTCTTCCTGCTTAGATAAAGGGAGCAAATTGGCAGTTATTTTTTCATTTGATGTGGTCTACTGTGGGCATGATGGGACTTATGGAGGCACTATTAGTTCATGTGAAGTTCCATGGAAAACCCCAAAAAAAGTGTTTTTTTTACTATAGTTTTGCTCTGACCAGCAGACCAAAACCCAGCCGAGGATTCCAAGATGGCTATCCAAAGCAAATAGTTGAAATTTTTGTGATATATTTGTACGATACCAATCTTGAACAAACTTGAAAATTTTCTTGGTATCATTATCCTTTTGCCAGCTACAGCAGATAACTCCATGATTTAATTACACAGATGGGTATAGCTGTGAATGAATGAATAGTTGAATGAATTAACAAGTGAAAGAATGATGCATTTACATAAATTCATGGATGGTTCCCGAGGAAAGCCCCAAAAAAGCATTTTTTGCCATCACCAGTGGACCAAAATCCAGTCACTGATTCCAAGATGGCTATGCAGAACAAGTGGCTGTAATTTTTACAATATGTTCCTAAGATTCTGGTCTCAAACAACACTGAAAATTTACTACATACAGATCTTTATCTAGAATGAGATTTTCACTCTGCAGCCGAGTGTGCACTGATATGAAACTTCCTGGCAGATTAAAATGGTGTGACGGACTGAGACTCGAACTTGGGACCTTTGCCTTTCGTGGGCAAGTGCTCTACCAACTGAGCTACCCAAGCACGACTCATGCCCCGTCCTCACAGCTTTACTTCTGCCAGTACCTCGTCTCCTACCTTCCAAACTTTACAGAAGCTCTCCTGCGAACCTTGCAGAACTAGCACTCCTGAAAGAAAGGATATTGCGGAGACTTGCCTGCGAAAGGCAAAGGTCCCGAGTTCAAGTCTCGGTCCAGCACACCGTTTTAATCTGCCAGGAAGTTTCAGATCTTTATCTGTTTCCGAGCTACAGAGGTTCAAAGTTATCCTACTTGTGCGTGTAAAATACATTGTGAAGTGGAAATGTAGCTTATAAAGTGATGTAGAGCAAAGAAGTATGATGTTAAGTGTCTCCATTAGCATCAGAAGGGTTCTCGGAACTCCAAATTGTAGAACTGAAGCACATACAAAAATTTTGTGCACATAAAATCCAGTCTGTGTTAAATTTGTTTTGCATTATTTCATTCCACATAAGTAAACATCAAAATTTTGCTGTCCCATTAAGTTCTTTTCATATGAGTGACATGACCTCCTGTGGCAGGGAACAGAAGGGAACCAGTGGAAAAATGCTCCTATCAGAGCACAGAAAAGATGAATACACTTCTCTTTATTACACTGACTGAAAAGTGGGGTGACAGCTGTCTCATTCTACCTTCCTCATGCGAACATATTCACACTTTTTATGCTGAGAAAGAAGGAGACAGTGACAGTGGGAAAGAGATGCAGAAGTAATAAATATTGAAAGATAATAGACAGTGGTTGTGGTGAAGAAAGAACAAAGGAGACAACGGCAGTGTGAGAGAAAGAGAGGGACACAGTGGCAATGGAACATGCCAGACAGGGAGAGAACAGTGCTATGAAAATAGTGAAGAAGACAATGCCCATGGGAGATGAATAAAGAGAAGGAGAAAGTGGAAGTGCGTGAGAGCCAGTGATAATGAGAGA
Organism: Schistocerca nitens; assembly: GCF_023898315.1. Lineage (NCBI taxonomy): Eukaryota > Metazoa > Arthropoda > Insecta > Orthoptera > Acrididae > Schistocerca > Schistocerca nitens. The sequence continues at coordinate 66,813,976 of NC_064620.1, read as the reverse complement.
CAGAGTCTATGACAATAACAATGAGAAAGAGAGAGATCGTGACAGGGAGAAGACACAGCAGCAATGGGAATGAATGAGTGAATGAGATAGTAGCAGTACAAGAGAACAAGACGGAGGCAGTGACAGTGAAAGTAGACAGTAGTAGTAGGATGGAACAAAGGTGACTGTGGCTGTGACACAGGAGACAGTGACAGCTGCAGAGCCACAAGGAGATGATGCAATGAGTTGGGCTGAATGAGTGAGTGGAAATGGGCAATTGGGAGTGGATGGGCATGAGAGACTTACAGTGATGGACTAGTGTGTGTCAGTGAGTTACAGTTAGGGCAACATGTGAAATTGAGAAGTGATGTGCATGTTAAAAAGAGCATGAATATGTTCACATGTCAATATTTTTGCAAAACTTTTTTAACGTGCTGAGGAAGGTAGAATGAGGCAGCTGATATCCTGGATGAGAAATTGAGTAAATTATGAAAATTGCATACCTTTGAAATTCACACAAAGATCAGTAAATCCCATGTCATGCAGTTCATAAACAGTTCATGTAACTTTATTAATTTTACAGCCACCTAATAAACAGCTAAAACGAATTATTTCTTGCTGTACTAGAATGACATTTGACTAAATTTGACCTTTGTATTATTATTATATACTAAAATGTAATTAGAGATTTCACTAATTATTCTCATACACATCTATAAATTACCATTACCAGGCAATAACTAAACGGTCTGCACATGGTAATCATTCAATCAACATCTCTGGGACACAACAGGAAGCATTCAGTACATTGACATCATGTAGTAACTTGTAATATCTTCTATAAAAGTTCTTTGAGTCTGTGCAAGTCATTCACTACAACACCATCACATAGTCACACTCTCATATCTGTGTTGATAAAGTCCGAACCTGCTTGTGAAAGTGCACTGTAAAAATATCGTCACTGTCACAATACTTCTTAGTTGAGTGGAAGCGCTTGCCAGCCATTATTATATTGTACGACTTTTTATACACAAGCTGATCATTATGTTTTCATGAGTGACAGTAAATGTGAGAACTAGTCAAGTTAACTACTACTGTGTTGTATTCATCATTTCAAAACTTTATATAAAATCAGATTACAGCAAGACAGTGGACATTTGACAACTAGCTACTGCGGACTATCAATCACAGGTAAGGCATGTTACACATTGTAGCATGATTCTAGCCTTGAAACACTGAAATTTATCCTGATGGAAGATGCCTTCACTGTCAGAGAAGACATCAAGTGTAATGGGATGCAAGTGGATTGTAATATTGTTAGTGTAGTCCACAGCAGTCGCTGCACCTTCATTACTACAACAAGTTCCACAGAAGACCAGGTGAATGTTCCCCACGCCATAATATTGCCTCCACTGACCAGTACCCAAGGTGCAGTTCATGTTTCAAGCAACCATTCACCTGGATGATAGCATATCTGAACAATACCACTGACAAGCTGCAGAACCCTGTGTTCAACAATCCACACTGAATGGTGTGCTCTGAAACACACGTGCCCACACCAGCATTGCACACTGTCATCATATCTGCCACAAATTGCATCTATTCTGGTTTATAGAGTACCTGAGCCTCTGCCCTCCATGTTATGTGATGAGACATAACATCTAAAACCTTGTCATCTACTCATGGTTTCACTGTCCTTCAACCACTTTTCATAGCTGCTCAATATAGTAACACACAAACTAATGACCAGTTTTGTGATTTCCAGGCTGCCAGGCTGCAACAATATGCCTTTCGTCAAAGCTGATTATGTTAGTGCATCTTCCATTTGCAGCCCCCATATAGATGCTACAGTGATTCCCCAGTTGTCTCTGCTCTGCTTACATACTTCCCCTACCATGTCATGAGCCCACAACACCACTAGGCAGCATTCACTCTTGTGATGGGCAGTGGTCATACTGGTTTGGCTTATTAATGTTTATGTATGGAAGTATAAGAACCTATACACAGGGTATTCTGGGATGGTGTTACAAACTTTCAGGGATGATGCAGAAGGGTTAATGTACTAGTTTGAGGAAAGGGGACCTGATTCAAAAATGACCAAGTCAAAAGACAACTGCAAACATTTTCCCTTGAAAACTTAACTGTCTTGTCTCACAGAGAGGGAAATGTATTATCAGTTATGGTGATTACTTTTGAAATAATAAACAGTTAAGTTACTTTTTCAATCTTTGTCATTATCACTTGACTGCCCCTTATGTAACACTAAGACAGAGATTAAGAAATCAGAGTGTAAACTGCAAAACATTTCCAGGAGTGGATGCAGACTCTGACCATAATTTATTAGAACTTTAGTCCAGTAATACTTTGTCAGTACTCAAACAGAATCACAAAGTAGCAATGATCATGACAGAGAAGTAAGAATATTGATCATCATAAAGAAACACTACTGAGACTAGAAAAATAGTTGCCTGGACTCACCTTGTTCTCCTTGAAAGGTTATCTCAAAGTTTCGACACCAGTCACTCACAGAGAAGTTTTTTGTTGCTTTCATTGACTGAAACATGTATAGTTTAAAATCACTTACACATGTTATAAAAAGTAAACAAAAATAATAAAAGACAACCACTGACCTATAGCCGACCAACGCGTAGCACATAGAAACACATACTAACACAGAGACATTATTAGCTTGCTTTTGAATTACCACTCTTTTCCTAGTCAGTTACATACCCTCATACACAACCAAATGCACCCACTCCAACCATGTGTGGGTGTTTTTAGGTGTCTGTATGCTTTCATGTGCAAGAGTATATACTTAAACGAATGTAGCTCAAGAGAAAGTGACTTTTCTTTTGTTAGATGTTTCTGTGTGTCAAACAACTAAAGGCCAGTGACTGCTTTTCCTCATTTTGTTTATGGTTTCCATAATGTAATTTATCTTGTTAATAAATGTAAATGTGAAAGGGGGCATTAAAAGAAGGTTACGGTTTTTATGTATATCACTTGGAAGAAATATGTTAAAGGACCTCAATAAATGTTTCTCTGCTCCTTGTTTTCTTTTTGAATTGGTCTCTTGTAACAATAACATTGGAAAGACAGATTGCTACTTAACGTAAAGAAGACAAAACAATTTGCAGATAAGCACAATTAAAAAGACACCCACATAAAGCCTTTGGCCACGGCCTTCGTCATTAAAACACACACACACGAACTATTATGTGGGACGCAAACAGCAATCTGGAGCAGACGGAGAAGGGGAAGAGATAGTAGTGTATGGGTGTGGAGAGAGACAAATGCTGTCTGGTGGAGTGTGCAGGGCTAGACTGCCAACAGGTGCAGCATCAGGAGGTTGTGGGGTAGGGAGGTGAGTAAAAAAGGAGCAAAAAAGGAGAGCAGTGGGGAGAAATGGGCAGATGTGTTGTCAGAGGGCTGCAAATAAACAGGGTTGGAGATGAGAATGGGGAGGAGATGATGGACAGAGGGGGTGGAAACACACCACCCAACAGCTTCCACGCCTTCTGTTCGTCATCTCCTCCCCATTCTCATCTCCAACCCTGTTTATTTGCAGCCCTCTGACAACACATCTGCCTGTCTTTCTCTGAACCTATCCTTTTTTGCTCCTTTTTTCCCTACCTCTCTGCCCCACAAGCTCCTGATGCTGTACCTGTTGGCAGTCTAATCCCTGCAGACTCCACCGGACAGCTTTCATCTCTCTCCGCACCCGTACACTACTATCCCTGCGCCGCCCCCTCCTGATTGCTGCTTGCATCCCATGTGATAGTTGCATTCCGGCTCGAGATGCTGGAGTTGGCAGTCGTGTGTCCGTGAGGTGTGCTTGCTTGTGTGTGTGTGTGTGTGTGTGTGTGTGTGTGTGTGTGTGTGTGTGTGTGTGAGAATGGTGCTTGTGTCTCTTACTAACGAAGGCAGTGGCCAAAAACTTTATGTGGATGTCTTAATTTGCCTGTCTGCAACTTGATGGTAAGTAGCAATCTGTATTTTCCCTACACTGTTGATATTGCTACATGGAGTTTCGCCGGCCGAAGTGGCCGTGCGGTTAAAGGCGCTGCAGTCTGGAACCGCAAGACCACTACGGTCGCAGGTTCGAATCCTGCCTCGGGCATGGATGTTTGTGATGTACTTAGGTTAGTTAGGTTTAACTAGTTCTAAGTTCTAGGGGACTAATGACCTCAGCAGTTGAGTCCCATAGTGCTCAGAGCCATTTGAACCATTTGAACCATGGAGTTTCCATTGTTTGATTCACTTGTAACTATAAATGATTACAGATTTTAAAATTTACATTATGATAATGTAACAATGAGCTATATACTACAGCACAAGTTAGCTGATAATTTGAGTGATTAAGGCTTTGCACTGCCTATAAAGACATAAAATACAGTCTAATAAATCAGAAACATGATTCTATGTAAACTGTAAAGCTATTGCTAGTATTGTGAATGTAACTCTGTTCCCATTAATGACACTGTAACTACCCTTCAGACAAACTTTATTTCAAATTTTTTCACGGTCATTCTTCTTCCAGTTTCAAATATACGCAAGTTCAAAGATATAGGTGTGGTTCCCAGTGAGCAGATCTTTAGAAGGCACCAAGGTAGAAGCATACCCAAACCTCAGAATAATGCACTTGTGGTCTGGCAGTTATTCAGAGATTAACGCCCGAGTATCAATTTTCCCCCAGAAACATGTTATATAGATAGAAAATTAAGCTCTCAAAGAGAGAAGTGTGATTCATTATTTGGTGCTATTTTGCTTTATGATAAAACAGACACAAAAAGTAGAAATTTTGTGATGTAGCATTAAGTATTTTATGAATAAGATATACATTATTATGCCCAAGAAAAAGTAGATAATAGCATTAAATCATCCTGTTATACTGAAAGAACTTTCAAACCGATTTTAGCATTTTTTGCATTAACTGTCATTTTATATTTTTGCAAGATATATATTATCCAACAAAAACCTTCTGTTAATTAGAGATTTCAAAAATTATGAGTGATTCATAGTCCTCTTAACTCACCGACTCCAGAAGCTTTTCACGGCAGATTTTCATGGGCAGTTTTTCGTGATAATGTTTCTGGTGGTACTTCCGAACTTCGTGGTAGAAAAAGTCCTGTTTATCTTTGAAAGTCTCTGATCCACCTAGAGCAAACAGATAAAAATGAACTTAGTCTTCCAAATAATGTAAACTACTAGTAAAGTAACATTCTTTTTAATTAAAGTTTCATCAGTGAGATAGGAGTTGCCTAGATTATACAATTTTAGAAATGTTCTCAGATTTTCTTTATTATCTGTCAGACATTTTACGTTCTAAAGAAAGGATCAGATATTTCTGGGGATGCACAGTGCACTCTTCCCTGAGACGTAAGACGCCAATAGCAAGAAGTGTAATGGCTCCACCCGATGTCAATACGAAAACCGAATATCTGGTACAATATTACTGTCGACCACTATGGCACCCTAACCAGAGGACACTGATAATCAAGAGTGCCCTCCAGCAGGAACACACTAGAATCTGGCATATAAGCTGGCCCAGAGCCAGTCTGAATTAGTTACAAAGTGATCTGTGTAGTGTGTAGTGAGTGTGCCACAGGTTTGGCTCAGGTGTGATTCTTGTAGACTCTATTTCATATAGCCAGAACTTTGGTATGGCATAGCTTGACTTAGCTTTGGAATATGCACTTAAAGTAGTTGGTAATTTTTTTGAGGACATCTTGTATGTAAGCTCTTGTTGTTTGTGAGCAAAAATGTGTAACATTGCCATGAGCTAAAGATATCAATATTACAGGCAGTGCAAGCATTGGTCAGTGGAACAGTTATGTCTTTTATACCACCCATGTTTACAGCTTTTCCATCATTTAACAAACAAAGTGAAGAGTGGGATGCTTATCACTGATGACTGCAATTACATGTTACAACCTGCCAAATTTCTGAATGGAAAGACAAAACGCCATGTTCTTATCAGGAAATTCTAAACTGTGTCACCTAATACAAAAATTAGAATGGTTAACACATCCGACACAGCTTGAATTTGCTAGGATACTTTCTTTATCACAACTGAACAATTTTCAATGAAAAAATATGTTATTTCAGCCAGGTTAGAATTTTGGCAGTAGAAAAAGGATCCCAATTAATCTCATGTGGACTGGGCTACCAACAAACATAGATTAAGTAGGATGTGCACTCTCAAGCGTTTGTGTGGGCAGAATTATGCAGACTCTTTACTCAGGTAGCAGAGTATTTGTGGAAAGACTAGATGGCAGTTTGAAATCCTCTGATGAGCACTCACCAGTCAATATATAGAGAGTGAAATAAGATTGCATACAAAGTATAAACACTTCAATTATCAATATTTTAATAGAAAATTATAAAAAAAGTACCTGTAACCAAGCATCTGAACTTATTGCCTTTGACAAAAGTAGTTGTGCTCAAATTATTCTCCATATCAAGAGATGGCTGAAACTACGTGGAGAGCTATGAAATATTTAGTGAGGCATGGATTGTATATTGAAAAGACACATTAGATATCAAAGAAGGAAGAGTGTTCACTGCCATCAACAAAAAATATTGTGCCTAGCAAGGTTGAAATTGAGTCAGACTGAGGTTACTGGACACAAGAAGCAAGCCTAGGTGAACTCAAGTTAATCATCAGAGGTTTTTACTAGCCTCCTGATCCTCCCATAAGAGTTGTAGAATCATTCAAGGAAAGACTATGCTCATTAGCACAGAAATACCCAGGTCATGCATTATTAGTTGGAGGCAAGTTTGATATAAGGGGTATAGGCTGGAACATCTATGGATTCACTGCAGGTGGTACAGACAGACGGTCTTGTGAAGTACTTTAGAACATGTTTTCCACAAACTGCCTTGAACAGCTAGTTAAGACAACCCACATGCAACGAAATATTTTAGACTTTGTAGTTACAAACAGGCCTGACCTTATCAATAGTGTCAGTACAGAGACAGGGATTAGTGATCACGATGTCATTGTAGTGAGGATGGTTACTAAAGTTAATATGTCCATCAAGAAGGCTGGAAGAGTATTTATGTTAGAGAAAGCAGATAAGCAGTTGTTGCAACCCAATTAGACAGTGAATGGATATCACTTAGTTAAAATATGACGGATGTAGAGGATTTACGGGCATAGTTTACACTGATTGTAAATCACACTTTGGAGACATATGTGCCTAGTAAGTGGATTAAGGTTGGAGAAGACCCTCTGTGATTCAATAATCAAAAGCAGTGGTATGAATATTAAGAGCTCAGATGGAAAACCAGTCCTAAGCAAAGAAGGGAAAGCTGAAAGAAGGAGTATATAGAGGGTATATACAAGGTAGATGAACTTGCAGGCAATATTCCAGAAATAGAAGATGATGTAGATGTTGATGAGATGGAAGACATGATACTGAAAGAAGAATTTGACAGAGCACTGAGAGACCTAAGTCAAAACAACACCCCCAGGAGTAGACGACATTCTGCCAGATCTTGGGAGAGTCAGCTATGAAAAACTCTTCCATCCACAGTGCAAAGTATATGAGACAAGCGAAATACCCTCAGACTTCAAGAACAATATAATCATTCCAATTTCAAAGAAAGCTGGTGCTGACAGGTTTGAACATTACCAAACTACGTGGTTTCAGTTGTCTGAGGTCTGAGACTGCAGATGTGTGTGCAAGTCGCATTTGCTTGCTTGCGTGTGTGTGTATCTATTGCTGACAAAGGCCTTAATGGCCAAAAGCTATAATTGTGTGAATCTTTTTGTTGTGCCTATTGCGAATCAGGATCTCCGCTATATGGCGAGTAGCAACTTTCCTCTCTAATATTGTTACCAAACCATCAGTTTTCTTGGGCTTCCAGCCACATCCAGTGGTTTTAAACCACTGGACACAGCTGGAAGCCCAAGAAAATTATATCACTATATATCGCTGTGATAAAATTTTACCAGTATATATCGCTGTGCCTACCCCCGTGAACCATGGACCTCACCATTGGTGGGGAGGCTTGCATGCCCCAGCGATACAGATAGCCATACTGTAGGTGCAACCACAATGGAGGGGTATCTGTTGAGAGGCCAGACAAATGTGTGGTTCCTGAAGAGGGGCAGCAGCCTTTTCAGTAGGTGCAGGGGCAACAGTCTGGATGATTGACGATCTGGCCTTGTAACACTAACAAAAATGGCCTTGCTGTGCTGGTACTGCGAACGGTTGAAAGCAAGGGGAAACTACAGACATAATTTTTCCAATGCAGGAGTAGGTTTAACAATGAATAAAAAAATAGGAATGTGGGTAAGCTAATACCAAGCAGCACAGTGAACGCATTATTGTGGCCCAGATAGATACGAAGCCCACACCTACCACAGTAGTACAAGTTTATATGCCAACTAGCTCTGCAGATGATGAAATTGATGAAATGTATGATGAGATAAAATAAATTATTCAGATAGTGAAGGGAGACGAAAATTTAATAGTCATGGCTGACTGGAATTCGTTAGTAGGAAAAGGAATAGAAGGAAACATAGTAGGTGAAAATGGAATGGGAGTAAGGAATGAAAGAGGAAGCCGCCTGGTAGAATTTTGCACAGAGCATAACTTAATCATAGCTAAAACACTTGGTTCAAGGATCATGAAAGAAGGTTGTATACATGGAAGAGACCTGGAGATACTGGAAGGTTTCAGATAGATTATATAATAGTAAGACAGAGATTTAGGAACCAGATTTTAAATTTTAAGACATTTCCAGGGGCAGATGTGGACTCTGACCACAATCTGTTGGTTATGAACTGTAGATTAAAAAGGAACAAACTGCAAAAAGGTGGGAATTTAGTTAGATGGGACCTGGATAAACTGAAAGAACCAGAGGCTGTAGAGAGTTTCAGTGAGAGCATTAGGGAATGATTGACAAGAATGGGGGGAAAGAAATACAGTAAAAGAAGAATGGGTAGCTTTGAGAGATGAAATAATGAAGGCAGCAGAGGATCAAGTAGGTAAAAAGATGAGGTCTAGTAGAAATCCTTGGGTAACAGAAGAAATATTGAATTTAATTGATGAAAGGAGAAAATATGAAAAATGCAGTAAAGGGAGCAGGCAAAGAGCAATACAAACGTCTCAAAAACGAAATCAACAGGAAGTGCAAAATGGCTAAGCAGGGATGGCTAGAGGACAAATGTAAGGATGTAGAGGCATATCTCACTAGGGGGTAAGATAGATACTGCCTACAGGAAAATTAAAGCGACCTTTGGAGAAAAAATATCCACTTGTATGAATATCAAGAGCTCAGATGGAAACCCAGTTATTAAAAGAACCACTTGTATGAATATCAAGAGCTCAGATGGAAACCCAGTTCTAAGCAAAGAAGGGAAAGCAGAAAGGTGGCACGAGTATATAGAGGGTCTATACAATGGCAATGTACTTGAGAACAAGTAGATGAAGATTAAATGGGAGATACGATACTGCATGAAGAGTTTGACAGGGCACTGAAAGACCTAAGTCGAAACAAGGCCCCAGGAGTAGACAACATTCCAACAGAACTACTGATAGCCTTTGGAGAGACAGCCCTGACAAAACTCTACTATCTGGTGAGCAAGAGGTATGAGACAGGCAAAATACCCCCAGACTTTAAGAAGAATATAATAATTCCAATCCCATAGAAAGCAGGTGTTGACAGATGTGAAAATTACCGAACTATCAGTTTAATAAGCCACAGCTGCAAAATACTAACACAAATTCTTTACAGACGAATGGAAATATTGGTAGAAGCCGACCTCAGGGAAGATCAGTTTGGATTCTGTAGAAAAGTTGGAACACATGAGGCAATACTGACCCTACAACTTATCTTAGAAAATAGATTAAGGAAAGGCAAACCTACATTTCTAGCATTTGTAGACTTAGGGAAAGCTTTTGACAATGTTGACTGGAATACTCTCTTTGAAATTCTGAAGAAAGCAGTGATAAAATACAGGGAGCAAAACGCTATTTACAATTTGTACAGAAACCAGATGGCAGTTGTAAGAGTCAAGGGCCATGAAGAAGAAGCAATGATTGAGAAGAAAGTGAGATAGAGTTGTAGCCTATCCTCAAGGTTAGTCAATCTGTACATTGAGCAAGCAGTAAAGGAAACCAAAGAAAAATTTGCAGAATGAATTAAGAGTTCAGTGAGAAGAAATAAAATCTCTGTGGTTAGCAGATGACATTGTACTTCTGTCAGAGACAGCAAAGAACTTGAATAGCAGTTGAAAGGAATGTACTGTGCCTTGAAAGGTGGATATAAGATGAACACCAACAAAAGAAAAACAAGTATAATGGAATGTCATACAGTTTTGAACATGAAATGTGGTATAATTAAATCAGGTGAAGCTGAGGGAATCTGATTAGGAAATGAGGCATTAAAGTAGTAGATGAGTTTTTCTGTTTGGGAAGTAAAATAACTGATGATAGGCAAAGCAGATGGGACATAAAATGTAGACTGGAAATGGGAAGAAAAGCATTCCTGAAGAAGAGAAATTTTTAACATGAAATATAGATTTATGTGTTAGGAAGTCTTTTTCTGAAAGTATTTGTATTGTGTGTGGCCATGCATGGAAGTGAAACATGGACGACAAACAGTTCAGACATGAAGAGAACAGAAGTTTTTGAAATGTGGTTCTACAGAAGAATGCTGAAGATTAGATGGGTACTTCACATAACTAATGAGGAGGTACTGAATAGAATTGAGGAGAAAAGAAGGGATCGGTTGACAGGCATGTTCTGCGACATCAAGGGGCTGCCAACTTTGTACTGGAAGTGAGTGGGGGGGTGCAAAAATTGTGGATGGAGTCCAAGAGATGAATACAGTAAGCAGATTCAGAAGGATGTGAGTTGTGGTAGTTATTCAAAGATGAAGAGGCTTGCACAGGATAGAGTAGCATGGAGAGCTGCATTAAACCAGTCTTCAAATTGAAGACAACAACAACAACAACACCAACACCAAACAATCTTAACATTGGTTTGATGCAGAATTCTTGAATACATTTTAAGTTTGAATATCATAAATTTCCTTTTGATGGAAAAGCTTCTGCCCTCAGATCAGCACAGATTTAGAAAGCATCGCTCACGTGAAACTCAGCTTTTCCTTTTCTCACATGATATTCTACAAACTATGGATGGAGTTCAACAGGCAACTTCCATATTAATAGATTATACGTGTTTGGTTCCCAGTATGTGAGTGGCTTAAAGACTAAGTAATAGAACCCAGTACACTGTCCTCAATGGTGAGTGTTCAAGCATATCATCAGGAGTGTCCCAGGGAAGTGCGATAGGACTGCTCTTACTCCCAATATACAAATGAAGGACAGGGTCAACAGCAATTTACAGCTGTTTGCTGATGATACTGTGGTGTATGGGAAGGCCCCACTGTTGTGAGATTGTAGGATGATACAGAACAACGTGACAGAATTTCTAGTTGGTGTGATGAATGGGAGCTTACTCTAAATATAGAAAAATGTAAGTTAATGCAGATGAGTATGAATAACAATCCAATAATGTTCAAATATAGCATTAACTGTGTACTGTTTGACACAGTCACAACAATTAAATATCTAGGTGTAACATTGTAAAACGATACGAAATGGAATGAGCACGTTGGGGTGGTAGTAGGAAATGTGAATGCTCATTTCCATTTTGTTGGAGGAATTTTAGGAAAGTATAGTTCATCTATTAAAGAGATTGATGAGGTGTCTGCCATATTGTTAAATCCTGTTTGGGTGATGTGCACTAGAGTGATGATGATTCCTTGTTTGAAGTTAACAACACTTTATTCATGACACAAGTACACAATCAAGGATATTTCTGATAACTGAAAGATGATTCATGATTGCTTGAAAGTAACAGAAACAAAGTTGACTGGCCCAATTCTGGGAGACATCTCATCCCAAGTGGCTGTAGATACAGCATCCTGGAGGGTCATGCTGCATGGAGTAACATGAAACAGTGCAGAGATGTTGCATTTTAGAGCAGAGTCTCAGGTCTGGTCTCAGCGAGTTCTGACTGATAAGGTACAAGTATAGCCGGCTCCTGTCCCAGAACTGAGTGAGCAGTTGAATGCTGCTGCTGAAGACTGTCCTTGGCCTAAAGTATCCAGCAGGCAGAAGTACATCCGCGATTACATGACATGCAGACAGTACTTATTTTCTTGATAGCAGTGCCACCTATTTCCTGATGTGTATGCTGCTTGAAAAAGTGGCTTTTGTCTTCTGGTGGCATTTGTAACAGACTGTGTATATACAACATTGTGTCCATAAGATGTGATGCCTGTGTGGTATTAGTAAATAGCCTCCAGAGCAGAGACACCTGCAGTCCACTGCACAGTGAAGACATCGTACTGGCAGCATATGTAGTCGGCCTCTAGCCAATATATGACAGACAGCATATAAAACGCTAGTGTCATGAATTCTTGAGTACTGCTCGAGTGCTTGGGATCCCCACAACATCAGATTAAAGGTAGACAAGTGATTCAGAGGCGTGCTGTTACATTTTTTACTGGTAGGTTCGATCAGCTTGCAAGTATTATGGAGATGCTTCATGAACTGAAATGGGAATCCCTGGGAGGAAGACAAACCTCTTTTCCTGAGGCACTATTGTGGAAATTCAGAGAACTGGCACTGGAGGCCAATTGCAGATTGATTCTACTGCCACCAACATACATTTCACATAAGGGCCACAAAGATAAGATGGGAGAAATTAGGGCCCATCTGGAGGCTTATAGACAGTCGTTTTTCCCTCACTCTATCTGCAAGTCGAACAGGTGCAGCTTAGCTTTGATGTTAGTTACCGGACTGGAGTACGTGTTGGCAGGATGATGTATGGGACAGGTGTTGCATCTAGGTCTATTACAGGGGTATGAGCCATGCGGTAAGGGATTGGGAACAGAGGTTGTGTGAGGATGGACGAGTATATTGTGTAGGTTTGGTGGATGGCGGAATACTACGGTACGAGGGTTGGGAAGGATAGTGGGCAGGACATTTCTCATTTCAGGGCACGACGAGAGGTAATCGAAACCCTGGCAGAGAATTCCTGGAACTCATAAAACACATTGAAACTCTTGCCCTGAAGGAACTTGAGCAACATGCACAGATGGTACTGATTTACGAGGGGAATGCTCCTCTGTGGCCGGACTGTGGGACTTTAGGAGGTGGTTGGAGACTGGAAAGATAAGGCACGGGAGATTTGTTTTTGTACAAGGATGGGAGGATAATTACGGCCAGTGAAGGCTTCAGTGAGACCATCGGTATATTTTGAGAGGAACTGTTCTTCACTGCAGATGCGACGACCACGGGTAGCTAGGCTGTACGGAAGGGACTTCTTGGTATGAAATGGGTGGCAGCTGTCGAAGTGGAGGTATTGCTGGTGGTTAGTAGGTTTGATATGGACTGAGGTACTGATGTAGCCATCTCTGAGGTGGAGGTCAACATCTAGGAAGGTGGCTTGTTGGGTTGAGTAGGACCAGGTGAAGCAAATGGGGGAGAAATAGTTGAGGTTCTGGAGGAATGTGAATAAGGTGTCCTCACCTTCAATCCAGATAGCAAAGATGTCATTAATGAATCTGAACCATGTGAGGGGTTTAGGATTCTGGGTTTTTAGGAAGGATTCCTCTAGATGGCCCATGAATAGGTTAGCATAGGATGGTGCCATGCAGTGCCCATTGCTGTACCGCGGATTTGTTTGTAGGTAATGCCTTCAAAGGAGAAGTAATTGTGGGTGAGGATATAGTTGGTCATGGAGACTAGGAAAGAGGTTGTTGGTTTGGAATCCATAGGTTGTCTGGAAAGGTAGTGCTCGATAGCAGTAAGGCCATGGACATTAGGAATCTTAATGTACAAGGAGGTGGCATCAATAGCTACGAGCAAGGCACCATGTGGTAAAGGGACAGGAACTGAGGAGAGTCAGTCAAGGAAACGGGTGGTATCTTTTATATAGGAGGATAGGTTCTGGGTAATAGGTTGAAGGTGTTGGTCTATGAGAGCAGGGATTCTCTTAGTGAGGGCACAGTAACCGGCCACAATGGGGCGTCCTGGGTGGTTGGGTTTATGGACTTTAGGAAGCTTGTAGAAGGTGGGAGTGCAGGGAGTGGTAGGGGTAAGTGGAGAGATGGACTCTGGGAAGAGGTTCTGGGATGGGCCTAAGGATGCTCCAGTCCCAGATGGTACTGAGTTACAAGTGAGATATTCATTTTACCAACATGTGTATTAACAGTAAGAGACAAACATTAAGAGTAACCAGCACTCTAGCAGCGACAGCACCACCCTGACTTGCACTGACTGCTACCACGTTGCAGCTGCACAGCCCAGTCACTGGTGGAGTACTCTTTATTCTTCATGCTTCACTATTACTGTTAACACATACTGATAAAATAAATATTGCAATAGACTAATTTGGGACCACTCTTGAATGGATAAATAAAATACCGCTTTAAAAACTATTTTGTTGGTAATGGGAAATAAACTGACGCTTTTTGTGAACACTGGGTGTCGCTTGAAAGACATGATGTATTTATCTGGACTGATACCAGCTACAAATTGCAAAAATTAATTTGCAAATATCTGTTGAAAAACCAGAGAAAATGCATGACTCCTCTTATGAGACACACCTGGTATATAGTGTCTAGTTTGTAAGCCTCATGACATGTCCTATATCACAAGTACATAGATGTACAAAAGGTAATTTACAGGACCAATACAAATTACAGTCACAATCACAATGTTAGAAAAAGAAAGGAACCTAAACATGGATACTATTTACTCAGGACTGTGGAACTGTAGCTTGTGAAGTCTTAGTATTCATCAAGACTTCAAACATGATAAGCAAGCAGGCTTGCAACTGGATAAACAAAAACTGACTGAACATTTATTATAAGGGTATGAAGAGCTATCCACAAGTCACATTCAGACTAATAGAATTCTATAGCTCATAAAACTGTAATTATCTATTCCTTAGTCATATGAAAGTTTTCCAAATTACATTCTTCATCACCACCCTATGAACCGTTTAACTTCTAAATGTTTGGAAAAAAAACCTGTAAGAACGTTACACAGTTGGCATAAAGAGTGTTCACAGTAAAGAGACTAGTTAAAACTTCAAGGAATCACTAAAATAAAAGGTAAGTGAAAACTCACCAATATTCTTTAGCAGGAAATGAGTAAATGTTGCAGCAATAACATTCCGGTCCTTGGCTGCAAGTTCAACTTTTGGCTGACATCCATCATCCACAATGAATGAAGGTTGACCATACTGATTGTTGTTTCCTAGAAAGGTGAACTGCAACAACATAAACCACAGACAGTGAATACAATGACATCAGAAATAGTTTTAATTGCTGAGAATATTTACATAACTGAACTGAACAATTCTCACTGCCAGTTCGGTTGGATGTTACCATTTAAGTACTACAACATACAATTTTGCTTTTGTTCTCTATATACCTCTACCACAAATTTCAAATAATGGAAAATCCAGGATGAAATGCAACAATATTATGAAAAGGAAAGTTGCTACTCACCAAATAGCGAAGATGCTGAGTGGCAGATAGGCACAACACTGTTCCAAATAAAGCTTTCAGCCCATATAGCCTTCGGAAAAAATAGATAAATACACTACTGGCCATTAAACGGGTATTCATTGGACAAATATATTATACTAGAACTGACATGTGATTACATTTTCACGCAATTTGGGTGCATAGATCCTGAGAAATTAGTACTCAGAACAACCACCGCAGCCGTAATAACGGCCTTCATACGCCTAGGCATTGAGTCAAACAGAGCTTGGATGGCGTGTACAGGTACAGCTGCCCATGCAGCTTCAACACAATACCACAGTTCATCAAGAGTAGTGACTGGCATATTGTGACAAGCCAGTTGCTCAGCCACCATTGACCAGACGTTTTCAATTGGTGAGTGATCTGGAGAATATGCTGGCCAGGGCAGCAGTCAAACATTTTCTGTATCCAGAAAGGCCCATACAGGACCTGCAACATGCGGTCATGCATTATCCTGCTGAAATTTAGGGTTTCGCAGGGATCAAATGAAGGGTAGAGCCACAGGTCGTAACATATCTGAAATGTAACATCCACTGTTCAAAGTGCCTTCAATGCGAACAAGAGGTGATGAGATGTGTAACCAATGGCACCCCCATACCATCACGCCGGGTGATACGCCAGTATGACGATGATGAATACATGCTTCCAGTGTGCGTTCACCGCAATGTCACTAAACACGGGTGCGACCATCATGATGCAGTAAACAGAAACTGGATTCATCCAAAAAAATTACGTTTTGCCATTTGTGCACCCAGGTTCGTCGCTGAGTACACCATCGCAGGCGCTCCTGTCTGCGATGCAGCATCAAGGCTAACTGCAGCCATGGTTTCCGAGCTGATAGTCCATGCTGCTGCCATTATCGTTGAACTGTTCGTGCAGATGGTGGTTGTCTTGCAAACATCCCCATCTGTTGGCTCAGGGATCGAGACATGGCTGCACGATCCGTTACAGCCATGCGGATAAGATGCCTGTCATCTCGAGTGCTAGTGATACGAGGCTGTTGGGATCCAGCACGGCATTCCGTATTACCCTCTTGAACCCACCAATTCCATATTCCGCTAATAGTCATTGGATCTCGACCAACGCGAGCAGCAATGTCACGATACGATAAACTGCAATCGCGATAGGCTACAATCCGACCTTTTATCAGTCGGAAATGTGATGGTACACATTTCTCCTCTTTACACAAGGCACCACAACAATGTTTCACCAGGCAACACTGGTCAACTGCTGTTTGTGTATGAGAAATCGGTTGGAAACTTTCCTCATGTCAACACGTTGTAGGTGTTGCCACTGGCAACAACCTTGTGTGAATGCTCTGAAAAGGTAATCATTTGCATATCACAGCATCTTCTTCCTGTCAGTTAAATTTCGCGTCTGTAGCAAGTCATCTTCGTGGTGTAGCAATTTTAATGGCCAGTAGGGTAGATGACAGACCACCCCCCCACTCCCCTCCCCACAGACACAGACTCATGCAAACGTCACACACACACACACACACACACACACACACACACACACACACACACACACACAAATTTACTGTCTTCATTATGAACTCAATGTTCGTATGGCTCTATTTGGCAATGGCAGAGTTTTTTTCTCTGCTGTACATTTAAAGTGCCAGGTTAAGAGCACACTGCTTCCATTGTATTAAATGCCTGATTCAAGTAGTTCACTCTCTTTCACACAGAAAGCTGAAAATGCCGCTCTTATTACTTGAAAAGGTGAATTGAGCACTTGGCCATAGCAGGAATTAACATAGTCATATAAGTAGGTACAGTCACATTCTAACCCAAAGTAGCATACATTGTTACCTAACAGTAGAGCGTGAAAAGAGAGAATGAAAAGAGAGGATGAAAAGCTATCTCAGAAAATACTTTCACAGGAGGCCATGAAAATGTGTTCAATTACTTTTACTGACAATGAGAATGAGAAAGGTTTGATAGTGCCAACAGAGAAAGAAACTAAGGGGCACGCAGATGTTTGCAGGTAACAGTTAAGTTAATCAATTGTGTACAAATTGTAGGAGGGACACAATGTCAACCAATTTTATTACATTTCTAGTTTCCTCATCAGTCATATCATCTCTCCTCCAGTAGTCATCAAACATTTTTAGTGTAATACACCTACTTTCAAGTCTTCCAATTCCACAACAGCAAAAGCTAATAGCAGAACGTTGAACTGACCATATGGTCTAGTGGTTAGCATTTTTGGCTTCACAGTGTAAAGATCTGCAAGGAGATCTGCTCAACCTTGTGAGACTAACTGAAAAGCTGCTTCAACATAAAAGCAGTGAAACTGACATGCAAGTCACTGAAGAGGTGTTACATTGAAAAGCTCGCACGAGGGCAAAGTGACACAACAAGTTTGTTGATTAGCAGCAAAAGCATCAGTCTATTGGAGCAGGAGTCAAGTATCTGCTCAAAAGTTGAACAACTGAAATGCACACAAGTAATATTTCATTGATAATATAGATCAAAATGTATTATTAGACAGTACTTTCTGCTATTTCTACTATCATGTAGAAATGGACAGAAAAAATTGAAAGTGCAGACAGATAAGAAAAGCCGAGCCTTTGATGTCAATTAAGAAGCTCCCACATTCTCCTCTTTGTTCTATTTTCAAAAAAATCGTTCCCTACCTACTGGCACCATACCATTAGGCCTAGGTTCTATACAACTGGTCTGGAGTCTTGCTAAGGATAAGATCCGTACTCATAATATTGCTCTCTTAACCCAAAAAAGTATTGGCAGATATGTCTATTGTTATAAATAAACATTGTGTGTCACATTGCCTACACCAACACTTATGACATAAAACACTACTTTGGTGAGTTGCATGCTAATTTCACTGCTTTCATATTCCAGTTGCTTTTCAGTTGTCTTTATAAGGCTGAGGACTTCCTTATAGACCCTTCCATGATCAAAAAATTTGAAGTGGTTGCCGGGAATCAAAACTGGGACTGTAGTGATACTAGCGAAAATTGCTAGCCACTAGGCTAGGCTAGTGTCGGTTGGTCACAGTCAGTGTGCTCCCTGCCGCCGTTGGATAAGCAGCTGCAGCAGCAAGTCGTATACTCCTAGCTCACTCATTTGTTACATAGTTTAATTCTTAATTTCTTTGCGTGTTTTTGGTACTTGCATTGTTTAATTCATAAATTTCGGGCGTAGTATAGTATTTGAGAGTTATAGCATCGCGTTTTAGTACCTGAATAGTGTAAAATCTCGTAGTCTCCTTCTGCCGCCGAGCAGTGTGTCAGCAGTGCGCAAGTAGCAGCATTACTGCATTTACTAGGCAATCTTGTATTTTAATAACCATTTAAATTTTGTCGATTTGTTTGCGCTCTCTGTAGATTAGTTCAGACGTTCTTTGCACAACAGTTTTTAGCATGGATAGGGACCGCAACTGCTGTGTTCGGATGCAGGCTGAGTTGGCATCCCTTCGCTCCCAGCTTCAGGCAGGGTTGGCTTCGGTCACACAGCTTGAGGATGTTGCCAATGGGCATCACTGTGGGGGTCCGGATGGGGGTTTGTCGGGGACGGCCAGCTCGTCCCATGCATCCCCCGATCGGACTACGACTGTGGTTGCCCAGGATACTGCCCGCATTGGGGCTGATCCCTCACCTGTGGTAGAGTGGGAGGTCGTCTCAAGGTGTGGCAGGGGGCGAAAGACATTCCGGAGGGCTGAACGGAAGGCCTCTCCAGTTTGTCTGACGATCCAGTTTCAGGCTCTGTCTCAGGCTGATACTGACCTTCAGCCTGACATGGCTGCTTGTCCTGTTCCAGAGGTTGCCCCTCAGTCTGCAAGATCTGGGCGGTCGCAGAGGGTGGGCTTACTGGTAGTTGGGAGCTCCAACGTCAGGCGCGTAATGGGGCCCCTTAGGGAAATGGCAGCAAGAGAGCGGAAGAAAACCAATGTGCACTCCATGTGCATACTGGGGGGAGTCATTCCAGATGTGGAAAGGGTCCTTCCGGATGCCATGAGGGGTACAGGGTGCACCCATCTGCAGGTGGTCGCTCATGTCGGCACCAATGATGTGTGTCGCTATGGATCGGAGGAAATACTCTCTGGCTTCCGGCGGCTATCTGATTTGGTGAAGACTGCCAGTCTCGCTAGCGGGATGAAAGCAGAGCTCACCATCTGCAGCATCGTCGACAGGACTGACTGCGGACCTTTGGTACAGAGCCGAGTGGAGGGTCTGAATCAGAGGCTGAGACGGTTCTGCGACCATGTGGGCTGCAGATTCCTCGACTTGCGCCATAGGGTGGTGGGGTTTAGGGTTCCGCTGGATAGGTCAGGAGTCCACTACACGCAACAAGCGGCTACACGGGTAGCAGGGGTTGTGTGGCATGGGCTGGGCGGTTTTTTAGGTTAGATGGCCTTGGGCAAGTACAGAATGGGAAACAGCCTCAACGGGTGCGGGGCAAAGACAGGACATGCAGGGACCAAGCAGCAATCGGTATTGTAATTGTCAACTGTCGAAGCTGCGTTGGTAAAGTACCGTAACTTCAAGCGCTGATAGAAAGCACCAAAGCTGAAATTGTTATAGGTACAGAAAGCTGGCTGAAGCCAGAGATAAATTCTGCTGAAATTTTTACAAAGGTACAGACGGTGTTTAGAAAGGATAGATTGCATGCAACCAGTGGTGGAGTGTTCGTCGCTGTTAGTAGTAGTTTATCCTGTAGTGAAGTAGAAGTGGATAGTTCCTGTGAAATATTATGGGTGGAGGTTACACTCAACAACCGAGCTAGGTTAATAATTGGCTCCTTTTACCGACCTCCCGACTCAGCAGCATTAGTGGCAGAACAACTGAGAGAAAATTTGGAATACATTTCACATAAATTTTCTCAGCATGTTATAGTCTTAGGTGGAGATTTCAATTTTCCAGATATAGACTGGGACACTCAGATGTTTAGGACGGGTGGTAGGGACAGAGCATCGAGTGACATTATACTGAGTGCACTATCCGATAATTACCTCGAGCAATTAAACAGAGAACCGACTCATGGAGATAACACCTTGGACCTACTGATAACAAACAGACCTGAACTTTTCGACTCTGTATGTGCAGAACAGGGAATCAGTGATCATAAGGCTGTTGCAGCATCCCTGAATATGGAAGTTAATAGGAATATAAAAAAAGGAAGGAAAGTTTATCTGTTTAGCAAGAGTAATAGAAGGCAGATTTCAGACTACCTAACAGATCAAAACGAAAATTTCTGTTCAGACACTGACAATGTTGAGTGTTTATGGAAAAAGTTCAAGGCAATCGTAAAATGTGTTTTAGACAGGTACGTGCCGAGTAAAACTGTGAGGGACGGGAAAAACCCACCGTGGTACAACAACAAAGTTAGGAAACTACTGCGAAGGCAAAGAGAGCTTCACTCCAAGTTTAAACGCAGCCTCTCAGACAAACAGAAGCTAAACGATGTCAAAGTTAGCGTAAGGAGGGCTATGCGTGAAGTGTTCAGTGAATTCGAAAGTAAAATTCTATGTACCGACTTGACAGAAAATCCTAGGAAGTTCTGGTCTTGCGTTAAATCAGTAAGTGGCTATAAACAGCATATCCAGACACTCCGGGATGATGATGGCATTGAAACAGAGGATGGCACGCATACAGCTGAAATACTAAACACCTTTTTCCACAGCTGTTTTGCAGAGGAAGACCGCACTGCAGTTCCTTCTCTAAATCCTCGCACAAACGAAAAAATGGCTGACATCGAAATAAGTCTCCAAGGAATAGAAAAGCAACTGGAATCACTCAACAGAGGAAAGTCCACTGGACCTGACGGGATACCAATTCGATTCTACACAGAGTAGGCGAAAGAACTTGCCCCCCTTCTAACAGCCGTGTACCGCAAGTCTCTAGAGGAACGGAGGGTTCCAAATGATTGGAAAAGAGCACAGGTAGTCCCAGTCTTCAAGAAGGGTCGTCGAGCAGATGCGCAAAACTATAGACCTATATCTCTGATGTCGATCTGTTGTAGAATTTTAGAACATGCTTTTTGCTCGAGTATCATGTCATTTTTGGAAACCCAGAATCTACTATGTAGGAATCAACATGGATTCCAGAAACAGCGATCGTGTGAGACCCAACTCGCTTTATTTGTTCATGAGACCCAGAAAATATTAGATACAGGCTCCCAGGTAGATGCTATTTTTCTTGACTTCCGGAAGGCGTTCGATACAGTTCCGCACTGTCACCTGATAAACAAAGTAAGAGCCTACGGAATATCAGACCAGCTGTGTGGCTGGATTGAAGAGTTTTTAGCAAACAGAACACAGCATGTTGTTATCAATGGAGAGACGTCTACAGATGTTAAAGTAACCTCTGGCGTGCCACAGGGGAGTGTTTGGGACCATTGCTTTTCACAATATATATAAATGACCTAGTAGATAGTGTCGGAAGTTCCATGCGGCTTTTCGCGGATGATGCTGTAGTATACAGAGAAGTTGCAGCATTAGAAAATTGTAGCGAAAGGCAGGAAGATCTGCAGCGGATAGGCACTTGGTGCAGGGAGTGGCAACTGTCCCTTAACATAGACAAATGTAATGTATTGCGAATACATAGAAAGAAGGATCCTTTATTGTATGATTATATGATAGCGGAACAAACACTGGTAGCAGTTACTTCTGTAAAATATCTGGGAGTATGCGTGCGGAACGATTTGAAGTGGAATGATCATATAAAATTAATTGTTGGTAAGGCGGGTACCAGGTTGAGATTCATTGGGAGAATGCTTAGAAAATGTAGTCCATCAACAAAGGAGGTGGCTTACAAAACACTCGTTCGACCTATACTTGATACTTGAGTATTGCTCATCTGTGTGGGATCCGTACCAGATCGGGTTGACGGAGGAGGTAGAGAAGATCCAAAGAAGAGCGGCGCGTTTCGTCACAGGGTTATTTGGTAACCGTGATAGCATTACGGAGATGTTTAATAAACTCAAGTGGCAGACTCTGCAAGAGAGGCGCTCTGCATCGCGGTGTAGCTTGCTCGCCAGGTTTCGAGAGGGTGCGTTTCTGGATGAGGTATCGAATATATTGCTTCCCCCTACTTATACCTCCCGAGGAGATCACGAATGTAAAATTAGAGAGATTAGAGTGCGCACGGAGGCTTTCAGACAGTCGTTCTTCCCGCGAACCATATGCAACTGGAACAGGAAAGGGAGGTAATGACAGTGGCACGTAAAGTGCCCTCCGCCACACACCGTTGGGTGGCTTGATGAGTATAAATGTAGATGTAGATGTAGGCCACATGGTCAAATTACTTTTGCTGTAGTGAAATTAGTAACTATTATTGTGACATTAGAAGCCTTGAAATGCTTTGTATCATGTCAAAGAAGTGTATGATGACTGCCTGAGGAAACAGAAAATATAATAAAATCATCTGGCATAAATTCTAACAAAGAGTTGGCATCATCATCTGCAAGTGAAATGGCAGGCAATTAATCAACAATCACTGCTCTGGAAAACAGTGACATCATCATAGAAGGATGTTTTTACTGATTCTTCCAGGGAAGCATCTTGAGCAACAAAATTGAGATATGCTGTACTTGCTGTTTCTGTTCTTGTTCTAAAAGGGCACTTCATTCAGCAGTGCATACGGGCATATACATGTGACAGTGCTCCACTTGTAAGAGTACTGGAATGTACACTGTCACTACCTACCCCCCTTGCTTCTCGAGCATAAATATGACAGTGCTGTCACTGTGCTGAGGTTAGCAGTTTGGTTTGCTGAGTAATACTCAACACAGGTTGTCTTTAGCAGCACACAGGCACATGACAGAAATTGGCTTGGCACCATTCTTTCTTAATGTGTGTGCTATTATTTTATTGTGGTTCCATAGGAAGGTGACCTTGTTCATTTCATCAAGAGTTGAATGTGTACCCATAATTTCAACAGAAATAATGGCTACACATTAAGTAGCTCTCCAGGCAGTGGGAACTGTAATACAGGTAAATAGGAAACATGTAGTTTAGTAGCACTTTAGTAAACAGGGACAAGGAAGCTGAGAATTATGCCTATTTCCTCCTCAACTTGACTACTACCCCAAAGTGGGTCCAGTTTTGCTCTTCACAAAGCAAACTTTTGCTTTAGAACCTGGGGAAAATAATGAAAAATGGAAAATAATAAAAAAGTCCACAGTCCAAAGACCTAACAAAAATACTACTGGAAGAAAAGACACCTACAAAATATTGTAGGATGCACCACACAAAGTAAGAAGAGTTCACTCATGTTGAGTATATTAACGGTTTTTGAAGGCTCAAACTTAAGCAGTTAAAGGTTGCATGATGGATGGTTGCATGAAATGGAACTTAGAGAGTAGAAAATAAATTAAACCATAAACTCATTACAGGGTGGGGGTGGGGGGTCATATAAAAAGAAATACTGTCTGAACTGTAAAAGAAATTGATACTCCAGGATAGGTCTCATTAGTCATTTCTGAAAGTGTAAAAAATAAGACAAAGTGCAGTTGCTGTTGCTGTTATTACTACAAATACTGCAAGGAGACATCACTTACCTTAGTGGATGGACACAGGCGAAATGTGATGATCCTCTTTGGAATGAACTTAAGCAACAGTTCTTTAACTGTGAGTTGCTTTGGAGAAACGTAGCAAAAAACTTTCTTTGGCTTCGATAGGCGTTCTCCATGTAAACTCACAAGACGAGCCTCGTAACAAATGTTGTGATTTTTTGATGCAACATTCTTGTTCACAAGAGCGGCATCACTTACTGTAAGAGATGCAACATTATCTCATCATTATTTTTTTATATTATCAAAATTACTTTTTTGTTGCTTCTGTTTTACATCATTTGTTGGTATACAGAGCTGAACAGACCCACGACATTTATTGAAGTAATAAATTATTGAACAAACACAAAACTCCATTATAATATTTTGTAGATGAAAATGCAGGATAAATCCATCTGGGAATTTCCTTTAAGCAGGTATGGAGACCCTCAGAAAACTTAAGTATATAAGTCTGCTCAAGGATAAAGACTTAAATGCTCCCCTACATCCCTACACAGACCAGCTCACTTCATAAGAGCAGGTTGCTGAATGATTTGTTAATGAACATCGCACACCGCATTTTAATTTTTTTTGTGCATAAAAAAAGGGGGTGGGGGTGGGAAGAGGGTTGTAACAGAGAGAAACTGAAAACTTTATGCAAATGATGAACACAGATAAAGACATTAAGAAGAATGGAAAATGTGGCACAGTGAACAACTTGACCAAATTCTAACCAAACTGATACCCCAATGCTTCCATGCCTGTGATATACTGATTAAAATTTCATCCTTATGTAAACTTATTTTCGGTACATAAAAAGGTCATTATTACAAATGAGTACATGATGGCTATTGAGTGTTTCTAATGTTACTGGAACCTTTTAGGTGTAGACTGCAACACAACATGCCCAGGAGGTGTGTGTGTGTGTGTGTGTGTGTGTGTGTGTGTGTGTGTGTGTGTGTGCGCGCGCGCGAGTAAGTCTGAATCATTAGCATGAGGGACATGGGGGCATCATACCGACAGATAACATGGACAGTCAGCTTAGTGTAATGACTGTGACTGCAGAATGGGGAGTGATGGGACAGGCACAGGACATCAGTATGGCAAGAAGAATGTGCAAAGGCCCTTCCGAAAGGACTGCACTGTGAGAGGATTGTAGGATGTTTCTGGCTCTGACTATGGATAGACAACAACAGCTGTAATCTGGGCAGCTGTTACAGGCAGTGTGTCACAATGAATCTTTGGGATCAGATTACCTGAAGCTCAGTTGAGAGCTCAAGTTGCCATTATCATTCCTTACTGACACTGTGGTGTCGTACGCACAGCACGCACCACCGAGCAGCACCACTGGTGTCGATAGGCCGACAACTCTCTCCAGAGACAGCACGTAGCCCAGCAATTGCAGCACCGAGAAGTTGCAACAGTGGCACCACTAGAGAAGTGATATGCGCTGAGCCACAGCAGAGCAGGCAGTTCCGAGTCAGCTCAACTACCAATAAGACCACCTTGTACTTGTGGACTTTGTGCTGCATCATCTGCTTCTTGCAGGTCCACACCAGCCTGTCTTCACTGGACATTATAGTGGGACTAGAACTGTTTACTACCCAGCCTTAGCTTCTGGGGCAGTAACTGAACTTCAGGGCCTGCTGCCTGAGCAAATTTGTACAAAGTTGACATTCGACAATAAATGTGTGTGTTCTTGTCACTACTCATTAGCAGTATTTCAGTGTTGTCCTCTCATAATGTTTCCCTCAGTGCACTATAAATAGTTTAGGGTGGTGACAAGTAAAATTTCCCTCTATGGTAGTATTGAAAGCATGATACAACAGACACCAAGCTACAAGCAAAAAGAGACTTGGCATGATGTAAAGCCAGAGTCAACTGGGGCCCTGATAAGTATTCTTTGGTGTTCAGTAATTTGTTGCAATAAGTTTGATGCCAACATGTACATAGACAAACTGTTGAAAGATTGCACGAAGCAACAATTCTTAAGACCCATACTCCTCCAAGCCCTGGAATCTTAGCGTAGTGCGCTACTGGATATGAAAAAATAGGACTGATTGGGTAACTGTTGAAGGAAGGTTGAATGTTTGTCAATATGTGGCACAAATGATAAACCCAGTTGTCATACACTTCATGACCTGGGTAGCAAGTGGCATTTCCCAGAAGGATAATGTGAGAACCCACACTGTAGTTTGAGTAAAGTACAGCTGATTACATATGCATTTGTACGCCAGCTGTTAAGGAGATAATTTGAGTGACAAAATTCAGTTGTTACACCATTTATGTCTGTCATTCAGGTCTTTACCATGACAGATTGGGATCTAATCTATGTAGAGCCTTATAGAATTATCAGTGTGAACTCCAGCACCTATTTTGTACATTTGATAAAGAAATTAGTCAAAACTGCAATTGATATCAATAAAACTTCTTGTCAGCCATAAGTGGAAATAATGCACTATTTTATTCCAGAACAACCTAAGAGTGTAATGTTAAATGTTTGCCTAGCTCATAGTTGAGCTATACTGATGGGATATGGATGTGGGTTTTAATTGTTCTGTTGCTCAAGGTATCAAAGATGAGAAATTAGCACTAAGTATAACTGTGAGGAATGTGGGTTGCCTTTAAACATTTTGACACTGTATTAATTTCAGAATTTTGACTCAATATGAATGAAATTGTCCTCAGGGAGTCACACCTAGTGATACGTGGCTGGCGACCACGGGGCCCCAAGCTGAGTCCTGGCATTGCTTCCACTTGTTTATGCCAGGCTCCTCACTTTTATCTTTCCTATCTGGCCACCCTCGGCCAGCTCTTGTTCTTTTCTGACCCTGACACTATTAGGTTTTGAGGGATAGGGGTCTTTCATTTTCCAATCTATACTTCTCATGCAGCATCTGACCTGGAGTGGGCGGCTGCAAAAGGCGTCTGTATCCCATGTTAGGGGTGGCCTCCAGAACTATGGAAGGCAACAGAATACCACTGCAGATTATCTTCCCTGCATAATGCAGTCTCCATTTTATGCACAAAAATGGCTTCTTCTCATGTTAAATCAGTGTACGGAGGTAAAATAGTCCCCCATTTGGATCTCCAGAGGGAGGGAGGGGGGGGGGGGACAACTTGAAAGCAGGCAAAAAATAAAAATGAGAATTGGAAGCTGGAATGTTAGAACTCTGCTACAAGCAGGCAAACTAGAAAACCTTAAAAGAGAGATGGAAAAGAATCGTATGGACCTCGTAGGAGTTGCTGAGGTAAGATGGAATGGACATTGAGAGTTGCAGTCAGATGAATTTTTATTGTACTACTCAGGAGGAGAAGTAAGAGGAATGAATTGGGAGCAGGAATTGAATTGGGAGCAGGAATTATTATGACAAAGGAATTGGCTAAATGTGTGGAATATGTAGGCTATGCAAATGACCACGTTATTGGTGCAAGGCTGAAAGGAGCACAAAAAGATTTACTGATTGTCCTGGTGTATATGCCAACTTCAGAACATGATGACCAAATTGTAGAGGAAACGTACAATGTAATAGACAGAATAATGGACGAAAATAAAAAATGCTGCAAAATAGTAATGGGAGACTGGAACGCCATTGTGAGAGAAGGGAAAGAGGGAAACATAGTAGGCAGTCATGGTCTTGGAAAGAGAAATGACAGAGGTGAATGGTTAATTGACTTCTGCAGGTAAAGGCAAACACACGGTTCAAGAACCACAAGAGGAGGCTCTACACTTGGAAATCACCAGGGGATAAATACAGAAACCAAATTGATTTTATACTGGTAGAAGAAAGATACAGGAATGTAATCAAGAAGGTGCACACATTACCAGGTGCAGATATTAACAGTGACCACAACTTACTTATGGCAGAAATAAAATAAGAATGAAAAAAATGAAGAAGGCGACCATGGTGAAGAAGTGGGATTTAGAGAAGATAAGATCCAACAAAGAACAAATTACAGAAATGCTGTCTCGGGAGTTTCTAAACACATTACGAGACAAAGAACCACCTGATAATGCCAACGAGTACTGGAATATGCTGAAAGAAGGAATCATTAAAGCAGGACAGCAAAATACAGGATATGTGAAAGGGAAAAGGTCAAAAAAACCATGGGTCACACAAGAAATGATTTCCAAGATGGAGGAGAGAAGAAAATTGAAAAACAAGAGCACTGAAGATGCAAGGAAGATATACCGAAGGTTAAATAATGAACTGCAAAGAGAAACAGAACAGGCTAGGAAAAAATGGCTAAAAGAGGAAATGTGATGAAACTGAAGAACTGGACAGGAAGGGGAGATACAACTTACTATGCAACAGAGTAAAGACTATGACATGGGAACCAAACAGAGCAGGAAGTGCTACTATGGAAATTATGAGTAAAGACGAAGAGATAGTGTACAAAGATCATGATGATGTCCTCCAGAGATGAGAAGAATATCTAAAAGAGCTATATGACACAAATAGCTAACCAGAAACTCTGGAACTTGAATCACACAACACTGTAAGTGATGACGAGAAAGGACCAACCATCATAATGGAAGAAGTAAAGTCTGCCATAGCTGCAATGAAAAATGGCAAAGCGGTAGGTACAGATACAACACTGGGAGAAATACTAAAATGCTTGAACCAAGAGGGAATAAGAGAAATATTGAGGTTATGTAATAAAATATATGACAGTGGTGAATGGCCTGAGGACTTTCTGACAACAGTAATGATTCCATTACCGAAAAAACAACGAACCGAGAAATGCAGCGAGCACAGGACAATCAGCCTCATTTCACATGCAGCCAAAGTGATGTTAAGAATAATTAATAAAAGACTTGAAAAAGTAATGGAGGAGAATCTTGGTGAGGAGCAGTTTGGCTTTAGACGGATACGGGCACCAGAGATGCAATATGGCTCCTATGAATCTTGGGAGAAAGGTTTATTGAAAAAGGAAGAGACTTATATATGTGCTTCATTGATCTAGAAAAGGCATTTGACAATGTGGTTTGGGACAAGCTGATGACTATAATGAGGGAAAAGAGAGTGGACTGGAAAACCAGAAGACTTATAAACTCATTATATCTTAATCAAAAAGTTCCAGTTAAAGTGAGAGGAGAAAGTACAAACTGGATCAGACTAGGAAAAGGAGTAAGACAAGGATGCTGTCTATTACCTACTCTTTTCAACATCTACTTGGAAAATATGATTGACCAATGCTCATTAGATGACGAAGGAGTAGAAATTGGAGGAAAAAGAATATGGTGTTTGAGGTTTGCTGATGTCATGGTCCTTTTAGCCACAGGGAAAAAAGAATTACAAGATTTGGTGGACACCATTGCAACTAACGGAAAAAAATATGGAATGAAAATTAACACAAATAAAACAAAAGTATTGGCACTAGGAGGAAATAAGGAAATAAAAATTATGCTGAATCGAGAAATACTAGAACAGGTGCAAAATTTTAAGTATCTTGGAAGCAAGTTAGACACCGACTGGAAGTGCACCACAGAAATTAAAAAAAGCATAGCAATGGCAAAAGAGGTGTTTTATAAGAAAAGGAGAATTTTCTCCAGTAGTCTGGACAGAGAACTCAGAAAGAGACTCATAAAATGTCTTGAATGGAGTGTTCTTCTATATAGCGCTGAAACATTGACTATGAGGAAAAAAGACAGAGAGAGGCTGGAGGCTTTTGAGATCTGGACATGGCGGAGGATGGAAAGAATAAGTTGGATGGACAGAGTAAAAAATGAAGAGGTACTGAGAAGAGTGGGAGAGAAAAGACAGTTAATAGATGTAATAAAGAGAAGAAAAAGATATTGGATTGGGCATATATTAAGAAAGAATGACGGACTGATAAAAACAGTTTTAGAAGGTTATGTAGAAGGGAAAAGGAAGTGAGGAAGGAAGAGAATCCAGATACTGGATGACATGATGGATGGTACAACATACAGCAGCCTTAAGAAGGAAGCAATGGATCGCAGAAAATGGAGAGGCAAAGGACCTGCTAATATAGCAGATAACTGATGATGATGAATGAAATTAACAAGGCAACAAAATGTAGTACAAGATGAAGCTGTATGGCACAAGCTATATAAAATGGCTGAGAAAATATTCAAATCAGAGATGGAGATCTATCATTAAGGAAAGTAGAGGGGAATAAATGATGTGGAAGTAAACACTAAAGAAGAGTACCAGAGTTGCAACTTCAGTGATCCCAAGGCTATTCTCCACATGTTGCTGCACTCTCTTATATGAGAAAAAGACAAAAGAAAAATATAAGTGCACCGTAAATCCTTTCTGAATGCATAATGTCAACTTAAACGACGAAAATTGCACAGCTTATGTGGGATATCTCCGAATTATAAATGATCAGTGCAAATGCTGAAGAAAATTTAGAAATTATAAGATTTTGATTCCTTAGCTAGACAAGGTCTTTCAAATTCTGGAAACATCATCCTAGTGATTACAAACCCAGGACAATTTTAAAAGGTGTGTAATAAAAACCTTTCATTTCTGTGCAGTAGCTACCTATATTCCCTGTTCAGTGTGGAAAGTAATACTAAAATGTATGGTTTTGTATATCTCAGAACATCAGCAGCATTAGTAAATTAAGGACAGATACTTTATTTAGTACATAATTAGTTTATTTTGTAGATTGTAAATTTAAATACCAATTATAGATAGATACAAAGAAAATGGCAACTGAAGGGACAACCAGGAAAGTGATCCCCTCCACCTTTTGTGCACAATTTCCCCATTCTGAAGTTTGTTCTACCTCACAGTTGTCAGAAATTTGAAGCCTTCAGGAAAACAGTATATTTTTTGCAGCAACTACCACCAAAATTTTATAATATGACATCATTATAATTAAGTTTGTACTTCTCATCGAAATATGACAACACGTTGTCTATGTGAGCTAAGTATTTAATACTCCATCCCCCTTTCTTGTAACATGATGTGCTAAAATAACTTTGACCAAAATTAGTAGCATTGTTCAACAACACATTTTACTGCAGATGGGAGGGCATATCAGAAGGTTTAAGTCTGCAGTGCTGGTGCACAGTGAAATCCCTGTGCCATAGTACCGCAGCATGCCACTAGAGCAGCCAAAACAGATTAGTGCATCCAATTCCATTCATAAAGTGGATTATCTTGCAGTAATTAGTTTTCTCCTTTTGAAGGCAACAAGCCATGCTGAGTTGGTGTTTGGTAATAATGCACTATCATATGACACAGCGCTTAGGTGGCACAGATGTTTCCAGTGTTGTCCGATAAGTCTGAATGACAAGGATTAAAGTGGCAGTCCATCTCCCTATGAATAACTAGGATTTGCATGAAAGGTTGAGGCCCTGGTGTTCAAAGACTGGTGTATCACAATCAACACAATAGTAGTGAAAGTGTAAATCAGTTATGGAACAGTTTTCAGCCATGGAGCAGTTTTTAACATCTTCATCAAACTAGCAACTTGAAAAAAAAAAAATAAATAAAATGCTGAGAAGGTTTGGTCTTGACATTAAATCAGTAAACAAATCACTGATTGTAATGACATCAAAATAAAAAATGACACAGAGAAGGCCAAAATACAAAAAGTCTTTTTCCAAAACTGCTTCACTGAGGAAGACTGCAATGTAGTTCCTCCTCTAAATTGTCACACGAATGTCAAAATGACAGAATTTGAAATAGGATAGAAAGCAACAGAGGAAAGGCCACTGGGCTTGGTGGGATTACAGTATGGTTTTACATTAAGTATTCAAAATGACTTCTCCATCAGTAGAACTCTTCTAGCAACAGTGTATTGCAAGTCGCTGGAGGAGCAAAGCATTCCTAATGATTAGAAAAAACTGCAGGTCATTCCTGTTTTCAAGAAGCATCACTGAACAGACAAACAAAACTGTATCTCTGATGTTATTTTCTTGTAGAATCTTTGAACATGTTTTATGCTTGCTTGTTATGACATTTCTGGAGACCAAAAATCTCTTCTGTAGGAATCAACATGGGTTCCAGAAACAACAATTATGTGAAACACACTCTGCTCATCCATGACACCTAGAAAGCAGTCAATGCTGTGTTCATTGCCTTACAGGAAGCATTTGATACAATTCCACACTGCTACCTAATGAACAAAATAGGAGTTTACGGAATATCTGCCCACCTATGTGATTGAAGTGGAGAGTTTCTAGCAAATAGAAGACAGCACGTTATTCTCAACAGAGGAAAATCTTCAGAAGTAAAAAGTAACTCTGAGCAACCCCCCCCCCCCCTCCTCCAGGGAGCATTACAGAACAACTACTTTTCACAATATACATATATGACTTGGTGGATAACATCAGTAGTTCCACGAGGCTTTTTGCAAATTATGGTGTCTTAATTAGAGAAGTCACAATGCTAGAAAATTGTAGCAAAATGCAGCAAGTCATCCAGAGCATTGATGCTCGGTGCAGAGATTGGCAATTGTCACTCAACATAAACAAATGTAATAGACTGCAGATAAATGAGCAGAAAGATTCATTATTATATGATTATAAAATTGCAGATAACCACTGGAAGCAGTAACATCCATAAAATATCTAGGAGGATGCACATGAAGTGATTTCAAATGGAACAACCAACTAAAAATAATTAAAAATAATCACAGGTAATGAAACCACAGCAATCAGACAGATAGAAGTACTCAAAGAGTGCGCAGAAAAAGTAGGGCTACGGATCTCATTTCAGAAAACTGAGTTCTTCTGCACGAAATTAAACATACCAAATTCGAACACAAAGTATGGCAAGATCAACAGGGTCACACACTAAGTACTTATGTGAAGTGCTCAAACTGACAGGAAAGGAGAAAATTGCCCTAAAGAGAGCCTTATACAAAAACACAGGGTATTTACAACAAGAAATGTCCATCCACCTACACCAAAATTCGTCACTACAACACTGTAATCAAACCTGAGGTGCTACATGCCTGTGAGACACTGATGTTATGCACAAAAACTGACTTTGAGAACATTCTCACACAGGAAAGAAAAATCATTAGGAAAATTTTTGGACCAAAACTCACAGATGAAGGATATAGGCTTCACTCCAGGGACACCACAGAGAAGTTCTCCAACATCGCAGCAGACATTAGAAAGAGGTGACTAAAATTTATGGACACATCAACAGACTCCCACAGAACAGACTCACCAACAGAATCCTCAGGTACATCCAGCAACTCATTACCACTACACCCTGGATGACACAAGTAAAAATTGATCTGGAAAGAAATATAGATTCAACAGACGTCATGGACAAAGGCATCTCTAGACAAAAGGTGTAGAAATGGCAAGTGATGTCAGAGAAAACAGCAAATAAAGCCCAAAGGCCAAAATGGACTGAAGAAAGGAAGAGAGCCTTTAGTGAACAATGAAGGAGTACTGGAAGAACAGGACGAACAAGTAGTCATGAATGTTTCGCATGGTCTGATAAAAGGCCTGTAATGTGTGTAATAATAATCATCATAGGTAAGGCAAATACCACATAGATGTTCTGGAGGAATCCTCAGGAAGTGTAGTGCAGTGCAGTGCAGTGCAGAGAGAGAGAGAGAGAGAGAGAGAGAGAATATGTGTGTGTGTGGGATTGGGGGGGGGCGACAGTGCCATGTTGATGTGACAAGATTCAGTTTCAGATTACACTCATAAGGGGCATATTACTGAAATCTCCTGATGAAGTTTTGTTTTTGCTCAATATCACCACCACAGCTTCTTCTGCACAGAACGCTGTCACACATGTTACTTATTTGGGCTATCAAATTTCACCTCGTCCCCTACATTCTTCTGACATGGCATCCAGTGATTTCTTCCCCTTCCTTGGATGAAGAAATTACTGTATGGCAGGCACTTCCAGAGTGATGAGGAGGGGATTTTTGATGTGGAACATTGCGTGAACAACGCACACTTCTATGGGCATGTTTTCCATCAAGTCATCCATCATTGGAAAAAAATACATTACATTGAATAGTGAATAAGTAGAGAAGGAATAACATCCCCAAACCTCATGGTCTCAGCTCGATTTTTTAAGGTGATAATTAAAACTTTATGACTACCCTCATATTATTTCCTGGGATTGAGATGGAATCCTTTTCCACTTTCAGATTCCTGTTCTAGCACTTGGGCTACTAGTAAACAATAATGTATGATTTTAAACATTTTGGTTATTAAAAGGTGTCACCCTTCATGGTTAGGCTGAGGCTGAGTGAGAAGTATATAAGAAAGATATCAACAGCTTATAACATTCTTGGAGACACCATTGGATGATGATTTAGAAACAGTACGATATTTCAGTTGAATCAGCATTTAAAGTTGACAAGCAGCTGCTCTTAGAAATACTCCACAGTTAGTACAACATTTAACATCATGCCTGTGTACTTAATAAGTGAAAATATCAGTAGGTAGATGTCCATGTTCAGACAGCTCAAAGGATAACTGTAAGTTTTAGCATACTAATGATGAAGATCAGAGTCCCAGGCTGAGATCTCAGTCTCCTGAAAAGCCTTCAAATATCATGAATGAAAGATTATTGAAAACTGCTGACTTAAGTCAGAATTCAGAAACATGTAATATTTAAACTCAGAAGATCCTGAAATCAATGTGTTCAAATTCATTTAGCAACAGATTTATAGCTGACTCTACATGGTATACAGACTACTAATAAAGGAAAGCTGGCAACAGTTTTGTAACTGGCAGAGTTTCTCCATTCTTCACTAATTCATACAGCAACAGAAGTTTTAAGAGAATGAATAACTTCTGTTTCTCACTACACACGTTGTGCTGCATTTACTCTTTGTTATAATATTGAAAATTTTCCTTGCTGTTCTGGTGTCTTCCATCCTGTAGACATGTGTATAAAATTTGGTTCGGCATTTTCTGATTTCGTCTGTTACTGTGTTGGTCTTTATATAGAGCTCGTTTTGTGGTCTCTTCATCCAAATACCGTTTTTGTTGATTGCACCATAAATCTTCCTGAGAATTTTTCTGTTTCCCTAATTTTTGAAGGACCATAAATCACCATTGTTTCAGCTGTGTAGATTGCTTTTGGAAGAATCACTGTTTTATAGTGCCATAATTTTGAGTCTGTCAAAATGCACTTCTTGTAATGCATCCGTGTTAGCTTGTAGACCTTCTGGAGCTTGGTGATTCTTTGTTAACTGGCAATTCAATTTAATCCTAAGGACTGTATAGTTTCTCTGAGGTATTTAAAATGGTAGACTTGTGCAATTTTACCATGTTTGGTGATTAAAGGGGATTTATTTTCTGGCTGTCTTTCCATATATTTGGTTTTTTCATATCTGTAGTCCGGTTATTTGTGAAACTTCATGTACTTTTTCCACTGCATCAATTGCTTCTGTTCTGTTCTGTTATTGGTGATAACTGCAATATCGTCCGCGAAAGCAAGGCACTTGACTTTAATTCAGTTCTCTTTTTTGATACCAATTTGGATGCCCTTTGTATGAGATTCCCATTCCCTGATGATCTTTTCTAGAACAATATTGAAAAGCATTGGGGATAGTCCATCCCCGCTGCACTTCAGTTTTGATTTCGAAGCGTTCTGATATTTCACCCATGAATTTCACTTTGGATGTTGCTCCAGTAAGTGCCTGTTCTGTGATTTTTGTGCCTGTTCTGTGATTTTTTTGGGTCTTTCGGTCAATTCCAAATACTTCCATGCTTTTAAACAGGGTTTCATGGTCCACTGAATTGTATGCTTTCCTGAAGTCGATGAATGTAATTACAGTGTTTCTATATTTCCGCATTTGTAATATTGTCTTTAAGCACCA
The DNA here is from genome assembly GCF_023898315.1 of Schistocerca nitens. Classification (NCBI taxonomy): domain Eukaryota; kingdom Metazoa; phylum Arthropoda; class Insecta; order Orthoptera; family Acrididae; genus Schistocerca; species Schistocerca nitens. Next base: position 66,778,109 of record NC_064620.1, on the reverse strand, counting down.
GGTCTGTTCTGCACATGATCGTCCTTTTCTGAATCTGGCCTGGTATTCACCAATTAGTGCATCTACTTGGGATTCTATCCTGTTTAAAAGTGATTTGGAAAGGATTGTGTAAGTGACTGGGTGCAGGGAAATTCCTCTGTAATTGTTGATGTCTGTCTTGTCACCCTTTTTGTGTATCGGGTGTATGAGAGCACATTTCCAGTCCTCTGGTATTTGCTCTGTCATCCATATGTCTGATATTATATGATGTAGTTTCTGCATAAGTATAGGATTGTTTGGTTTCCAGAATTCAGCAATGATTCCATCATCTCCTGGTGCTTTTTTATTTTTCAACTGTGTGACTATCTCCATAATTTCCTCGAGATCTGGAGCATGCAAGACTGGGTGTGTGAATACTGGAGAAGAGAAGACAAATTTTTCTTGGGGTGGTTCACAGTTGACGAGAGAACTGAAATATTGGGCTAAGATATTGCATTTATTTTTCTTATTAGTTTCCAAAGAACCATCGGGCTTTTTAAAGTACAAGCTAGGTGCTTGGTATCCCTGTAAGTTTACTCTGAAAGCCTTACAGAAATTTCTTGTATTATTTTTGATGAAATATTATTATTATTATTATATTTTTAATAGAAGTTAATTAAGTGGAACCATTTGATATGCTCTGTACATTGTTCATGACTATATTCAAGATGATTTGTGCTCTACAATTCCTGTGCTCTACAATTCCTACAAGAATGTGTTTCCACAGGAAATTTTTAAGTAAAGCAGTCCAGGAAACCCACTTTATTTCCCTACAAAAGGAGAAAGTAACAAATGTTAAGCAATTCTCCTTGCAAAATTTGTTTAATTATTGTGGCAGCATAGAAATTGAAATTAAAAGTTGTGTGGAGAAATTTTAGATTACTGTTGACACTGCTCTTCAAACAATAAACTCCAGGTGCAGACCAGCAAACGACAGCCAGCAGTACAAATTATGGTGTCACTGCCAGACACCACACTTGCTAGGTGGTAGCTTAAATCGGCCGCGGTCCATTAGTACATGTCGGACCCGCGTGTCGCCACTGTCAGGATCGCAGACCGAGCGCCACCACAAGGCAGGTCTAGAGAGACGTACGAGCACTCGCCCCAGTTGTACGACGACTTTGCTAGCGACTACACTGACGAAGCCTTTCTCTCATTTGCCGAGAGACAGTTAGAATAGCCTTCAGCTAAGTCCATGGCTACGACCTAGCAAGGCGCCATTAGTTACTTCATGAATCTAAAGAGTCTCACTTGTATCATCAAGAATGCTGTATACCAAAGGACGATATAAAAGTTAAGTGTTCTAGTAGCTACGTTCTTTTCTTTATCACATTCATCACGTATCCTGTTCCAGACTTCGCGCCAGTTGGTGTGTGTGTACGTGTGCCCTTTCGGCTACCCATCTCTGTGGACTGGCTGCCTTGTCAGTCCACTACATTGGCGACGAGGATGGGATTTTAGCGTTCGTATTGCACTAATTTGCTTGTGTCATGGCTTCGCCACATTCTCCAGATGTACTGTCCGAATTTTATCGCTTGCAGAATCAGCAGACGCAGGCGTTATTGGATGCCCTGGGACAGCTCGTCCAGAGTCAACGTGCGCTGCAAAACGATGCGGCCGCCGCCGCTTCATCGCTACCGCAGCCACAACACGCAGTTGCACCGTCCTTCCGTAGTTTTGATTCAACCCAAGAAACATGGCCGGAATGGTCTCGACAATTTGGATTTCATCTCGCCGCCTACAGAATTCAAGCTAATGAGCGGCAGCCGTTTTTGCTTTCGTGTGTGGGTGTGTCCACCTACCGTGTGATAGTGAAATTGTTTCCCCGACGCGACGTAGCAACTCTGTCCTACGAAGAAATTTTGTCCGCTTTAGATGCCTATTTCAAGGAAACAGTCAATGTTGTTGCAAAACAGTATACGTTCTTTCGTACAAACCGTACGGCCGGTCAGACTAATAGGGAGTGGGTTGCAACTTTGCAAGGACTTACTAGGGATTGTGCATTTGAATGTGACTGTGGACTCCCTTATTCAGATACTATGGTGCGTGATGCAATAGCACAGAACATTTCTGATGTTCGCATACGGGAACAGATTTTGAAACTCGTCAATCCCTCCCTTCAACAAGTGATAGACATTTTAGATAGGCAAGACACACTTGACTTTGCTCAGGAATCATTTGAAACTTCGCCAGCCGTGTGTCACATTAACCGGCCCGCCGGGCGCGCTGCACGGGCCGCTAAACAGCCCTCGCGCACGTCCACGCAGCTGCGGCCTAGCTCTCAAACACGTGACCCGCGCAAGCAAGCAAATGCAGTGAAATCATGCCCGCGGTGTGCAACTAGACATTCGCGTGAGAATTGCCCGTCACGCCAGGCTATTTGCTTTTTCTGTAATAAGAAAGGACATGTTCAAAGTGTTTGCCAGAAAAAGCTTAGATCGGACACTCACAACCATTCCAGGCCCTTTGCTTCGCGCCGGAATCGAATCAAGGACACACAGGCTCGGGAACCTTCGCCCGTGGACATTCATGTAGTTAGTGCCACTCCGCCCAGTGTTCCTCTTGCTAACAGTGACTGTGTTCATCCCACAAACAGTGTGCGTCGACGTCGACGCAAATCCCGTCACGTCGCACGTGATTCTGTACCTGTCTCAGTTCAAATTGCACGTGAAAGTCGCTCTTGTCGTCAGCAGGACAATAAACTTTTTGTAGATTTGGACTTTGCCGGACAAGTGATACCGTTGCAGCTCGATACCGGAGCTGCAGTTTCATTGCTCAATCACGCCACGTACAAACAACTGGGCGCACCTCCATTGCGTGCCGCAAATGTTAAGCTCACAAGTTATTCAGGACAGAATATCCCTGTGTTAGGACAGTGCAGCCTTCTTGCAACATACAAGGGACAAACAAAACTTGTGTCTTTTTACGTTCTTCGTTCTTCTTCGGCAGTGAACTTGTTTGGTTTAGATTTATTTCAGTTGTTTAACTTGTCTGTAGTAAATCAGGTCCTATCAGTGAACCAGACTGTGCCTTTCGCCAGTGTTTCTCGTCTATGTGAAGAATTTGCAGACATTTTTGCACTGGGCCTTGGTTGCGCTAAGAACTATGAAGCACATTTGGAACTGCAAGTAAACGCGCAACCGAAATTTTTCAGAGCGCACAATGTTCCCCACGCATTGTGTGATGAGGTCGCAAGGACATTACACGATTTAGAATCGCGAGGTGTGATTGAACGTGTGCAGACTATTGTTTCCGACAATGGCCCACAATTCATGTCCGCAGACTTTCAGTCATTCTGCAAGGCCCATGGTATTCAACATCTGACGTCCGCGCCGTTTTCGCCTCAGTCAAACGGTGCCGCTGAACGATTGGTCCGGACTTTCAAGTCACAGATGTTGAAGTTGAAAGAGTCGCATTCTCAGGAGGACGCGTTATTGCTCTTTTTGTCCTCGTATCGCTCTCAGCCCCGCGATGGTCGCTCGCCGGCTGAGTTGCTCCACGGTCGTCCTCATCGAACCTTGATGTCTTTGCTGCATCCGCCACATCAGGTTCCTGTGCAGCGGGAGACTCCTGCTTTTGCTCCAGGCGACGTTGTGTTCTATCGCAACTATCGAGGTTCACGGCGTTGGCTCGCAGGGTGCATTCTTCGCTGCCTCGGCCGCGCTATGTATCTGGTTTTGGGGCCCTCTGGTGAGGTGCGTCGGCATCTCAATCAGCTGCGCCTCTGTCGTCGCCCGGGTTCTGCCGCTCCCCGTCTGCTTTCAGCGACGGTGCCGTCCGGTCAGCGCCCTGGGGACCCATCTACTGGCTCGCCTCATCCCCAGGTGTTACCGACACTGCCTTCCCTATTGCCCATGGTGACATGCCGCCGCCGCCGCCTGTTCTCCCGCCGGCGCCGCCCGCAGTTGACGCTTCGCTGCAGCCACCCAGCGCCTCCCTGGGTCCCGTGCCGCCGATCACTTCCCGTGACCAGCTGTCCTCCGCCATGGAACTCTTGCCCGCTCCGGCCCAGATGTCGTCATCGCGCGTCGGATCCCCCGACGCAATGGAGGTCGACCCTTCGGCCCCTCCTGTCTCATTACGGGCGCATACACCGCATGTTGACGTGCACCCTGGACTAGGTTTTCAGGCGTTTCCTAGCTCCCCTCGGACCGAATGGCAGGGTGCGGGTGGCACAGCCTCGCCTGTTGTTAGGCTCCCCACCCCATCGCATACGTCAACATGGGGTCCTCCCCACGACGGGCGGAAGCCTTATCACACGACCGTTCGCCGATTTGCGGGGGAGGAATGTGGTGTCACCGCCAGACACCACACTTGCTAGGTGGTAGCTTAAATCGGCCGCGGTCCATTAGTACATGTCAGACCCGCGTGTTGCCACTGTCAGGATCGCAGACCGAGTGCCACCACAAGGCAGGTCTAGAGAGACGTACGAGCACTCGCCCCAGTTGTACGACGACTTTGCTAGCGACTACACTGACGAAGCCTTTCTCTCATTTGCCGAGAGACAGTTAGAATAGCCTTCAGCTAAGTCCATGGCTACGACCTAGCAAGGCGCCATTAGTTACTTCATGAATCTAAAGAGTCTCACTTGTATCATCAAGAATGCTGTATACCAAAGGACGATATAAAAGTTAAGTGTTCTAGTAGCTACGTTGTTTTCTTTATCACATTCATCACGTATCCTGTTCCAGACTTCGCGCCAGTCGGCGTGTGTGTACGTGTGCCCTTTCGGCTACCCGTCTCTGTGGACTGGCTGCCTTGTCAGTCCCCTACACAAATATTATGTATACAGTGTTTAATTTACTTGTTTCCTTCCTGTAACTATCTACTAGTCTGTGTCGAGTAGTGTTTACATTTTTTTCTAAAATTCTTTTCACGTTGTACAAATGTTATTGTCACTTGATCCAAGTACCTAACCAGATTTAGCCATAGTTATTGTCTCAGTTCTTTAAACTACATAACCAGCTAGTTTTAGAACCTTTTAATTGTTTCACAATTTTAATTCAATTTAATTAATAGCAAAATATGCCTAGGGGCTGTAATTGTTGTGTATGCAAGTGAGGGAAGAGGCCACAGTGCACAAAAGAGTCATAACCTTCATTTGCCATTGTTGACAAGCTTCAGATCGAGGTCAAGTGCTGCAACAACAAAGGTGCCTCTGGTACGTCAGCTGTGGAACCTCTCATCCCACCAGTGTCCCCTATGAACCCTGATGCTACAGAACCTCCTGACGTGCCGCATCTGCTCAGCCTGGCCTCAACTGAGAGCGAATGGTACTCAGTGTCGGTGGGGACATAGGTCTCTGGGAGGAGTGCATATTTAGGCTCTGGCTGTACAGCTGTGCCCATTCTCTATAATTACAGATCTAAGGTGTTGCCCATTGCTGAAATTATGACTGAACAAGTGGGAGGTACCTTACTTGTTGCAACTGAGGCCGACTGTCCTCCTCCAGACACAGCTACTGTGGTGGCAGGGTATTTGTGGCATGAAGTCCTTCTGTATATCAGACAGATGGTTAGGTGTAGTAAAAAAAATAAAAAAATGTGGGTACTGAAAAATTCATCTTCAAATTGCTCACTGTTGAAGAAATTTACCTTATCTGGGTTATCTTCTACATTGATGTTTGATCTGTTTATGTTTATAAAGAATTCATTAAATAATTCATAAATCTGAGCAGGGTTTACAATAGTTTTATCCTCTATCTTGAGTTCAGCAATATCATGGCCTCTAGCTTTGTTCACTGACCATAATGCCTTTGATTTGTTTTCACTATCCAAAAGAAATCTATTATTTGCCACTTCTTTTGCTGCTTTTACAACTCTTTTAAAAATATTTTTGCAATTTTTTACATAGATAACAAAATCAGGACTTTTGTTATGATTTAGTTCCCAGTGTAGCATTCTTTTTCTTGCACTAGAGATTTTTAATGTTACAGTAATCCACTTTACTTTATTTCCTACATGTTTATAATGTACAGTAAGAGTGAAAGTTTCATTAAAAACTTGTAGAAAGATTTCCACAAAAGTAGCATAATTGTCAGTACACCTTATTTAATTTATCATGCAATAAGTTCATATTTTCTTTGCTGAACAGGCATTTGGAGTAGATTTTTTTTGAGCAATGTTCTATTGTTTTTGGGAACACCATATATATAACACAAAGATCAGAAAGCCCTAAATATAAACAAAGCTTATTTGCTTCATTATAAGTATAATTGGTTAAAATATTATCTATACATGTTGCAGACATTTCTTTTACTCAAGTAAAATCTGTGAAAGACTGGAACAAAAAAAAACTATTTTTGTAATCAGTTGATGTTGGATCAAAATAAATAAATAAATAAATTAGCCCTGAAACCTGATGTCTGAATCATATCAATGAATTTTGTCGAGTTGTTGGCTTCACTGGCTGGATCTATGTTAAATCGGCAGTTATTATGACACTTTTCTTGGTTTCTTTTTGAAGTTCTTGCAACAGACACTGGAATTTCAATAAAAATGTTTCATTATTTCTTCACCTGGGATTCTATACATAGATAAAATTGCAATATTTTGCCCTAACTCTACACACCAGCTTTCAAATATACATTCTTCATTAAGGGAATCGAAATCAAATCTTGTTCTATATTCCATTTATCTTCCCACAAGTACGCACAATCCTCCTTGTGTTAAATTACTGCTACAAATGGTTATTTAAGATTTTGATACTATCCTTTGTAAGCCAGTGTTTATTCAAGCATACAACCTTGATATTTGGTATTTCTGACAAAATGATTTGCAAGTCATACATTTTGTTTCTCTGCCATGTGTATAGTTTGAACTTAAACTATTTACTTTCAAGTGCATTACGAATGTTGTTTTTCAAATATTCTTAATGGCATCTGTTTTGAAACACTGTTTGTGTATTTTCGTTTCATCTTTGTTATCAATTTTCACACCCCCACATCTGCATACTAGTTCCCCTTACTAAGTATGATCTTACAAATATCACTGTACTTATTGCTGAGTGGTGCCAATCCTAACCTGTTTAGATGCAGCCCACCTTGTCCTAAAGATTTATCACTGATAATTTATTTAAATCCTTGAAAAATGCACCAAGTCTGTTGCACTGCTCTCTGATGCGGTTGTTTATCCTGCCTATGTATTTATCAATTACCGATTTTCTGTGCAGGATACTACTTATAATTAATTTTGATGCTGGGTACATGTTTTTTTGCAATCCAGATCAGATTTTGTCCTTTGTTTAGGGTCTCTTCTTCACTGCTGTTTTGCAGCGGTTTCGTACCCACATGGATGAAAACATCTTTATAGTTTTCACTGTGATTTACCAATGGGAATGCATTTTGTTTTGTTGTCTGCATGTTCTTGAAGTGATTATTTAATTGATGTATACCTATCCCTGGGCAGACATCAATTTTAGTGTTCGGTACAGCAACATTTGTAATTAGTGAATTGACAATTATTAAGAAGTCATTTGAAGTGCTTTTTTTGTCACATTCTTGATGCTTTCTTCCTTTGTTTTTGTATGTTACTGCAATCCACTTATATTTATTTCTAGGTTCGAAATAGTTTGTAATTCTTCCTACATGATTTTTGTCATTATTACCACTTTTTTTGGTTTGCATATCACTTTAACACTTTGAGTTTGACTGCATATTTGGCCATTTTCGTTCACTGGTTCACTGTTCCCATGGATCAATAAGGGTTTTTCATTTAATAGCTTCACATTTTCTTGCTTTAACATTACTATTTCTTTTCAGAGAGACTCAGTGTCACTATTCAGTAACTTGATAACTTTGTCTTTCAAATTTATCGTGTTAAGAAAATCTTCAGTTCATCACTAACACAGTTATGACATGACCACCTAATATCATTATTTACGAACTTTGAGATTCACATTTGCACTCTTTTTGTGTAACCAGAAGTTACATTTCACACAGAAGATACCTTTAATCACATGTTTTTGGCATTCTTTACATGCTGAGTGTTATGAAACTGCCTTTTAGCTGAAACTAAAGCGTTGCTGTGCTGTTCTACCAGTGCCATCTTGTGTGTTGCTGGTACACACCCTCTACCTATGTCCATTCAACCTAACTGTTAACTGAGTGATAATCTTGCTGATGTAAAAGGCCGAACAGTGTTTACATAACAGCTGGCATATGACGTGTCATTTCATAGATGGCTCTCCCTTTGATAGTACAGGTTTTGCCAGTTACAGGGCTGGTATAGGTGATAGTAGGAGGGTGCACAGAGCAAGTCTCACAGTGGGGATGGTCACAGGGGTAGGAGCCATGGGGTAGGGAGATGGGTGCAGAAGGAGCATAGGACCTGATAAGGATACTGCAGAGATTGGGACGGTGACAAAAAGCTATTCTAGATGCGGTGAGCAAAATGTTAAGACAGAATGGATCTCATTTCAGGGCATGGATTTAGAAAGTCATGGCCTTGTCATGACCTCAGTTCCTGTGTTATCACATGCACCATCTAGATTCTTCCCCCAGACACCAATTTCTCAGAACTCCACAGGTGGGAACTTGTGCTACAGTACGTCCTTGGCTCTTGCCATCCACCTGGATTTAACTTACGTTAATTCCTCCTGTCTCAGCACTTCTCCAAAGTAACTACTCCTTTTTTTCACTCCATTGTAGTTTTATACATCTTTCATTTTCTGACCCGTCTATTTTTTGCCATCTCACCTCCCTCCTCTGTTACAAACAATTTACTTAGCTTTTCACTCTTATTAAATCATGCATGACGTTTTAGCTGTAATCTCTGTCTTGCATATTACCCTGTCTTTCACCTTTCAGCTCTTAGGCTTCCGAATCTCATCCAGTGCCATTCCCACAATCAGTCTTTTCTTCCCATGGCGTCCAGTAAGTCTCCCCTGACTTGGGGTTCTGGGTGACTATGCTGAGCTGTAACCCTTTTCCTAAGCCTTTTGAGTCCTTTTCCTTCACTCCTCTTCCTTCCCCTTCAACTCTTCTGCTGGAAGAAGGAACTACTGGCTTACATAAGTGAAAACCTTTGTGTGTGTGTGTGTGTGTGTGTGTGTGTGTGTGTGTGTGTGTGTGTGTGTGTGTGTGTGTGTGTGTGTGTGTGTGTACTGTCAAAAATTAATTATTTTCGTTATTATATTGCTTCCTCTGATATATATTATGTGTAATGCCTATGAAGCCAAAATTTGGGTTCAAACACAAGGGAAAGGTGGTGGGTGTGACGGTTAAAAGAAGGGTAAAGTGGAGGAGCAATAATGGCAATTACTAAAGCTGATAATAAAATTATATACTAACCACTTAAAACAATAATGTCGAAGTCCCCATTACGTAGTTCAGTGCCACGGTATGAAACGGATGCATGAAAGCAACCCTCAGACGGAAAACGAACTTGCAGAGTGACACGATGGCTCAGCCAGTCATAGTCAAACTCTGCTGTGTAAGGAGGTGAAGGACATGAACCAGACACAGATGATCCAACCTGCATGACAGAAATTTAAAAAAAAAAATTTGATTTTAATATAATAGTGTCTAACATTATAAAAAAGTATTATTAATGATCACTGCATCAATAATTTATCATAAGACATAAGTTTGAACATAAAATAAAAAGGCACCACTTTTTTAACTACTGCTTCTACTCTCACTATCGTTACATCAGCAGTCTTCCCCTTCAATTTCCTTCCTGTCATCATACATTGTAGCAGAATTTGCTGGCTGCCACACTACACAGCACTCATGGACTCGTTTAAGAATGATTTTAATTGAGTTGTAATCTTGCTTTTTCTCCACCCTGCTTTCTGACATTTCATCTGTTTTTTACTGAGAGTCATTTCAACTTCTAGTTCACTCTGATTATGAATTGTGTAGTGTCCATTCCTGCTGGAAACCTCTAGACATATGCCATTCCTAATTCGTATTTTCCATGGTTTGAATAGTCAGCACTCATCCCCAATCTCAGTTTAATATACAAGGGCAGTTCAATAAGTAATGCAACACATTTTTTTTCTCGGCCAATTTTGGTTGAAAAAACCGGAAATTTCTTGTGGAATATTTTCAAACATTCCCGCTTCGTCTCGTATAGTTTCATTGACTTCCGACAGGTGGCAGCGCTGTACGGAGCTGTTAAAATGGCGTCTGTAACGGATGTGCGTTGCAAACAACGGGCAGTGATCGAGTTTCTTTTGGCGGAAAACCAGGGCATCTCAGATATTCATAGGGGCTTGCAGAATGTCTACGGTGATCTGGCAGTGGACAAAAGCACGGTGAGTCGCTGGGCAAAGCGTGTGTCGTCATCGCCGCAAGGTCAAGCGAGACTGTCTGATCTCCCGCGTGCGGGCCGGCCGTGCACAGCTGTGACTCCTGCAATGGCGGAGCGTGCGAACACACTCGTTAGAGATGATCGATGGATCACCGTCAAACAACTCAGTGCTCAACTTGACATCTCTGATGGTAGTGCTGTGACAATTGTTCACCAGTTGGGATATTCAAAGGTTTGTTCCCGCTGGGTCCCTCGTTGTCTAACCGAACACCATAAAGAGCAAAGGAGAACCATCTGTGCGGAATTGCTTGCTCGTCATGTGGCTGAGGGTGACAATTTCTTGTCAAAGATTGTTACAGGCGATGAAACATGGGTTCATCACTTCGAACCTGAAACAAAACGGCAATCAATGGAGTGGCACCACACCCACTCCCCTACCAAGAAAAAGTTTAAAGCCATACCCTCAGCCGGTAAAGTCATGGTTACAGTCTTCTGGGACGCTGAAGGGGTTATTCTGTTCGATGTCCTTCCCCATGGTCAAACGATCAACTCTGAAGTGTATTGTGCTACTCTTCAGAAATTGAAGAAACGACTTCAGCGTGTTCATAGGCACAAAAATCTGAACAAACTTCTCCTTCTTCATGACAACGCAAGACCTCACACAAGTCTTCGCACCCGAGAGGAGCTCACAAAACTTCAGTGGATTGTTCTTCCTCATGCACCCTACAGCCCCGATCTCGCACCGTCGGATTTCCGTATGTTTGGCCCAATGAAGGACGCAATCCGTGGGAGGCACTACGCGGATGATGAAGAAGTTATTGATGCAGTACGACGTTGGCTCCGACATCGACCAGTGGAATGGTACCGTGCAGGCATACAGGCCCTCATTTCAAGGTGGCGTAAGGCCGTAGCATTGAATGGAGATTACGTTGAAAAATAGTGTTGTGTAGCTAAAAGATTGGGGAATAACCTGGTGTATTTCAATGCTGAATAAAACAACCCCTGTTTCAGAAAAAAATGTGTTGCATTACTTATTGAACTGCCCTCGTAGATTAAGACAAAAAAAAGACATACCACAAATTAGTTATCTGAATGGGATGGTAATCAGTAGATGTGATATACACATACAGACAAACAAATGATTACAATTTCAGAAAAAAAGGATGATTTATTCAAGGGAAAGAGCTTCACAAATTGAGCAAATCAGTAATGTGTTGGTCTACCTCTGGCCCTTATGTGAGCAGTTACTCAGGTTGGAACTGACTGATAGATTTGGATGTTCTCATGACAGATTTCATGCCAAATTCTGTCCAGCTGGTGCATTAGATCATCAAAATCCTGTGCTGGCTGGAAGGCCCTGCCCATAATACTCCAGACATTCTCAGTTGGATTGCTGGCCAAGGTAGGGTTTGACAAGCTCATAGATAAGCAGTAGAAACTCTTGCTGAGTTAGTGTGGGCATTTTTTCCCCCTGAAATGTAAGCCTATGATGGCTTGCCACAAGTGGTTACAAAACAGGGTGTAGAATGTCATCAGTGTAGCACTGTACAGTAAAGGTGCCATGGATGACAAGCAAAGTGGTCCTGCTATGAAATGAAATGGTACCTCAGACCACCACTCCTGGCTGTCAGGTCATATGGTAGGCGACAGTCAGGTGTATTGGGGAATCTCAAGACATGTCTTTGCTCATCATCGGGGCTCAGCTCCAAGCTGGACTTATCACTAGCAACAATTCTACTCCACTGAATGAGACTCCAGGTCGAATGTGCCCAACACCATTTCAAATGGGCATGCTGGTGTACAAAGGCCAATGGTAGTCAGCGCAAGTGGCATGGTGAGCTCAGCCTCCTTTCTCTGAGCTGCCTATCAATGATCCTTCTGGTCAATGAAGCCTCTCTTATGATTGCTCGGTCTTCATATTCTGTGGTCTCTCTAGGTCGACCGCTTCCTTCTTGATGCTGTGTTTGGCCATTGTTCACAAACTCATGCCAACATCATTTATAATGGCATCACTCCCATTCAAATGCCGGCTGATGTGGTGATTACTCCAACTGGCTTCTTTGAGCCCAATTACTCATCCTCTCTCAAATGCTGACATCTGCATATATTGATCATGCACCTGTCTGTGAGGCATAGTTACAGTCCAATGGTGTCAATGAAATTTGCATACAATTAATGCCCTAGTATCATGTCCCCTGTTTAGTATGTTTACTGTCCCTGCTAGCTGCACAGTGAAATGGTGCTGCAGCATCACACATTCATCCACTGGCCACCAAAGTTTACAATTTTGCTTTTTCTATTGATACCCATAGGAATATAAATTTGTGAGCAACTTGTATAACTCCTTTATGGTACATCGTGCTTTTTTAAGTGTATTAGCTACTTGATATTAGTATTTTTCTTCTCCCTCCCCCCCTTTTCTCTCTCTCTCTATCACACACACACACACACACACACACACACACACATACACACACAAATACTATGTTTCAATACTTTCACAGAAATTTTGGAGAGTGACCTGGATGATACCTATTCAGCCTGATGTCTGAAGCATTGCCCCATTTAATGTTTTACAAAATAAACATGATGCTAAAAAATAGACATATATCCAAGTTGAGCCATCAGCAAAGCTATCACAACATGCCTTCTTATTTATAAACAGAAAATAAATATTGAAAGGGAGGGTTCTGATCTCATAAAGACAACTAGAATCAACACAAAAAATTGGGAAACTAAATGAAAAGTCGAATGAAACCTATACAGGCACCAGAAAATAGTAGAATAAAGGGATAATGTATTGACAAAGTAAAAAAGACTGGGCAAAGTTAAGATGGTGAAGAGCATACAACAGATTAGATTATTGTAAAAAGAAGGCAGTTGGAGGGTAGTACCTGATTATATATTTAAGGGACAAATCATCTTTGTGGAACTCACAAATACCCACATCAGGAAGACAAATTTAAAAGGTCAGAAATCTTAATATGAGGGTGATATATTTAAATTAACTGTATGAGACAGAAATATATTACACTCTAGAATCTCCACGTTATTTTTCCGATAAAGGTTCCCAAATATAGTTGCAGTCATCACTCTGAAATACAGTGGCTTACATGTTTGACATTTACACTACAGTACTTGACTCTAGCTCAATCACACTGTTAATCACACTATGAGACAAGCTTATAACTATATTTTGTATCCAAGTTGTTGTTCTTGATTCCTCAGTGAAAGATTGCATTTCACATTTGTTTCAGCAAACATTTTGGGTAAAATATGACAAATCTTTTTATTACAGTCTTGATGTTTGTGCAAAGTACTCCTGATTCAACCAACGAAAAAGATGATCTCCTGAATATGACAGCTTTACAGTGTAGGGATGGATCCAAACGATCAGAGTCTTCATTTCTCTTTGATTATGATATTAGAATATTTTGGCCAGTGTGACCAAGAGGATTTCATCAACGAATAAATTCTTTGCATTAATTCTAGAGTATCACAGACTCAAGATAGCTTCCAGCACCATATATTTCACTAAAATATGATCTTTGTTATTGTTACCATTATTATAATTTTTTACTAATCTACATCAAATGGTTTATCCACATTAAGACATGCATATCCAACACAACAGTACTGCAAACTGCTACACACATGATCTAGAAGTGATGCTTTGAATCAACTTGGAAGTACAACTACGACATTCAACAAAAAGTTTTAGTCCACTAACATTTGCAAACAGTACCTGACCTAGACACACAGGGTGCAACAAACAGACAAAACTTTGAAGGGCCATGCAGGATGCCCTCAGGAATATATGCCGTAATCTCTGGTGGAGAAGATGGCAGCTATGAGGCAGGTATTGGCTTCTGTAATTTCGATGCGCTCTATGTATTGTGTGACTATTTCAGACAAAGTAGCCTGCTCTCAGTTAATTTCTCATGGTACCCCCTAAAAATCTCTCAAAGTTAGTTATTATGTAGAGTGTAACAAAATAACACCAACAACCTCAAAATTATATGGGATATCTGTCTATGTAGCAGCTCTTCCCATCATCATTTCTGGAGGTTGCAGCAGTCACACATTCAGTGAATAATAACACAGGTTTAAGAGTGCAATACTTTTATTTACTTTAAAAGAAAAGAAATATAAATGCAAATAAAAGAAGAAGAAACTTATGAGTATTCACTGAGGCAGGGAATAAAAAAAGTTTCAAGGAGTAAATGTTGCTGCTCATGATATTTTTACATGAAGGAAAATAAAACAACAGAAGGTATTTAAAATGCCTGTATCCAATACTGCAGCAAGCCTAACACTGACTCACTCAAAGATACTGGGCATAGTGCAAATATCTTCACATGCAGCACATATTTTTGAAACTAAGTCCTTAGCAGACTCCACTGAGATTTCATACATCACATTCTTTGGACAATCCTACAGGTAAAACTGAAGTGGTTGACATCAGCCAACTGCAGCAGCCAAGTTACAGGGACACCTCAAGCACTCAGAAATTTCCAAAGATCTACAGTTTTTGATTTGGGCTTTAGCAGCTCTACTGAAGTGAGTAGGGGCCTATCATATTGGAACCAAATATATCAATAGACTGCAAGTAGCACCTCTTACAATTACTCCAGGAGCACTAATCAAATGAACACTGCTTATAAATTGAGGAGGAACCATCTAACAGTAAATAAGTCACTAATGTACTATTCCAGTCTATAAATTCATTGTAAAAGTTAATTGATGACCTCATTCATAGGTGATATGTGCTTTATCTTTTATCAAAATATGACAGCTGTGAGAACTGAACATGCCCTCATGGTTGAAGGACATCTCACCAGTAAACAAAACACCTACAGCATAATACAAACAATGGAAAATCTACAATGGAATGTAACAATATGATGAAAAGGATAGTTGCTACCCACCACATAGTGGAGATGCTGAGTCACAGAAAAGTACAACTAAAAGACTGTTAGAAAGTTAGCCTAACTCTCTGACAGTCTTTTACTTAGTTGTACCTTTCTGCAACTCGGCATATCTGCTATATGGCAAGTAGCAACTATCCTTTTCATTATATTGTTACAGCATAATACAGCGGCATAATACTATGCTGCAAAAGCCACACCCAGTACTCCACTTGTGAAACAAAATTAAGAGTTCTAAGCACCTGTCCCTCCTGGAAATGAAGTGGAAACCATCCTCCTATGCACTGCTCTCCACCTTGTCACATAGTTGGTTTGCACTTTGTGTGCTACTATGCAACTTCTTATGGATGTGTGTGTGTTATCTTTTCAGCTTATCCTATGACGCCCATTTGGAAATATTCGCTCATACATATGCAACTCTGCAAGTCCAGTTTTTCTTGCAATACAATGTGTTTACATCACATGTTTTTGTCTTACCCTCATGTTTCAACTTCACTTAATGTAGTTTTCCACTTCTTCACCATTGAAACTCAAATTTCCTGCTGAAGGAGTGGCCTAACTGTTTGCTGTGTCCATTGGAGTTTGGACACACTGTAGTATAGTTGGATTTGTTTTCAGAGAAGGGATCCTATCCTGAATTTCTTCCTCTAGACACCTCTACAACCACTCAAAGTTGGTTGGTATCTTTGGCATACCCTGTATTTACAAGCACTTTTTCATTCAAACATGTAACACTACAGTTCCTTTATGAATGTGACACAGACATCAGTTTAGAAAAGAACCTTTAGCCAAACATAACTAGGTAAAACACCACATATCAATGCAAATGGTGGAACTTATACACAAAATATTAATTAATTTTTACTTTCAGACAGAAAATCAATATTAAGAGTAACATGTTAACGAAAGTTTAAAAAAGACTAATTAAGAACATAACATAGTTTAAAAAGAAAAGGGGAACACTTTATGCTACAACTGAAAGAAATGAATGTGAAATGCAACATACAAGATTTAAAAATTTATTAGACTAGAAAAAATTTACCATAGAATGGCACAACAAAACAGCCAGAGGTAAGGAAAGTAGATACAACAGGTTAACAGGCAGGCACACATATGACACTCATGGACACAGGAGAAAGAGGACAAAATAGAGTGGAAATGGATGAAATGAAAGCAGAGAACAACAAAAAAAAGAGATTAAATAAAGCAAGAAGTTAAGACAAGGGATTGTAAAAAGAAATGAAGTACACACAGAGATAACAGAAATAAAGTTGAAAAAAGGAAGAAAGATTAAGGTTGAATGTTCAGCTCACAACCAGGTAATCAGAGACCATGCACAAGGGCAAGCCGAGGATGGGGAAGGAAACTGGTCAAGTCCTTTACACAAGAACCTTCTTGAGATTCATCTTAATCAGTTCAGGAAAAAACAGAGAACATAAATTGATGAGAGTTTGAATTACACTGCTCCCAAATGTGAGACAATACTTAACAACCCGATTTGGAAGGATTAAAGGTGAAAGAACAACAATTGGCAAATCAGTACATGCAAGGCAATTGGCAAAAACTAAGCACTTGCCAAAGAACAAAATTCTAAATATAGATACTGGTAAAAAGGAAGAAGATAATATGCATGCTGAATTGAGCATTAGGTCCCTGTGCTTGTGTTAATAGAGCATCGGCCTGTGTCCACTGAATCTCACTGGTTATAGTACAGTCACTATGCTGATTTGAAACATAAAAAATTCTAGTACATAAGCTGGTACATAACTTGGTAATAATACTTGGAGTTCTCAAGAAAACAAATGAAAATGTGCTTTCATGGAGATGAAGTGAAGAGCAATGATATGACATTATACAGGCCGTATATCAGCATTATGGGAATTTTCTGAAACCATGTAGAGTCAGTTGTCCTGAAGTTTACTTACTGACAAGCCACATTCACTTTCCAATATGTTAATTGCAGCTACAAAATTTTTATCAATAAAGAACCTATATGAGGTGTAGACAAATTTTTAATTAATACCTTGAAAAAATAAAGTTACACAATTTTTTTGAGGGTTTAAGTTTGCAGTCCTTGTGCACACTGAAATTCCCACATCACTGCATGCAGCCAGAGGAGCTAAAACAAAGTTGAGCAGCTAATCTCCACATTATCAGTGTGGGTACACCATTCTGTTTTGGTTTCAGAAAGGCATGCTATGGCACTGTGATATGGGGTTTTCAACATGTACCAGGACTGAACATTTACCTTAAAAAAATAATCATGTAACTATTTCTCAGAGGTGATGATTAAAACCTTATGACTGCACTCCATACAGTTTGATTTCCTTGCACAGCAAAATTTCTTTCTCAGACCAGTTGCATATATTAACTTTCTGTTGTCTTTTTCTTTGTTTCTTTCACCCTCTTTGGGCTTTTCGCCATGATGTTCCCTTCTTTCAAATCCAACATCCATTTCTGCTGTTCTCCATCATCTTTTTTGAGCTTACTGCATATTTGTGTCCTAATTTGTTTTGTTCTTGCTTTCCATTATTTCTTTATCCATTTCATATCCCAAGTCTTCCTTCCTGTGTGCCCACTTGCATTTTTCTCCTTAATAATCATTACAGATGTCTGAAGGATTTACTGTTCATGTGGTAAAACCTTGTTGTAATCTCACACTTTTCTATCTGTCTATAACTGTAGTTTTTGTATTTTTACTAATCGTTAGTGACTTACTTAATTAATACTTCTGTTCACCCCCCTCCCATTGTCCACTCATTTCCAAACACAAAGAAACCTTTCATTTTCAGATGATTAATGACTAGTTTTTGTGAAGCACTGAGCTTAATTCATATTTTGTATGCGAATGCTAAGCCGGTACTCTCTCTCATACCGAAAAATAGAAATGCTACTTGTCTTTATTTGTTTGAAACCAAGGTTACATTTTCACTAGATACTCATATGTGTCTTACATGATTTCAGTAAATAAGCATTTATGTACTCATGACCTCCAAGAATGTTAAAAGTAAATTCATATCAAATACTGAAGGTAGTGAAAAAACAAAGCACAGTGAATGCTTTCCTCCATCACTACAGACAGGTCAACAGTTCAGCCTGACAAGAAAAGGAAAATAAATTGCAAATGGCATTGGTTTGTTGAAGAGCTCTATCTAGCAGTTGTCTGCAGGTGATGATAAAACAGAGAGAACCTAATACAGTATAATCAGTTAAGGATTTGAATCTTATTCCTCAATGCGAGAATACAGTATGGAGTGCTGAGCTACTTTCTTCGGTTGGTAAGAGGAAAGATAAGAAATTACAAATACAAATAAATATATTCAAATTAATTCAGAAAGTTCACATTACATCAAAATTTTGAGTTTGGACAGATTATGTGTTTTTAGGAACATTTGTAATGTGCAAGATTTAAAAACAAATTTCACTCCTCTTCAAAAGATGGAGATGATGTAAATTAGAACAAAACAATTTCCATATCCACTGTGACTGATTTAGCTTATAAGAAGAATGAGAATCTGGAATGAAGGGTCACAAAGTAGTGAAAATAGGTTATGTTGCACTATGAACCATGGAACAGAAGACAGTAAGCGAAGGAAGAGACACAGATGTATTTCACGTAACAACCATGAAGGTAGAAATGTGAAATTAGGGCTCCTGTAGAGGCTTTTATACAGTCAATTTTCCTTTGTTTTATTTGTCAGTGCAATAGGAGAGGAAATGACTAGTATTGGTGCAATGTAACCTCCTTCATGCATCGTATGGCGATTTGCAAATTGAGTATGTAGATGTAAATATAAATGGCTAAGAGGAAAAGTGACAAGAAGAAACTGGGTAGGAAATAAATACAAAGGAAAGAGGAAAGCAGGTAGATGAGGATGACAAAGAGGTAGAAGAGGGCAAAGGAGACAGGGAGAAAGCAGAAACAAGTACAAAGGGATATTGGAAAGAGGTAGAAAGGGAAATGAAATGAAGTCTGATATTCCACCTGTATAGTAATGAGCAGAACAACCAGCAACAATTATATGGAAGTTTTAAGTGAACAGTATTCCACTTTGAGAGTATGGTCTTCACCAATGCTGGTGGTAGGGATGTGAATGTAACCAAAGGTTGTTCATCACACACAGAGCAATGCAACAGTACTTCTCTCATCCACTTGATCCTGAGATATGTCTGTGGTGTCTTCATCTCTTGACCTGCCTCATCAGTGTATCATCTTATTGACTAGGAATGGGATGCTAGGCAATTGGATTTTCATATTTTTTTTATATTTATGGTACCTTAAGTTCAGAACTCAAATATCCATTTACCAAAGCAGTTCGAAGCAATGTCAAAAACTCTTGAGACAATCAACTTTCCAATTCTCTGTGACTTTAATTCACTAAAGGTAAGACAATTTTTGAAGGTCTATTGGTAATACTCGAGTGTCTTAATAGTTGGATCACTAGTTCGAGCAACCCCCTCCCCCTCCCCCTCCCTGTTCAGTACAAATACTTATGCCATTTAATGCAAAATTCAATTCATCAAACATATGATAATTAACATATATCTAATTATCATTTTGTATGATAATTGCATGTGCCTTGGGGTGAAATACAATACTAGACAGTGCCTCTATGTAGAAGAGTTGACAGTACTTGTTATCCTGCATGTGTTTACGAACTTTGCAGTACACGAAATTACTATTAGTTGAAGAAGATTGCTGAAACTGAGATATCATGCCACTGACCCAATGCTGGCACCAGTAGAATTACCTGCAGGGTGGGCAACAGGTGCTTGGGAACAAATGATTTTGGCAAATTCTACAATGCTTGGAGTGGATACGACATCTTTTGCTATAGTAAGATTTCCACATTTGCTTCCAAAGCAGCAGATAGTGCTATGCAGCATTGTGGGTGAAAATCATATTATATTAAAATAAAAGAAGACTGTAATATCAAATGTGGATTATGGCAATTTGTCTGGTCCTTAGATAGCACAAAAAGATGTTGCTGAAAATTCCTTACAAAATGAAGTTTCAAGATCATGCATGAGAGATGCCCTTGTATATTAGTAGTAAATCCTCACAGAAAATAATCCTCTTGATTTAACACCATCCTCTGTAATTCCCGAAGAAGCAATGCTACAAGTAGAAGACTTGTTCCATAACAAACTTTTCATGAAGAAAAGTATGTGACCTATGAAGAGTTAACTATGTTCAATGAACAGAATTAGCAAAAAGCTTTGATGTACCTGTGTCTGACCGTGAAGATTGCCTGGAGGATTATAAGCCATAGGAGAAAAAAGCAAAACCATATAAGGGCAGCATTCCATTGATTATACATGATAAAACAAGACTCAAACCAGCAATCCTGTGAGTACCAGTATCAAGCTCTACTGACAGATCCACGTAGCCTGTTTAAAACTGTACTACCTTTAGCAAATTATAGCCCCTTCGAGAACTTAAAAAATAATTTTCTTACGAATTTTTGAGAGTTGCTTTTAACTACTTTGAGATATTGATACTTGAGTTCTGAACTTCACGTACCACAAATATAAAAACTTACGAAAATCCTATTGCCCTATGGTCCCGTTTTAAGTGCTTGTTACAGTGGTCTATCCTGATAATATCCAGACAGAGCTTCATTCTTCTAAAGGTTTTGTCCACTGCCCCTTTTTTCTGTAGGGACACCATACTAAGTGTGTCCTATCTAAACTACTTGTGTACTTTTCTTACTCTAATGAATGAAGGAATGTTTGGGTATATTTTTGCAAATGTTTTGTGGATCACAGAACTTTCCAATTCATTTGCAATTTTGTGTTTCTGCAGTGGTCACTAACTGCAGGACTCAATGAATGCCTTGAAATTATTATTACAACAGAAATGGATATCGAAGGGGATGAAGTGTATAATGTCTTACACCACCCCCGGCTGTGATGTAACACTGTCTATTTAGTTCTGTGGTCGTATTGTAAAGTTTTCCTTATTATTTTTTTCACTCATTCTTCTTTTGATACTGATTAGGCACTCGCTTGACAAAATATATCTCTGCAGCTGACTATTTCCATTTGTCACTGAAGGAAGGAAGAAAACAAAAAGATTACTCCTAGCTCCTGTTTTGGGAGCAGTAGTAGTGAATGGATGCAAGCCCCAACTGTGCTCACATATCTGATTTTGCTCAAAATATTGGTCAGTTGATAACAAATTTGGTTTTGCCTTGATCATTTCAACTTTTTTTACACTACCTATTTTTGAGCTCATCCAGAAAGTAGAAATGAAACATGGAAGACAGGCAGCAGATTTAAAAAGATTGGAGATCCATAATTTGATAGAATGAAGCAAGATTTTTGTAACAATTATAAGGGGAGGCACATGAAGGAATGTTGGAGTGTGGCTGAAGAAGTAAAGAGTATGTAAGGAACCGTGGAATGGGAAACACATGAGGGAAGAAACAAAGAAGAAATTGAAGGTTGAAATGAGACAGAAAATATACAGAAATGGGGAGATAGAGAGAAGGGGAAGGGAATGAGAGAGGGACAGAGAGTGCGGGAATGGAGGGAGGGATCAAGAGCCAAGGATGAGAGAGGGCCCAAGATTGGGGGAACAAAGGATACATTGGAAGCATGGCAAGACAATGGAAGCACGGTAATGATGGCATGGTTGATAAGGAAGGGTGAATTGTCAGCACGTGTTCAAAATGTGGCTACCACTCTGGAATAAGTATCCTATCGTAAGAAGTTGCACATTGCAGCACAGTCACTGGAACAAGATTTTAATGTAAATCCGGGTTACTTGTAGTTTCGAGCTGAAATAAAGCCAGTAATATGGTTGCAGGAGGCAGTAAAAGAAATACCTTGCACATTTCATGCACGTAAGTATGTTCAAACACAGGTCTAGAAGTGAAATATTTTTCACGAGTACCCTATAATCAGAAAGGACACGACAGCCATGTTGGCTGTTCTTATTAATTCATTCATCACTGAAAATTCTTCCAAATGATGAGCCATGTAGGACATATGTATGAGCTTCAAGTGCCATGAAGTTCTGATGGAGTAGTATATTATAGAAAAGAACAGAAAAAATTAGTTTTATCTTAATGGTGAATTCAGTGGGTGTTTGACATATTAATTGTTATTTTTGGCAAATTAGTTGTTATTTGAGCCAAATATAGCTTTTTATTGCCACACTCAATGCCATTTTTTGCTAAACGAATTGAATTTTTTTACAAATGTGCTCTTTTTTACAAATTTAGTATCATTTTTTGTCAAATGTGGTCTTTAATTTTTGTGAAGTCTAGTGTTTTTTGCCATACTCAGTGTTGTGTTTTTCACCAAATTCAGTGCTGTTTTTGTTGTGACATCATTTTAAGATTATAGCTTTCATGAACATCAGCCTCAAGGAGATTAGCAGTGAAATTGTAATTTCAGCATTCAATAACTATTAGCTACCAATATTAAAAATGCCACCCTCAGGTATATAACATTTTTATCTGGAAAATTAGAAATTTGATGGAATCCTTTATAAATAGCTGATTTCACTTTATTTTGCTAAAATCTGTATTTTTCTGTTACTGTTTTCATGACATTTTCCTGCCCCTAATTATAGAGAATGTTTTACACCACTCAATATACAGTTCAAAAAGCATGGTGTTACGGCAATAAAGGTTGTTGCTTGAAATTTCAAGTCTGAAATATTAAGACATAATTAACAGATGCCTTGGTGAGTCCTCAACCAACGTATGATTGCACTGATATTGGTTGATCTCTAATTGTGTGAAATCCTATTTCGGAAGATAGATTGTAGCTTTACTGGCAACTATGACATTGGCGTCACAAAGAAAGATCCATGATCAGCTGGCTGATGCAGAATCTATGAGATATGATTTAAACAAGTAATATATATATATATATATATATATAAACATATCTAAAAACAAAGATGATGTGACTTACCAAACGAAAGCGCTGGCACGTTGATAGACACACAAACAAACACAAACATACACACAAAATTCAAGCTTTCGCAACATACTGTTGCCTCATCAGGAAAGAGGGAAGGAGAGGGAAAGACGAAAGGATGTGGGTTTTAAGGGAGAGGGTAAGGAGTCATTCCAATCCCGGGAGCGGAAAGACTTACCTTAGGGGGAAAAAAGGATGGGTATACACTCGCACACACACACACATATCCATCCACACATATACAGACACAAGCAGACATATTTGAAGACAAAGAGTTTGGGCAGAGTGTATACCCGTCCTTTTTTCCCCCTAAGGTAAGTCTTTCCGCTCCCGGGATTGGAATGACTCCTTACCCTCTCCCTTAAAACCCACATCCTTTCATCTTTCCCTCTCCTTCCCTGTTTCCTGATGAGGCAACAGTTTGTTGCGAAAGCTTGAATTCTGTGCGTATGTTTGTGTTTGTTTGTGTGTCTGTCGACCTGCCAGCACTTTCATTTGGTAAGTCACATCATCTTTGTTTTATAGAGGGAAACATTCCACGTAGGAAAAATATATCTAAAAAGTCTTTAAATATGTCTGCTTGTGTCTGTATATGTGTGGATGGATATGTGTGTGTGTGCGAGTGTATACCCGTCCTTTTTTCCCCCTAAGGTAAGTCTTTCCGCTCCCGGGATTGGAATGACTCCTTACCCTCTCCCTTAAAACCCACATCCTTTCGTCTTTCCCTCTCCTTCCCTGTTTCCTGATGAGGCAACAGTTTGTTGCGAAAGCTTGAATTTTGTGTGTATGTTTGTGTGTCTGTCGACCTGCCAGCACTTTCATTTGGTAAGTCACGTCATCTTTATATATATATATATATATATATATATATATATATATATATATATATATATATATATATATATATATATATATATAAGCTCTTTAGATTTAAATTATGCCGCTTTTCACACTAAAGTCATTGGCAGCTGCACCCCTGAATTTACAAGCTGCATGCATTGACATGCCTCGCCATAAACACTTTTTGTCTGCTTTAATTCAATAGCGCAAATGGAAGTGTTATTGGTATGGATGTGCGGTAAACTGAAAATGAGTAAGAAAGCAGGTAAATCATGTATAAATAAAATATGAAGTACTACAACACTGTAAAAAGAATAAGGAAAAGTCAGAGTGCTCATGGGTGTGAAGCTTCCTGAAAATACTACAGAAACCAATGTTTCATGGCATATTTGCTGTGCATTTTCATTTTATGTCTAATTTTGTCAGCCACACTTTACGAACACATACCTGTCTCAGCAGAGCCAGGCTCAACTGAAAAATGGATAACACATACGGATGAGGGTAAAATTATAGTTGTCTACAAATGCATACACCACTTTCAAAACAGATTTGGTCTATCTTTTAACACTAAGATCAATATTAAAAAGATCAATACAGCCTTGGGAAAAAAATTTTAACAGTGTAAGACAGTTTTAGCTGGTATTTGTCTTTTAATAGGAAGATATCCTTCAGAAAGTAGAAACGGGGACTCTAAGAATGGACCCAATGTGTTCTGAAAGTAGACTACTACTAGTACATTACACAGAAGGAAGAAGAGCGCTGTGTGTGCAGGGCAATAATGTGTTTCCTCTCATTTTCAGGAAAATTATGTGCACCTGATGTGCGAGTGAAAGCCAATCACCTATTAAGAGCAAAAGTAGATTTCCTTCTTGGTCATTAAATAATAATTATGCACTGCACATCAAAGTATACGACAGATTAACGTGAGACATTGGGTATTTACCATGCAGCATACCACTTTTGTTGCATATAGTAGCATGCATTCCACAGTAAAAGTTATACTATTATAAGGAACACTGGTGTTTGATGCATTTAACTAGTAAGGGAAGAAAAGTGAGATAAGTAAATGTAATTGCAACTTACAGTGATGATAGCAAACAAAGATACATTGTGTTAAAACATCAAAAGCAACAGCACACACTTTTAAAATCTGAAACAGTGAATTAATTAGGAAACATCTATAACACCCAAAGCTTGCTCAAAGTCAGTCAAAAGCAGGCAAATCAACAAGTTTCCACACTGTAAATTTATAAGACAATCATTTTGCAAGCAAATTTTTAGTATCATTCTTTTAGGACACTCTAGAGAGATGTGGTCAAACAGCTTAAGTTCTTCATTTAATGACATTATTGTTTAGACATGCTATTACCATATCTAAAGACCACAAGAATAAGATGTGCAAGACATTCACACTTTGTTTCATTTTATATAACTCATCGGATGTAATCTTTTAAGTAAATTGACAATAAAAAATTACCACTGGCAGGTACATAATGAGTAAACATTTTCCACTAACGCTGGTATAATTGATTGGCGACTCCATGGAGTGTTCTGTGCACCATGACCAGATAATGGATATAATTGGAAGGAGAAACAGCATTGGTCGTATTTTTTGTTTTATTATCCACAAAATCAATTTTCGGTCACTTAGTGACCATCCTCAGTGCTGTAATATACAATTAAAATTGGTAGGCACTGGTATCAAGAAGTTTAGAGCGATCACATGCTCAGTTTATGTGATCGCTCTAAGCTTGTTGATACCAGTGCCTACCAATTTTAATTGTATATTACAGCACTGAGGTTGGTCACTAAGTGACCGAAAATCGATTTTGCGGATAATAAAACAAAAAAATACAACCAATGCTGTTTCTCCTTCCAATTATACTGGTATTATTTCTGGTCATAAATACTTTACACCAGAGATGTTTCTCATGATCACTAACATATTGTGAAATAAATAAATAAAAATGAAATGCATAAAATTAATTACAAAGTTCATAAACAATCAAAATCTAAACAGTTGAATAACTTGAAGTTTTGAAACAGTAAAGCAAGTATTCAGCTGACCTTCTCTCTACGAAATCCGATACCCATGTTAGTGTAGTACAACAGTAAAGCATGTTGGTATTTACTGTCACTTTCATTAGGAGGGAGAGGGGGGGGGGGGAGGGGAGAGGAAGAATGGGGTGAGCTCCTACTCTTTCCTATGGAAGTAAACTGATTAACCTACAGTCAAGGAACTATTGGCTGTTTGTTTCCTCACAAACTGTAACTTCATCTGTGAGACCTGGACTGCAAATAAATGCTCTCTCTGAAGCAAGATATGTTCGTGATATTTCAAAATAAGTTACATCACTTATTATACCATACCCATAAAAACTAATGTCATTTTTTTAGCTGATACACATAGTGAATTGTTCGCACCTTTCTGAAATCTGCAGGGTGTACAAGACGACAAGTACAAAGTGTTGGGACCTTTCAAGATTTCAGGAATTCTCATCCACAGAAGCAAAGTGAATAAAATTTGTATTCTCAGATACTTGTAAATATTAGGAATTGTTATGAAAAGACATTTAGAATAGAGGTGATGAAGTGACAAGTTTTCTCATTTCTACTCAGAATCTTAGGTGCCAAAGAAGCTGCTATTTAAAATATGATGTAATTTTTTTTCAGTGCACTGTGAATAAAAATACAGACCATTCAATTTGCCAATTTCATGAGATGTACCAACAGAAAGGGCCAAGTTCATTTACTGGCCACATGTTTGAAATAATAAGAGAAAACTGATTTAAATCTTTACAATTTATCACTGGGATCACTTGATGTTTCATAGCCAACAATAAAGCCTCAGTATTAGGTTCAAACAGTAGCATGCTTTGTTGTATCAGATTTTTCTCCATTGGTTTTATTTCATTTCCCATATATTCAAGGTTTTCCTATCCATATGAGCTGGCAAAAATTGCTTTCTGTTTCAGGATGTTTACCTAAACATATTGGCACACCAGTGTAACTGAAATAATATGATACACATTTTTACTTCTAGTTTTATAAATTACACAGTGACAAAATTTTATGCACCTACATACAAACTGTGCCTTTGGCTTTTTATTCATAAGACATTTGAAAATGTATGCCATATCTGAACCTGTCTGGTACTTTGAAGTAAAATAAGTTAATTGCAGTCAAGATGCAAGGATGGTGTTACGCAATGAACGTTTCCACTTCCTTCCTGAAACTTTGAATTTCTTGTACCTGTTGCACAACTTTTTTCAGTTTTGCTTATAGTGTACCTTTCAGTCTTGACTAGAGTTAGTCCGCTACATTAAATAATACTCTCTCTGCTCAGTACATGATATTTTGATCCCAGATGTTAGTCAACCTGTACCTCATCTTAACGTAATTGTTCCTGATCTGTTGTTAATGAAAATTGGATCATAATGTTGGAAGGAACTAATTAAAGAAGTATTCAATTTCTCTTATTACGTGCTGGTTGGTTGTTTGATTGGTTAAAAAGAGGGGGGAAGGGACCAAACTACGAGGTCATTGATCCCATGTTCCTAATAAAACAATGCCACAAGTGGGATCATAAAACAGACGAGACATATAACACAAAATGGAAAGAAAGGAAAAACCACAACAACGAAGGAAAGGTAAGAAACACTAAAAGGAACAAAAGTGAACAAGAAAATATGAGAGAGATGCTAGAAACAGAAGAGAGTAAAACAAGAAAGCAGATTACAGTGCCTGGCCAACCATGAGAATAAAAAGGAGAAGCCAGCCACTCTGCAAAACAGTAAAACTTCCATCCTAAAAGCACTAGGGTGGAGGACACGGAGGGACAAAGGACATGCGCTAAAACCTACATAGAAGTATAAAACCCACTCTCACAGATAAAATGTAAAACTAAAGCTGCTGCTGAGTGATCGTTGCCCAACACCGTAGGCAGAGAGCTGGGAAAGTCAAAAGTCCACCGAAGAGTGGCTAAAAGTGGGCAGCCCAGCAGGAGGTGGACGACTGTCATTTGGGAGCCACAGCGACACAGAGTTGGGTCCTTGGGTCACGACGGAGTATGTAACCATGCGTTAACCATGGATGGCCAATGCAGAGCTGACAGAGGACAACTGATTCCCAGCGAGAGGACCGCATGGAAGACTTCCAGACATTCGTAGTCTCCTTAATGACATGCAGTTTGTTGTGCATACTGTTATGCCATTCCGTCTCCCAAAGCCGGAAAACCCTAAGGCGTAAGAAAGAACACAGGTGAGCTTCGGAGATGCCCATTTCCAGAAGCAGTTTCTGCATCACCTGTTTCACCAGCCTGTCGGCAAGTTCATTGCCTGGGATTCCGATGTGTCCTGGGATCCACACAAACACCACTAAATGACAGGACCGTTCCAGGGCATAGATGGACTCCTGGATGGATGCTACCAGAGGATGGCAAGGGTAGCTCTGGTCATTAGCTTGTAGGCTGCTCAATGAGTCAGTACACAGGAGAAATGACGCACCAGGGCATGAGCGGATGTGGCCAAGAACACGAGATATGGCTGCTAGCTCTGCAGTGAAAACACTGCAGCCATCTGGCAAGGAGTGCTGCTGAATATGTCCTCCAAGAACATACACAAAGCCTACGTGAGCATCAGCCATCGAGCCGTCCGTGTAAATCACATCAGAGCCCCGGAACACATCAAGAATCAAGAGGAAGTGACAGTGGAGAGGTGGGGTTAACGGAGTCCTTAGGGCCATGCAAAAGGTCCAGACAAAGATGCAGCCAAGGCTTAAACCATGGAGACATACGTGAATGGACCACAAGTAGAGGTGGTAAAGTGAAGGACTCCAGTTCAGAGAGAAGGGACCACACGTGAACCACAATCGTTAGCCCCAACCTGGGCCGCCGATGCGATAGATGAACTGTCGCGGCTGGGAAAAGGAGACGGTAATTTGAATGCTCAGGAGAACTACGAATATGTGCAGCGTAACTGGTGAGCAGTTGTGCACATCTGATCTGCAATGGAGGGACCCCAGCCTCCGCCAGTACGCCAGTCACCGGTCACCAGACTCATCCTCAAAGCTCCTGTCACTAGTCTAGCCCCGCAGTGGTGCACAGGGTCAAGTAAATGCAAGGCTGAGGGCGCTGCTGAACCATAAACCACACCCCCATAGTAAATTTTGGATCGGACAAGGGCAACAGCATAGAGCGATCTGCACCCCAATTGGTGTAGCTCAGGCAACGGAGGGCATTGAGGTGCTGCCAGCACTTCCGCTTAAGTTGACGAAGGTGACAGAGGTGAGGAAGCCAAGTCAATCCAGTGTTGAAAATCAGTGCTAAGAATCGATATGTCTCCACTACAGGGAGTGGATTGTCATGAAGGTAAAGTTCTGGGTCCAGATGAACGGTACGATACTGACACGGTATGACACTGACAGAAGTGCATGACACACGACTTTGCAGCTGAGAACTAGAAACTGTGGGCTACAGCCCATGACTGTGCCTTATGGATGGCTCCCTGTAGGCGCCACTCAGCAACACCAGTACTGGTGAAGCTGCACGAAATGCAGGAATCATCTGCATACATGGATGGTGAGACTGAAGGCCCTACAGCTGCTACTAGACCATTAACGGCCACTAAAAAGAGAGAGACACACAATACAGAGCCCTGCGGGACATCATTCTCCTGGATATGGGGGGAACTGTGGGAGGCACCAACTTGGAAAGTATGAAGCAACAGGAAGTTTTTGATAAAAATCAGGAGTGGGCCCCAGAGACCCCACTCATACAATGTGGCAAGGATATGATGTCGCCAGGTCATGTCATATGCTTTACGTAAGTCAAAAATGACAGCAACCAGGTATAGGCATCTGGAAAATGCTGTTCGGATGGCAGACTCAAGGGATACCAGATTATCAGTGGTAGAGTGACCCTGGCAGAAGCCGCGCTGACATGGGAGCAGGAGGCTACGTGACTCCAGGACCCAACTCAACCGCCAACACACCATACATTCCAGCAGCTTTCCAAGAATGTTGGTGAGGCTAATGGGCCGATAGCTATCCACGTCAAGCGGGTTCTTACTGGGTTTGAGCACCGGAATGACTGTGCTCTCACACCATTGCGAAGGAAAGATGCCATCGCACCAGATCCGGTGGAAGACGACTAGGAGATGCCGCTTGTAGTCAGGTGAGAGATGTTTAATCATCTGACTGTGTATCCGATCCAGCCCAGGAGCTGTGTCGAGGCAACATGCAAGGGCACTGAGGAGCTCCCACTTTGCAAATGGGGTGTTATAGGGTTCACTGTGGTGAGTAGTGAATGAAATCACTTTCCCTTCCATCCACCGTTTGAGTGTGTGAAAGGCTGGGGGAAAATTCTCCGACACAGAGGCGCAAGCAAAATGCTCAGCAAAGTGCTCGTCAATCACATTTGCATCGGTAGATAACATGCCACACCTGTTGGGGTCTGGTAACTAAGAACTCGTTTGATCTTTGCCCAGACCCAATGGTAGTGCTTGACGACACTCCTTAATTGACTCAGTGACTTCCAGCGACCACCAAGGGTCTGTCTTTTGCCGGGGCACTCTGAAGAACAAGGGATCACGTTTTCTGCCACAGAAACGATCGTCGTCGTTACCTGCCCAACCACCACATTGATGTTACCATGTGGGGCAGATTCAACGATTACAGCAGAGGTGAAAGTTTCCCAGTCCAACTCGTTTAAAGCCCATCTGGGCAGGCGTCCATGGGCCTGATGCCAGGGCAGTGACAGGGAGATGGGGAAGTGGTCACTACCGCACAGGTTGTCATGTGCTCTTCAGTGGATAGATGGGAGAAGGCCAGGACTGCAAACCGAGAGATCAATGGCTGAATATGTGCCATGTGCCACACTGAAACATGTGCCAGCCCCAGTATTTAAGAGGCAGAGGTCGAGTTGTGAAAGTAAATTTTCAACATCTCTGTCTCGGCCAGTAAGATCTGTGACGCCCCACAAGGGGTCATGAGTGTTAAAATCTCCCAAAAGTAGGAAAGGTTTAGGGAGTTGATCAATCAGTGCAGCCAATGCATTCAGGGATACTGCACCATCTGGAAGAAGATATATGTTGCAGACAGTTATTTCCTGCGTCGTCCATCTCCTAACAGCCACAGCTTCGAGAGGGATTTGAAGGGGCACAGGTTCACTGTATACTGAGTTCAGGACACAGACACAAACTCCACCTGACACTCTATAATAGTTGCTACAGTTCCTGTAATATCCCTTATAGCCACAGAGGGCAGGGGTCCGCATTGCCAGGAACCAGGTTTCCTGGAGGACAATGCAGAAAGCAAGTGTAAAGCTTAACAGCTGCGGTAGCTCAGCCAGGTGGTGGAAAAAACCGCTGCAACTCCACTGGAGGATGACGTCATCATGAGGCTTGGAAGGCATGGAACATTCAATGAGGCAGTTTACACCTCAGGGTCGCCTACTGCAACCAACTTACTGCCTGAGCAGTCTATATCCATTGTGTCTGAGGGTCTGGCGAGATCTAGGTCCTCAGCGGATGCCAGAATCCCCACCCCATCCTCAGACACAGAGCTTGTGGGTAGCAGTGGTGTGGGTGCCACCACAATTTTCTTGGTCTTACGGGTCTTCTTTTTGGATTTATCTCGCTGCTCCTTGGTTTCCCTCGCTGTGAGGCCTTCACTGGCTCAGTCTCTGGGATTGAGGATGAGTGTGAAGTCCTATGATGAGCTGCTTTTGAGCTCTTCAGCCACTGACGAGTGTCATCTTTACCACTAGCATATACCTGGGAAGGGAGTGACCCAAGGGACCCTTCCTAGAGAGAGAAGCCAAAGAAGACTTACGCTTCTCCGGCTTAGAAGTGGGGATGGATGTCCCTGATGGTTGGGTGGGTGTTGCTCTTGAAGTAGGTGGTGCGGGAGGAAGAGGGAGAGAAATGCCCCCCCACCATCAAGGGGGCAAGTGTAGTCTTCTGGCTCTGAGAGGTGACAGGTTGGCGGAGCTGAAGGTGCCAGAACTGTTGTAGTGGTGGCGTAAGATGAAGTCATACATACAGGATGCAGGTGCTCAATTTTTCTTTTAGCCTCAGTGTAGGTCAGTAGGTCCAGGGTCTTGTACTCCATGATTTTCCTTTCTTTCTGAAGGATCCTGCAGTGTGGTGAGCAAGGCGAATGGTGCTCTCTGCAGTTGGCACAGATAGGAGGCGGCACACATGGAGTATTGGGATTTGATGGGTGTCCACAATCTCAACATGTGACGCTGGAAGTACAGCAGGAAGACATATGGCCGAAGTTCCAGCACTTAAAGTACCACATCAGGGGAGGGATATAGGGCTTTACATCACAGCAGTAGACCATCATCTTGACCTTCTCAGGCAATGTATCACCCTCGAAGGCCAAGATGAATGCACCGGTGACAACCTGATTATCCCTCGGACCCCTGTGGACACGCCAATTGAAATGTAACCCTCGCCGCTCTAAATTTGCATGTCAGACTGCAAAAGAAGGTTCCTGGACCTTATTTAAGCTCTTATGTGGTTTGATGGTAACAGAAACATCCCCCAACTTGTCAGAAGCGAGTAATGCCCGTGACTGGGCAGAGGATGCTGTTTTGATTAAGACTGACCCAGATCTAATTTTGGACAATCCCTCCACCTCCCCAAACTTGTCCTCTAAATGCTGAACAAAAAACTGAGGCTTCATCATCATGAAAGATTCCCCATCAGCTCTTGAAAACACAAGGTACTGGGGCGAATAAGACCATTGTCATCCTTTGCCTGACGTTCCTCCTATGGTGTGGCCAGGAAGGGGAATGATTTGGGGTCGTACTTCTGTGCGTTGAATTGAGTTCTTGAACACTTAGAGAATGCTGGTGTTTCACCACCAGCAAGAGATGATGAACTACACTTCATCGCGTGTCATCCACTCTGATGCCACCCACTCCGACCAGGGGCTCTCCCCACGGGTGCAACCCAGCCACAGCAGAGGCCACCTGGCAGGATGGCCATCTACCCCTTGGCATACATGGGGAGTTAATGCTGCAGGCATCAGCAGAGTGATCCCTATGTGGTCAGGGAGCTACAACCAACAGGGTACATGGTGGCCCCACCACAACGGACTGGCTACCGTGCTGGATATCAGAAGTCCATGGTCATTGTCAATGCAGAAAGCGACACTGCATAGTGCATGGTAGAAAATGCACCCAGGAAGGTGTCCTCACCCAAGAGGTGGTGAATGAGCGGGACTGAAAATCGACGACGAGAAAGTTGGCTAAAGATCTCAATGCACGAAGGACACTATGCACCACGTAAGGCGCCCTTCCCCAATTAGCTCGCTCTTCGGGAAAATTTTGAAGAATGGATTTCAAACCCTACAGGGGACCATCACATAAAGGCCAAAACATGTGAAACTCCTTTTAGTTGCCTCTTACGATAGGCAGGAATACCTCGGGCCTATTATTACCCCCCAGACTCACAGAGGGTCTTATTATGTGCCTTTTGTAAACTTTTTCCAATTGTTCATGCAGTAAATTATTCGAAAAGAACATTCTAACTATGTAGGTGTTTTTGTTAGTTAGTAACTGCATCACCTTGCTGAAAAAGAGAAAGACAAAACAGTGGCTAAAACAAATGAGCAAGCAGTAGTATCACAAATCATCTAAATTTGAGTGTTGAAAGTCCTTTTTAACTTCACAATAAGTAGCAAGTTCATTGCAAATTTCCTTGACAAGTAGCAGAGTGTTGTGAATAATGTTTTATTGTTACAGATGTAGGCAACTATTTTCTTTCACTAATACCAATGTATTCATCTAAATATTAAGCTGTAAATAAGTGGACTGAGGGAGCAGCAGCTTTCTTTACAGTTTACTAGATTAATTTTAGTTGGTGTACTCAAAAATGATATTAAGCAGTGTAGTAATAGTTTATTCTTAATACAGAAGACAGTTTACATTTCTATGAGTTGATTGTCTTTAGTTATACCTTGATTCATTCAATGGCACTGAATGTTATCCTTCTTGATGGTATCAATGGAAGACAAAGAGTGGATGAATGAATGAGTGTGTTGGAGATCTGGGTTTGAGGGCGAGGTTAAGGGATGAAGAAAAAAGAATCAAACATCAAGTAGACATATTTCAAAAAGGTTGAGGTATAAAGACTAATTTGCAAAGGGTATAAACTTATAAATGGAATAAAACTGTGGAAGAAGTGCAACAAATACATCTATTTAAAAAAAAAAAAACAGTTAAGGAGAAAGTGTCACATTCTTACCTGGGTTATTGCTATTGCATAACCTTCTGTTGGTGCATCTGTACCCAAACTGCTGGCATCGAACACACATAGGTTATCAAACTCATCACGTGGCTCTATCATAAGAGAGTGAGGCATGCCTGCTGTACAAACAACTGTTGAAGAATGTCGCACAAACACTGTCTTGTGTGGGTCGGGCGGACCTGGTCACAGATGAAATAACATACCAAACACATATTCTGTTTCTAATGAAACAACATTCAATATAATAGTAAAGTTTATAAAAATACTTTAAAGCTTTTTCAAAGAAAAAAATAGAATTATTTAACTGATCTAAGGTAGGCATACCTGGCAGGAAATTCTTGAGGAAGGGACTACCCTGGACATGGCAGCTGCCAATGAGCACCGCTATTCGGTACTGGCCGGCATGTCGCACAGTAAATTTGACAACAGCAGTGTTAGCAGCACTTGGGTCAGTTCCTCCCAGTTGTGATACAGTTGCTACTCGGTGAGAACCCTCGGTAACTTCCACAAAGAGGTTGTCTGTGTCACATATAGGATAAGGCTGGCCATTGCGTTGGTAGAACTGTTGGAAAAGTTAGATTGTTACAAACCTAACACATACTTTGAATCAATACCTATGAAAATAAATTTTACATCTGAACAAAACAGTTGTACCAGTTATACTAATGCTATATTGAGATCTTCAGTGAAGTCTAGTGGTCTCTGTACTTCTAATAACTTTTGAATTTTGAGAATGGTTCCTGAAAGGAATATGTTCAACATGAAACTGAAAAATGAAAAGTGGGGCAGTAATGATTATTAATGACACATTGCTCAATGAAAAGATGGCATACCTTGTGTAGCTTCTAGAAGTCTAATACCCCAACATTCCAGTGACATGAAGATGGAATAAGCAAGGGGCATGTGATATTATTTGTGGGGCTTCTAGTTCTGCCTTCAACAGCCAGCTGTTGTTAGCTCTCTAACAGGTAAGGCAAGCAGATCTGGCAGTTCACATTTTATTATTAAAGACACAGTTACGGCAATTCTCCAATACAACTATCACTTGGACTCTGATTTTGTAACTTCATTGTAATATCTCTTGCTGCATTAACTCACCACGTCCAATCCCAAAGGACAGTTACAGCATGTATTGAAAGCAAACCCATTTTCAATCCACTCTTAAAATGATTAATTAAGATCATGTTCAGTACAACTTTCAGCAAGCTCCACTCCCCGCACCCACGCTATACCATATCAAATTCATTGCATGTAGTAAAATGACCTCTGCCTTTGATATTGTCATTAACAATGCCTGCTAAGTAGTTTTCAAACATTCAGCACTTAGTTGTTTCATGATGGACTGATACTCAAAGTGTTACAAGTTGAATTCTGAGAACTACACACATACTTGGAAAAAAAAAAAGGAAAAAAAACCCACCTTGAACGATTATAGATAGGTCGTTCGTATTCACATGACATGTACATTAATATTAATATATTCTGTAGAAATGATTAGCATTTGAACCATGTTGGTCCGAAAATTCAAGGTCAACACTGACATCGAGGCACAACAGCACCTACCAGTAAAATGTGCCAGCGGCTCTCAATGTTGCTGTAAACCAAAGGTAACGGATAAGTGCGACTTGAGTAGATGGACAGGATGCTTTGCAGATGTATGTGCAAACCATACTGCCTAATCAGTGAATCTGAAAGATGGTACATTATTGGCATGAGAGAATACGATGCATCCATCAAGGAAATTGCTGCTCATGTGGGTTGAAGTGTTTTGGCAGTGCAACACGTGTGCACCGAAAGTTTCATGGAAGGCTGTAGAACACAACGAGATGGGTCAGGTCACACCACACAGACCACTCCCCGAGAAGATCAACAAGTCATCTGAATTGCACTGCAGGACAGATCTGCACATTTTGGTTCACCACAGACAAGGGGAGTGGCATCACCGTGACTGCATTCACACAAGACATAGAGTGCCAAGTCAAGGACTTACGGCATGGGGTGCTACTGGGTACAACCACAAATCACAGCTGGTGCATGTTCAGGGCACTGTGACCAGTGCGATCTACGTAAATGACATCCTGCAATCTGTAGCCATACCTGTTCTGCGCAACAACCCAGATGCCATTTTTCAGCAAGACAATGCACAACCACATGTTGCTGCACGAACATGTGCCTTCTTGTTGTCACAAGATGTCACCCTTTCACCCTGGCCGGCCTGCCAGATCACCAGACTTGTCGCTATCAAATATATGTGGGATATGGTGAAACAACAGGCACAATGCTGTGACCCAGTGCCAAGCACCACAGACAAACTTTGGAAGCATGTGAATGAAGAATGAATGACCGCATCACATGACACCATTAGCATCATATGTGTGTTGATCCCATCACACGTGGAGAAAGTTATCAGGGCTCATGGTGCTCCCTGTGCCTACTAGGCAACAAGACACGTACTGAACCGTGGTGACTGAAATGCTAATCATTTCCGCAGAACATACTAATGTACATGTTCTGTGAATGTGAACATCCTATCTCTAGTCATTCAAGGTGTTTTTTTTTCTGAATATTAGTGTATTTCAAGCAAAAAATTGTTCTTTCTTGCAGTGGTAGACATTTACTGAAGTTGAATGTCAGGTTTATAGAAACAAAGGTTGCACACATCAAAGAACTGGGTAAAAATGAGTGTTAAAAAAAACAGGATGACAACAATATGAGTGAAAACTGTTAATGTGTGACAGATCAGGATCATAACTAGTGAAAAAAACAAGTCTCAAGAAAGGCACAGAGCTTATCTTGGTAATCTATCCACAATTAGTTAATTTTTCGTAACAACTGTTGATGAATCTGGTTGATAATAGTTAACTCATGAAAAAAAAAAAGAAAAAAGAAACAGGCTCACCAGCTACATTTACGCATTCGTTGACTGAAACGGAGGTTTTGCTATTTAAGGAGAATGTCAGTACAGCCAAGGAACTAGGAAAATTGCAAATTAGAGGACAAAAAGACACTCACCTGTTAAAAAGGACCAACCGCTATGAAATAATAAAACTACATTTACAATAAAACAATAATACTTTGAAAATAATGGAGTATTACTTCTATGGCTCACCTTTACAGTGAATGTCATAGTCTCCCCAACTCTCTGAGGATCCTCCCATTCGAAATTAACTTTGCAGTTTCCAGGTAGCAAGTACTTCCCTGTTACATACTGCAATAGTGTGTGTTTTGCCTCTGGTGCCAGGGCAGGCTGCGTCATTGCTGCCAATGTTACGAGCCCTGCCACCGAGACTGAAACTACCAACATTCCGCCTGAAATATGGTAAGAATAATAAGGAACACTATTCTGCATAAATGAAGCACCAAAAGCATACATTTCATTTCTTTGATATATTACAAGGGGTGACTGAAAAGTTTTGGCCTAACCATGAAGTACTTGTCCTAGCTGAATGTTAGTTTAGCGACTAATAGTGCATTACTTTGCTAGTTTCCACACCAAATTTTTTGCGACTGTTTTTTTGTTTTAGATATTGAAGTTTGAAGTGTTCAAGGTGTACAAATTTTGAAAAATGGGTAAAGAGAGGAAACATACAGTCATCTGATATCTTCTGAAAAAGGTCATAAGTGCACAGGAGAGCCGATAATGACACGAGAGAAATGTCAGGGGAGGATTCCCCTTCCCACAGCCATTGTGAAAAAGTGAGTGGCAGGATTCGAGCAGGGCAACACCTCTGTCCAAGGTCCTCCATGCAGTCCAAGACTGCTAACAGTCAAAGGCTGGTAGCAGCTGTAAGGAAGAAAAGTCACTGCAATCCAGAATATCATCACGGCAAACTGGCGTGTGACAGAACACTACATTTCTGAGAGAGTGTGCATATCTCAAGAAGTCATTGTACACACAATAGGAGTTATACTTGACATGCAAAAGGTCTCACATCAATGGGTCCTTAGAATGTCAACAGTAGAAAACAGAAGTCAGAGACAAGTCATATCCAGTGAAAGCTTGACCCATTTTGAGGCATATACTGTGGGACAATGGATTAAGCATAGGTTCACCACTTTCAACCTGAATCCAATGTTCAATCAAAACAGTGGAAACACCCCTCCTCACCCATCTCCAGGAAGTTCAAGTCAGTCACGTCAAATGGCATCAGGTCCTGTGGCTTCGAATTGCATTGGCATCCACCTTATTCCTCTGACTTTCATCTCTTCCCTAAATTCAAGAAACATGTAGCTGGAACCCATTTTCAGTCAGATGGTGTTGCCATGGCATGGGTGAGGACTTCTTTGCCATGCAGAAAAAAACGTTCTACAAGGAGGGTATTATGGGACAGGAGCACTGGTGACAAGAATGGCTGGTGGCCCTAAGAGGGGACTTCACTGAAAAATAGCCATAAACATTCGGACTACAGACAACTTTTATTGCATGGGCTGAGGACTTCTCAACCACCCTTCATATCACTCACAGATTTATATTTCAACTTGAACATAGAATTTATGATTAATAAAAGTGATAAATTACAAAGAAATAAACTACTCTTCTGTAAAGTGACGCCTGCAACAACATATTGCTTCATCAATATCTCTATAGTAATATACTGTTAACATTATCATTTAACAGCCTACATCATTATGCAGGAATAATGTTAACAATAACAATGTTATTCTCAGAGAAAAAACCAAACCTAGCTTTTAGAACTATTAGTTCCTTCATTTGAGAAGAAAGGGGGACATGTTAAAGAAGGTTAGAAAGCAGGGACAGGTCTCTCGGAGGAGAACCTACATGTTTTGATGATAAAGGGAAACAAAGATTAAGGAGAAGGTGTCAGAGGGAGCTGAGCTGCTTTGTCCTACTCCTCTGTTGCAGATCAGCACTGTTGGTTAGTGAACAAAATACAGACTTGCTGAGTATCAGACAAAATTTGAGCCAGTTCACAGCTATTTAGCATGCAGAACTGAACCTCATTCTTGAGGACCCAACTGAACTCAAAGGAGTAGTACACAGCCATCACTGTTTTCATCGCACACAAATTATCTGATGGATAATGGTGACAGCTCTTTCAGGCTGTTTGCAGATGATGCTGTTGTCTATGGGAAGGTCAAAATGCCTATCTAATGAAATACAGGAATGCCTGCATAAGACTGATTACTAGTGCAGAGACTGGCAGTTGCATCTGAATTTAAATAAATGTGCTGTATAATGCACTAATAGGTAAAGTGATCCATTAGTGTTCACTTTCCTACTGGCTACAAATAACTGGAACACGTTTACTTTTTCCTGGCCTTAGCGTGTATCTGCATGGGGTCAGCATGTTATTTATCAGACTTGGTAATGTTAGTTGTAGAAAGTGGTTGGATGGCCTTCCTGTTGGCACCATAAATCCCCCCCACCATGCACCAGTACAGAATTTGTACACCTCATCTGTCTGCATGGAATGCAATCCCATGTAAAGCTGTGAGATATTTTTTGAAATGTTTGTGAATGAGGCAGACTGTGGGTATCCGCCTGGTATTCACCTTGTTGGAGGTGACAAACTGCCTAAAAACCATGTCAGGACTGGCCAGCACACCTCATCGTTAATCCGTTGGGCAGATTCAATCTGGGACTGCAGAACCTTCCTCAATCCCGGAAATGGCACACTAATGTTATGGATATCCAGATGGATCAAATCAGAAACAGTAACAACTGTAAACTACTTAGGACTAACCACCATCTGGATTGATTTAAAATGGAGAGACTCTATGAAATCAGTTGTAGGAAAAGCTGTTTCAGCCTGAGATTCACTGGAAGAATTTCAATCAAGAGCGGTTCATTCAC
This sequence comes from Schistocerca nitens, assembly GCF_023898315.1. Lineage (NCBI taxonomy): Eukaryota > Metazoa > Arthropoda > Insecta > Orthoptera > Acrididae > Schistocerca > Schistocerca nitens. The sequence goes on along the minus strand of NC_064620.1, from coordinate 66,738,064 downwards.
AAAAGAACAGGCTTACAACACATTTATTTTACTGATTCTTGAGCACTGCTTGTTAGTCCGGGTGCTTACCGAGTAGGTTTAATAGAAGAGATTGTGACAATCCAACAAAAAGAAGCATGTTTCATCATGGAATCGTATACCCAATGCAAGAGCATTACGGAGATACTCAACTAACTTTGGTCGGAGACAGTAGGTGAAGCTCATTGTGAATCACAGATAACTCTGTTGAAATTTCAGTAGCATATACTCCAAGAAGAATCAAACAATACTTCACTGCCTCTCATAAACGTCTCTCAAAATGTCCACGACTAGAAGATCTGAGAAATTAGAGTTTGTGGACAAGAAGCCTTTTCAAGCACGATTCATGAATGGGCCAGGGAAGGGAGAAAAAGGAAGAGGTACCAGAAGTACCCTCTGACACACACTGTAAGGTGTGCTTAAGAGTGTACATGTAGGTGGAGGGTGCTGAATTAGTGGAAGATCTGGATGAATGGGGGAGAGGCATGCCATACCCCAGGTCCAGGCATCCTCGTGCTGCGTGGACTTGACGACAGCACTCCAGAGGTCCGCCTTGAGGCGCGCCAGGTCTTCCTTGGAGGTGGGTAGTGCCTGGCGCGCCGCCGCCCACGCCACAAAGTCCTTGCCCAGCAGGCTGCGTGCCCGTGAGTCCTCCAGCCAGTACACATCGTCCAGCGATGCCACGTCCACACCCAGCAACCTGTGGGTATGTTGTCAAGCAATCAAGGAGCTGGCCTAAAAGCAATAGTTTAAGCTAATGAAATATCCTAGCAGATTCTGTGTGCTGCACCAGGGCTAAAATCTGGAACCCTGTCTTTCACAAGCAATGCTCTCACTGACTAAGTGAAAGTCAAAGTTTCAGATTTGAGTCTCAGGTCAACACAGTTTTAATCTGCTTGAAAGTTTCAAAACTGTACACATTCTGCTGCAGTGTGAAAGAATCATTGTAATTTAAGCCCATGGTTTTCAAACTGTGTGCTGCAGCATCTTTGTCATTTTGGCAATACTAATTACAAATTTGGTACAAAAATTGTAAAAAGCAAAATAATGGGTCCAATATAGTGGACACAACCCAAAAAAATTACAGGCAAGAAAGAGTACTTGTGCATAAAAATAAGCATTACACTTTAAAGAATAATAAAAAAATTTTGTACACTGGTATGAGGTTATTTTATTCTATAAGGGGTTGTTTGTGTTGGTACCCCAGATGATGATTACACGAATATTTTGTCAGGATTTGTAAGTGGTGGGTCCTTGAGATACGGCAATACGCGAACACTGAGAAGTAACTTTAAACAGTTTTATTAACAAGGGCTGATTATAAAACACGCATGCTACGCGCACCCATCATCACTGTGTCTGACATCCTAATTACAGGCGTATCGTAAGGCTCCATGGTGAGCTAAGGAAAGAGACATATTCACACCCGAGGCCATGCTAGTTAATACGGCGTGCTGCAGACTGTGGCCAGTGGCTTACTGCTGCATTGCACTGCGGCCGGACACACATGTACTGACCAAGCGAATTGTCAGCATCCAAGACAGGTCAGCTGGCGAGCGTGTGTTACGTACCGTATGGCTGCGTGCATCCTGTAGACCCCCACATCATTCTCCCCAGAGAAGAAGAGCAATCATAGGTGGCTCAAAATGACCTCCTGGGGATTATGAATATATTTTGCCATTCATGGCATCAGAAGGCATTGCAACATGTATTTCATTTGCAGACACAGTAAAGTTCGGTACAGAGAAGTGTACCTTCAGGATGACAATTTCATACATGATAAATGCTGTTCACAAAAGACAAATTAATAAAAGCAATAAAATCAATACTGACAATGAAGAATGCATTAACATTACTGGATGAATCGAAGGACTTAATTCTATTTGCTGCTTCAGTGAAGTTTAACTCATTATTCGAAGAAATTACCTTTTCATGGATATCCTTAATTAAATTATTGTCTTCAGAAAAACTTGATAAGGAATGCTTTCCATATGTTAATATGTATGAATCATTGTAATAAACAGATAACATTCTCATTAATGGCAAATGTCCATTTGCATGAAATGTAGTTGGCAATACACTAGGCATATCAGATAGTTCACATGATAAATCACAATGTGAGGCATTCAAGATTAATCCACTATTATTCAATTTGAGTGTAAAGAGTAGTTCAAGTGTATCATAATTTTTACATGTAAATGTGACAACAAGGGCGGAGTTAAATGGGAAAATTATACCTTCAGTACATCGTTTAAGCAATGGATGATAAATATGCGTTAAAATTCTAGGGCAATCATCTCTTGGGGGATGATTCATAAACAATTCTTTCTCACAGCTGTACACTCTACTATCTCAGAATACTGCCGATTAAGGGCAAATTAACTTACGACTACGTTTACACATATGCAAATCATTTTCATTTAGGGACACAAAATATCTTCGATCCTTGCTGAGCAGTAGATAATCATTCAGTACGTACTTTACATGAATACCTGCCTGTCTCCATTTTACAGGGTAAGTATAAATCTTATATATTTCAAAATTGTGCTTTTTTATCTAGCAATGGGAATAGAAACAATGACAGTTAATTAATCTTCAATCATTAAGGAGTGTGTGGTGGTTAACTTATAGTAAGCATATAAATTGTAAGAGTAAACAGGATAAATCATAGTATTCTAGCTTTCTCTCAACTGATAGTAGGATCTGTAAAAATTGTCCTAAATGTAGTAGTACACTGCTCAAAAAATCATTTGAACTACTTTCTAAGGCTGTTCTTAAGTCAAGGGGATCAATTCTAGCATTTGCTAAACTACCAGTAATCCTTAACAAAAGAGTGTTTAAATCTAACCCTTGGAATAGTTCTTGGATATTTGTGTTTGTTTCATTATGAATTACGTGGAAATGTGAGATAAATTGCTTTGCAATCTGTTCAATGAAAACTGTATAGTTAGTAATGGTTCTTTGCAAATTCTGTCATACGATAATTTCATTAGAGAGGTTAGTTGAATTTGTACTGGACTGTTGTTCAGGAGATAATATTGTGCCTTCAACTTCCAATAGATCATGCACGTGCACCAACTTCATGGCAGCCTACACACTGCCTGACCAATGGAATGCAGTGATCACATTTCTAGCAATGGTTATGTGTTGTTTGTGTTACATTCATTGAAGACGTGACCCTCAGTATGCTGCTTGGTATTACAAAAGATGGAAACCTTTTATTTGCCTAGCGCAGCCTCAGGCACGAATATGTCTCTTTTCTTAGCTCACCATGGAGCCCTTCGATACTACCATAAATAGGCGGTGTTATGATGTCAGACACAGTGATGATGGGTGCACGTAGCATGTTTGTTTTATAATCAGTATTTTGTTAATAAACTGTTTCAACTTACTTCTTGTTGTTTGAGTATTCTGTACCTCACTGACCCATTGCTTATGAATCCTGACAAATTTGGATTGGATTGGATTGTTTGGGGGGAAGAGACCAAACAGCGAGGTCATCAGTCTCATCGGATTAGGGAAGGACGGGGAAGGAAGTCGGCCATGCCCTTTCAAAGGAACCATCCCGGCATTTGCCTGGAGCGATTTAGGAAAATCACAGAAAACCTAAATCAGGATGGCCGGACACGGGATTGAACCATCATCCTCCCGAATGCGAGTCCAGTGTGCTAACCACTGCGGCACCTCCCTTGGTCCTGACAAATATTTCGTGTAATTATTATCTGGGCGTAACAACACAACCAACCTCCTTATATATTTGTTGTTGTGGTCTTCAGTCCTGAGATTGGTTTGATGCAGCTCTCCATGCTACTCTATCCTGTGTAAGCTTCTTCATCTCCCAGTACCTTCTGCAGCCTACATCCTTCTGAATCTGCGTAGTGTATTCATCTCTTGGTCTCCCTCTATGATTTTTACCCTCCACGCTGCGCTCCAATACCAAATTGGTGATCCCTTGATACCTCAGAACATGTCCTACCAACCGATACCTTCTTCTAGTCAAGTTGTGCCACAAACTTCTTTTCTCCCCAATTCTATTCAATACCTCCTCATTAGTTTTATGATCTACCCGTCTAATCTTTAGCATTATTCTGTAGCACCACATTTTGAAAGCTTCTATTCTCTTCTTGTCCAAACTAGTTATCGTCCATGTTTCACTTCCATACATGGCTACACTCCATACAAATACTTTCAGAAATGACTTCCTGACACTTAAATCTATACTCGATGTTAACAAATTTCTCTTCTTCAGAAACGCTTTCCTTGCCATTGCCAGTCTACATTTTATATCCTCTCTACTTCGACCATAATCAGTTATTTTGCTCCCCAAAAAGTTGCTTTCTCTCCTGCTACAAAATACACCGCCCAGAAAATGGTTCAAATGGCTCTGAGCACTAAGGGACTTAACATCTGAGATCATCAGTCCCCTAGAACTTAGAAGCACTTAAACCTAACTAACCTAAGGACGTCACACACATTCAAGCCCCAGGAAGGATTCGAACCTGAGACCGTAGCGGTCGTGTGGTTCCGGACTGAAGCGCCTAGAACCGCTCAGCCAGCAGAAATCGACACATAGTAGAATTAGCTATCTCCATATCACCATCTAGAAAGCTACCTAAATCATTTTCGGTCATGAATGTTGAGCCGTGTGCAGGTCTCGGTCATGGCGTTTATTGCTCGTCATCTTGTCTTTATGGTTCTGTCACCTATTTTTTTTTAAATTCAATTTACTGGCATCACTAAGTTGTTGGTTTGCTTGCCTGTGAGTGGCAGCAGCAATGCTTATCGATAAGTGCACTGTAGTACTATCTCTGAAGCGACCGATTGTATTTTCTGGGTCATCGGTCATCGTCTGTCGGAGTTCAGTTGGGATGGAGCGCCAGTGAGGTGCGAACAGCCAATACTCGCCGACCGCTGGCGACACACATGTACTGTCCGACGGAAGGAGACTGGAGTGTGAACAACCGTTGGTTGGTCGTTCGGTCGGTCGTCTCATAGTGCTCAGAGCCATTTGAACCACTCCGACCCGCCGACCGGAAAAAACCGCAGAACAAGGAAGGTGTTTTGAGACGTAAGCGAAAGTTGGTAGACGTATTCCTAGATCAGAAATATTATGTCTATTCAAATTTCACACCAGTCGCATAAGAGCAGCGTTAGCAGCCACTGCGAGGATGCAAATCAGGTTTGCTTTACACACACGCTATGACAGTCATGGGCATTAGTTACGTTTGAGATTGGACGTGGTAAGTTGATGTTAGTCAAGAATGCCTTTAAGGCGACAAAGACGGCATTATCAACACCTCACTGAGTCGTGTAATATGACTACGAGAAGCTGGATTTTCCTTCTAGGATAATCCAGTAAGACTGAGCTGGAATGTAGCCACTGTACACGACTGCTGCCAGAGGTGGTCACGAGAATGTACGGTCGCTAGATGACCTGGCTCCGGAAGTCCACGTGGCATTACCGAGAAGACCACTGGGTTCAATGTATGGCTCTGTCGCACCGTACTGCATCTACATCTGAGCAGCTGCTGGCACCACAGTGACACAACGAACTGTTGCAAGTCTGTTACTTCAAGGACGCTTCTGTGCCAGACGACTTGCAGCGTGGGTCCCAATGACCCTGAACAACCGCCATCTGCGACTTTAATGGTGTCAGGCGACAGTGCATTGGGAAGCAGGGTGGAGATCTTTTGTGTTTTGTGGTGAAAGATGGTTGTGTCTCGGTGTCAGTGATGGCCATGTGTTGGTTAGAAGGAGGCCTGTTGAGGACCTGTACCCAGCTCGTCTGCATGCTAGGCACACGGGACCTACCTGAAGTTACGGTCTGTGGTGCGATTTCGTATGACAGCAGGAGCACTCTTGTGGTTATCCCATGAATCCTGAATGCAAAACTGTAATCAGTCTGTTGATATGACCTGATGTGCTAGTAGATAGCGTATGTATGTTCAAGCACAGTCACGGCCGGGGCCCTCGAGCTCTTATCAGTGATGTCAGAATGACATCATATCGTGACGTTATTGATAAGGGTGCTGAAGTCTCTTATCGGTGACGTCATCAGATGACATCATGTGATAACAGTGTTGATGTACGTTATCTGTAATGTCATTGAATGTCGTCGTGTTTTTACTTGGCATTGCAAGATTTAACATGTTTTTTCCTGTAGCTTATGGACTTATGTTTCAATTTCTGTTAAGAGTAAAAAATTAGTAATTTTTAGTGATGTGATGTTGTAGCCCTATGCTTTGTACCATTTATGACGTCCATTGTTGTTCTGTCTCAGTGATGTGACGTTGTAGCCCTTATGTTTGTACCATGTATGACATCCATTGTTGTTTTGCTGTATGCATTCTAGCCTTGAGGCTAAGATTTTAATATTTTGTTTTTATTTTAGAGAGATCATTGCCTTCAAGTTCTCTCTCTAACCACACACACACACACACACACACACACACACACACACACACACGATACAGTAGTAACTTTTTCACTTTGTTAGCTTTGTTTATTGTAGTAAAAAATGTGTAGATACAATCTATTGACAGATTATTTTAATCATGTTCATCATATGACTTTCTTTCATGTATTATTTTGTCCTTAAGCCATAAGTACTTGCAATGAGGACACCAGAATGTGTGCCCACCTCCCAATCATGTAGTCCTCCACCACAATAGAAGCAGGTTGTAGAATCACCAGTGCCAGTATAGAAGAAACCAGCCTCTACTAACTTTTCTGGTTGTACTGGTAGCAATTTTGACCAATTTTTGAAAGATTCTTTACGTGCTATCCCAGAACAATACTCAGGCCATGCAGGTAATCTGATACGTGCCAGCGTGTGTTAATTAAACATGAATTGCTTACATAAATCAATAGCTGCAGGGCACACGAAGGGACATTTTGGAGACTGGCATAAATGTCTCACTAGTGGATCTTTACCTGGTTGCCACTCACTCTGTTCAGTTTCACAATAGATACATTTGACAGTATCATATTCAACATGTTGGCGATTAGGTCTGTAGAAACCAGCATGTTATAGCTCCTCAGCCTGCAAAAATTCTTTGAACCAATTTCCGTTTTCAAAGGTTTCCAACCGCTCAAGAAATGTGAGGTACATCACGAAGCTTGCTCTCTGTAGTCAGTTAGCAGACAGTATGCAGCTGCTAGTTTGATGTTCATGATTTATATTTTACATGTATCAAGAATCCCAACCCAAGTATCTGATAACATAATTATTCCAGCTTCTCTCAACTCTTCTTCAATAGAAATAATTTCATTGGCATTTGTGGTGAAAGATGGTTGTCTCTCGGTGCCAGTGATGGCCATGTGAGCCTGCAGCTCTTGAACCATGTAAGAAGAAAAGTCATTCAACAAGTTCATTTGGATTATCCCAATACAGGTAATCTACAGGTAAATTGTTATTGTATATTTTCCACTGCTTTACAACAGAGAATTTCTCTCTTCTTTTTACTGTGATACCTTTACCACTCTGAACACTAGGTTCACTTTCTGAAGTATCATCACTCAGTTGACGATGTTCTTCTAATAACTGTGCTCTAGATCCTTCACGAATTAGTCTTACATCTTGTTCCATATACGTCTGCAGACCTTTTATAATTGTCTCATACTTGACACTCTTATTAGCATTAACAGGTTTATAACTAGTGTAGTTTATGCTATGTGCATTAGTAGCTTTCAAAATTTATCCATACATTGAAAGATCAGCTTTTGTATGTGTTTTCTTGGAGGGTCTCTTTCTAAACAGTAAATGGTACAGTCCTTTTGTTACATTATACATTATACCATTAATAACTAAATCTTCCCCATCAATTACCACTTTCTCACTTCCTATCATCCACCCATTATCAGGATCATATCTCATTCCATACACTTTATCGTGTTCTCTAATAGGAATTTTGTTTAAAATTAACGTTTTTTTTTTTCCCAGGTAAGTCAAGTTTGGGTTTAACATCAGTACTTTCTACCTTAGTGATACCTGTTTGTACAGATATAGTATTTGAAACCTCTTTCCTTTTGTTGATTGATAGAAGTTCTCACAGAGGCTCAGAAACTGGTCATAATTTTTCTTCCATTTCTACTTTCCTCTTATTTTCTTTTGCCTTAAGGGTTAGAAACTTTCTTCCGTATATTTTTTCTCTAGCAGATATAATTTGTTTTTTCAACTTCATGTTGTGACTGACAAATCGTTGAAGCACCTTACATCATGTGAGACAGTTTATGAGGTTAAGTGTCATCTGGCTCAGATATCTGAAATGTCATGGTTTTATACTAGTTCATACTCAAACTCTAAATGTAAGCCATAATTTCCTAGTTGGATAGGATATGGTTTATTGAAACTAAATGTATCTCCTTCCTTCACACTTATAAGTATCTGTAATTGAAGATTAGCTTTGATTCCATTATGTTCAAATGTTATTACTTCTATGTCAGGTGTTACAGAACACAGTGTCATGTGACCAGTGTATGGTAGATTATATTCATGTTTTCTGTTATTTAGCAAATACCGTGTATCACTTGGATGTGTGGAAGGTATGCCATCTATTCGCAAAATGAATTTCTGTTTTGAAAATGTCTTATCTACATATGCTTTGTTTATTGCCTCAGTATCTAATACTGGTTCTTGTATATGTATTGGATGTTTATTTTGTATATCAAACACTTGATTTGTTACACTGAAAAGATCTAACATATTTAAAGTCGTTTGTAACACATTTCTGCGAATATCGTTGCTATTGTTTACCAGAGATATTTTATGATTAATTTTCTTTATAATATCTTCAATATATTTCTTATTAACAGCATCATGCATATGAATAGGATCACAAACATTTTCAATGCACATATTTCTTACATACAGAGTACCTCGTTATGACGCGTGGTCATTGTCAGACTGCTGATCATCTACAATCACTGCAGGTTGGGGACCATTCCTACAAGAGAGTGCAAGAATTCAAATACCTAGGGGCACTTTTCACAGAGAACTCGTCATGTGAAGCAGAGATCAATGACAGAATACAAGCAGGAAACCGATCTTACCACAGCCTAGCACAACTGCTTCGGTCCAAATCTCTCTCCAGACAGTTCAAGATTCGACTGTACAAAACCCTGATCCAGCCTGTTGTTCTATATGGCTGTGAGACATGGAGTATCCGGAAACAGGACTTCCATAAGCTCCTTGTCTTTGAGAGAAAAGTGCTTCGGAAGATCTTCGGTCCGGTTCTGGATGCAGATACAGGGGAATGGACGATCAGATACAACCGAGAGCTTGAGGAACTATACCAGCAGCCCAACATAGCAGGAGCTGTCAAAGCCAAATGAATGCAGTGGGCCGGCCATGTGGCCCGGATGGAGGATCACAGATGGCCTCGGAAGCTCCTGGATTTCACACCTACAGGAAAGAGACCGCCAGGGAGACCCAAGAAGCATTGGAGGGATGGACTCCATGAAGATTTGAAACAAATGTCAATAGATGTGGACGAATGGCGGATAGCAGCAATGGACAGAATACAGTGGAGGAGGAAACTTGTAGACGCGTGCGGTCCACTGGGCCTGATCACGTAGTAGTAGTAGTAGTAGTAGTAGTAGTAGTATATTTCTTACATCAAATCCTTCATCCTTTATAGCAACATGTTTCAAAAACTGATTTAAACGATCAAAATCATGCAGAAGAGGTGTTATTTTTCATTCTAAGTGGTTCCAAATACCATCTACATATTTTTTAGTAACAGCATCACTCTTAGTTAATGGATCTGCAACCCCACTTATCGCTTACTTTTGAGCTGTATTACATTAGTTCCACTATCTGAACCTAATACGTTTTTGTGATTTAAATCAATTTTTTGCTCCAACTGTTTCTTAAGTTGTAGGCAAGTATCATCCACATATTTTTGGTGCTAGCATCATTATTTTGTGATGGTGTAGAAAGATTACAAATCCGTTTTGAATTAAGCCTGATAGTATCAGAATGTATATCGAATGCTTTTAAAATTACATTAAGTTTGTTCCATGACACTACATTGTCAATTAATCTTCTAACAGTAGCCACAGAACTATCAACATATCTCTTAGTAGAGGCATCATTATTATTTAATGGATCTTTCAAACCAGAAACTCGTTTTTTACCAAAATCTATTGCATTAGGAGAGGCGTGTAGAACACTTAGAAATGACTTTAGTTCAGGTATCCAGTTACTAATAGAACCTAAAGACTTACCAACATATTGTTTTGTAGCAATATCGCTTACAGCTTCTGGTTCAGAGAGGACGAGATGAACGTTTCTTGAAGAAGCCATCATGCTAAGTGTAGAAGGTTATGACATCCTTTATATACAAAAGCACTCATCAAAAGTTTTACGATATCGAGCATTGTTTATGTTATAATCTTTACTGATAACTAAGAAGCTATGTGGTCCACTTTCCCAAACCTGCTTACACATGCTTTGAAAATCTGCATAATACATATCTGTATTAACATGATCATTGTACACATATCTCAGATTACGCTCATCTTGTTTGAAGAGTATAATCAAGTTAGCGTTATCTCGAATTAGTTGCTGGAATTCGACTATATGTTTCAGACAAATAGAAGCAATCTACATCATAATGTCATCCCATACAAAAGAAAGCCCTAATGTTATCCTGTTTATCACACACAACATCATCAAAAATAAAAACGGAAAATGGTAAAACTTTCTCGGGTAAAATAATGTCTTCACTATTTGAAAACGTGAAAAACTGGATTCCTTCAAGACCAGATAATATATGTGAAAGGAGTTTATACTTATCTTGATGTAATGATTATGAATATATAAATAAACATTTTGAAATTTTAGACTATTTTCATGGATCAGAAGATTTATAACAACATTAGTTTTTCCACATTTTGAAGGACCACAAATAATGCAATGAACAGAGTCCAGTAACAATTCTCCATGTTTTTTTCCTTCTGTCTAAATGGTTTGCAAATGTAATATTCTTAACAGGCAGCTGGAGAGCATGTTTCTTCAAATGCATTCTGATGAAAAGGGCTGTTATTAACACATTTTCAGATGTATATAGGGCTCTTTCTTCCTATACATTTAATCATTCAATGGATGGACGCAGACAGAGGAAGACCAGGCGAGGTCTTATAAACAAGGCTATTAACAAACTGCATCGTCTAGGAAATACTTGTCTAGCAGCGCGATGCAGCTCATTAGCTATACCACGCTGAGCCATATTCAGTGACATACTTGTACGAAAATGAGGAGATATTTATGTATTAGCATTGTCTTATACAAAGATATCATAGACTCTGATCATAACAGCTATTCAAGTTTCAACATGACTCATACCGTGTGTGTGTGTGTGTGTGTGTGTGTGTGTGTGTGTGTGTGTGTGTGTGTGTGTGTGTGTGTGTTTTAGAGAGAGGAACAGAGAGAGAACTTGAATGTAATGACCCCTCTAAAACAAAATCAAAATATTAAAATCTTAGCCTCAAGGCTAGAATGCATACAGCAAAATAACAATGGATGTTATCAGTGGTACAAACCATAGGGCTACAATGTCAAATCGCTGAGACAGACCAACAATGGATGTCATAAATGATACAGACCATAGGGCTATAACGTCACATCACTGAAAATTACTAATTTTTTACTCTTAACAGAAATGTAACATGAAGTCCATAAACTACAGGAAAAAACATGTTAGAACTTGCAACGCCAAGGAAAACTACAACGACATTCAATGACGTTACAGATAGCATACATCAACACTGTTATCGCATGACGTCACCTGATGACATCACCAATGAGACACTTCAGCACCCTTATCACATAACGTCATCTGATGACGTCACCGATAAGACATGTCAGGACCCTTATCACATGACGTCATCTGATGATGTCACTGATAAGACATTTCAGTACCCTTATCAATATTGTCATCATATGACATCATTCTGACATCAGTGATAAGAGCTCGAGGGCCCCGGCCGTGGCTGTGCTTGAACATACATATGCTATCTACTACGAATCTACTTGTGTTGCCATTCATGAACAGCATTCCAGGTTTTTTTCCCACATCCCGCTGCTGTAACCCAACATAATCTACAGAGGGTTGACACGTTGCCTTTGCCATCTCGATCACCACATCTGTCTCCAGTCGAGCACGTAAGGGGTACCATCGGACGACAACTCCAGCGTCATCCACGAACAGCGTAAGCCGTAAACCATCCTTGTTTTGACCGACGAAGTGCAACAGGCGTGGAACTCCATCCCACAATCGGACGTCTGGCACCTGTACAACGCAATGCATCTACGTTTGCATGCTTGAATTCATCTTTCTGGCGGTTACACTGGTTGTGAGTGTACCAGCATTTCACATTTCCAATGGCTTATCTCACACTTACATTAACTTGTGATCTTACCTAGACAAATGTATTCCCTCAATTTCATTATTCTAGATTAAATATTTTTTGGTGTTGCGACTTTCTTCCGTCAAAGTATATTCTGAGTTCGCCACAACATCCCCAGATTTTAACACTTTAGGTTTTGAAAATTACGTTCATTCGCCTGACTATTTTCCGTTTACGAAGGGTATTTGTGAAACTCCAAAATTTGTGGAATATGGCTGACACAGTGTTTCAGCAGCCTGATGACATTAGTTGTACAAATTTTCACAAGTTTTTAACTGAAGATCAATGGAAAACATGAAAATGGCAGATTCAGCATTTTTAAAGGAACATGTCTTTATTCGATTGTAGATGCTACACGTCAATGTTCATCATTTTAAGTTTTTACATTACTTACACCCGAATAGACCGAAATAATGCTTAATGTTTTGTTTTTATTGGTATTTTCGTAAGACATGAAACGGAAAAATTTTGGATTGGAAATAAATTTCCATGAGGGGATTGTAAGGTGTAAACGAGAAAGCAACGTCGTCAAAAATTTAACGTAACTCAGCCGAGTGCTAGCATTGTCCCCATGAGCTGATTTTATCTGCACCAGGGACCTGCTGTTGGCGTGCAGCTGCTGAGGGCAGCTCGAATGTCAGAATGAAACTAACAGAATACGAAGTCCTGTACACTTCATTACAGTCCCTTCTTTGAATGTTATTTGCAGAGTCCTCGTGGACGCTGTCGATACAGTCCTTTCTTGGAAATTTATTTGCAATCAAAAATCTTACTTTGCCTTTCCTTTTCATGCCTTTTACGAAAATATTGCTAAATACAATTATTGAGCGTTATTTCAGTTTATTTGTAAGTAAGTAACGATAAAATTTAAAATGAAAAAAATGTTGCTGCTTAGGGACTGGACTCATGAACCTCGGATTAGCGTCCAGTACTCTTTCCATTGTGCCAACTGCTGTCTAGAGACTCCGCCAACATAAGTGACTCATGCCTCGGCCGTCCATTGCCGAAAATGTTATTTTTTCTAAACGCTTGGCCGTCTGGAGTTCCACCTTCTGTCACTTTCATTTCTCGTCAAGCGCTGCATATACCTCAGATTTGGACGACATTGGTGATGAGTAACTTCGGTCCTCGTCCATCAAGGACGTACGCTACACACTCCAGGCCGACCGGAAGCAAAGTTAAAATACAGAATCAAAGAGGAAATTTATCTGAGACAGGATCAGCAGACTACACTGAACAATGAATTGCGTCTGTAGCTGCAACTGTATTCCAGGATAAGCTCGAGGGATTAGCTACATGCACTTGTCATTTCCGTGTGAGAGAAGGAGAGCATTTATTCATCACCTCCAGACCCAATCCCATTAACAAACCACAAGGCGATGGAGAAGGAAATCGATCAGACCATGCGATGGGGCGTAATTAGGAGGTCCAACATCCTTAAACAAACCGGGGATAGGAGTAGGACTTGTGTTTAACCCCCCCCCCCCCCTCACCAACATACGTTAACAAGATCCTAATAACCGAATGGGAGTGGCCAGCAGCAATATATCTTCTGGCGCGCTTTGAAGGAGCAAAATATTTTACCACGCTCGATATTACCGCCTCGTATTGTCAAATTCCCATGTTGGAAGAGTGTTCCTAGTCGACCGTAAGAGCTATCGACCGTAAGAGCTATCGACCGTAAGAGCTATGAATACACAGTGCTGCTATGCCACATTCATTTGTGTGCTAGATGCTATCCTGGGTACATATCTCTCCATGTGAGTCGCACTGTATGTAGACGACACTGTAATCGCTTCAAAGAGTTTCGAGGAACCCTGTAGGATGTATAACATTTCGTGGCTCATGCTGGTACGACCCTGCGACTAGGAAAATGTTAGTTTGTCTGTGAGAGGGCTAAAATTCCTTGGTCACATCTGAAATAGCAATGGTATGCGTGTAAGTGAGGAGAAGTTGAAAGCCATCGACCAGTTTCCATTACCCAAAAACCAGCAACAGTCCAGCGCGTTCTCGCGCATGCCAGGTCTTTTTCGCAAACGCGTAAATGACTGTGCAGAAAATAGTATCCACCTGTCTGGGTTACTAGAGAAGAATATTGCTTTCTCTTGGTCTGATGAGCACGAACGCAGGTTTCCGTCTGTCAAGGACTCACTATCAAAAGAAAGTCCCACTCCACCATCCAGACTTCAATAGCAAATTCTTCCTCAGTACTGATGAACATTACACTATTCGTTCGGAGCTGCACCGGGAGCAGGTTGAGAGAGAGCAGAAAAAACAAGGGGTGAACTGTTTTGCGAGGTGTATGTTGAGCAACTGCAAAAGACGCTATGATGTGACCGAGGAGGAGCTATTGGCCATTCTCTGGAGCCTGTACAGGTTTTGATAGTCATCAGGTAATGACAATAACCGATAACCGGGCACTAATGTTCCGTAAAATCTTTCTGCACCTCAATGCAAAGTTCTACATTGGGTGCTAGCCCTTCAGGGATTCAATTACGCCATTATCTGGCTAGTAAGGAAATGCGGTATCAGACGTTTTGTCCTCTCTTTCACTAGCGCGACCTGGACTTGAGCTTAGATTTCACGCGAGCGGTCGCCTTAACATCTTTGGCTATCCGTCCACAACTCATGTCCTAGTATCTACGTCTCGTAATGCTCGCATACAAATCGTATGATTCCCGCACAGGGAGATATATTCTTTTTGCTCGTCAGACTGCCTTGCTTTGGCGTGAAATACAGTAGGGCAGTGTATTTATTTTACAGTGTCTTCGGACATTACTCTCCCTGTGCGGGAATCATACGATTTGTATGAGAGCATTATGGGACGTAAGACACTAGAACATATGAAAAGTTGAGTCTGGCCGGGAGTCGTGGACGGATAGCCAAAACAGTTAAGGCGACAGCTCGCGTAAAGCGGGATATCAGGGTTGGAGTCCAGGTCCGGCAAAAAATGGCTCAAATGGCTCTGAGCACTATGGGACTTAACGTCTGTGGTCATCAGTACCCTAGAACTTAGAACTACTTAAACCTAATTAACCTAAGGACGTCACACACATGCATGTCCGAGGCAGGATTCGAACCTGCGACCGTAGCGGTCGCGCGGTTCCAGACTGAAGCGCCTAGAACCGGCCGGCCGGCTTCAGGTCCGGCACAAATTTTCATACGTTACTAGTAAATCGTATAGACGGTGTACGATCGTAATCGCAACTTGTGAATACATCTCATTATTCGATTATGTTGTATGTTGTAAATGTGAAGAGAATTTAGTGGTTTTGTAATTATTATTCAAAGAGTGGCTATTCAAAGTCAGGTAGTCCCAGTCTTCGGAGCAACAGGAAAGGAGGAAAAGACAGATCGTAGATCAATGAAGAGGTGTCGAATCTGGCGGAGGGTGACGTGTTTTGCGTAGGGAGTGAGGCAGTCTGCAGTATGTGTGCGTGACTGTGCCGTGGTAGCGGGCAGAACCTACGCACCAGGACTCTCCCTCCCTCCGCCCCCCCCCCCCCCCCAACCCTATCAACAAGTTCTTGCCAAAGACAGTTCTGATCGATCGACAGTGCTGTGACGCAGGAAGCCACCTCTCTGAATAGGCAGCTTTCCAATTTGATTGAATTGTCATACGCACACACACACACACACACACACACACACACACACACCGTTCACTGGCGCGCACCAAGGCCAAATACTTAGGACAGAAAACGGGTTTCCACTACACGACTTTGAACGAACATGCAAGTGATGGGGGCTCTGGCTCTGAGTACTATAGGACTTAACATCTGAGGTCATCAGTCCCATAGAAATTAGAACTACTTAAACCTAAATAACCTAAGGACATCACACACATCAATGCACGAGGCAGGATTCGAACCTGCGACCGTAGCGGTCGCGCGGTGTCAGACTGAAGCGCCTAGAACCGCTCAGCCACACTGGCCGGCCAAGTGATGGAGGAATTCCGTGATATGAAGACGTATAACTGAGCTGAAGGAAGGGATCACACGCTCAGAAAGAAATGTGTCAAAGGAAAGGCGTTGTTAGCTAACGAGGGACAACAAAGGGGAGACTGTCGAGCTGTATTTTCTGATCAAATCTGAAAGAGGGTGAAAAAAACTTGGGCAGCAGTATTTTGCATGAAAAAGGTCCGCTGGAAGGAACACTAACCACTGAATAGTCGAGCAATTGCATCGATTTTCAGTTCCCAGTTCAACCGTTAACCCTTAAAGTTCGGTGCGGGCTAACTAACGAATGCAAAGAAAGGACTACTTGTTCGAACAGTGGCATATCGTCTCGCAACTGTCGTTCACGGATGAAAGTCAAAGACGCGACATTTCTCCTCAGTCTGTGTAAACGAAAGTGTGAAAAGGGGAAACTGGGAGAATACCCGATTACTTAGTGTTCATCGACCAAAGGCGGCGTCTCAGATTATGATGTAATTGCTGGATTGTCATTTTACAAAGAAAGCACGTCACATAAAAATATCCTTTCCCCATTTGAAGACACATGGCATTCATCATGCATCAAAAGCACAATAGACGAACATTACTGCATGCAAACATAACATGTAAGTTGTAGATATGTTTTAAAACTGAAGTCTCCTGCTCGTTTCTTTTTGTATGACCAGACTTGTCTGAGGAACTGCTGTAGAGATGCTGATACTTGGAAATCCTGGGACCACTATCTTGCCAGTACCGATATCGACAGCAGGCAGAAATCCTTGAGATTGTCGATTCCCATGATGAACTGTATATATACGTAATGAGCTACGTAATACAGAACTGAGTTTGTACGGAAGTCTCAGTATGCGAGTTCTACTCGCATTTGGCCAACTTTTTCTTTGTAAAAACCATTGTGTGCTGATGTTTTCTTTCTGACTTGTCTTTGATTTATGTATTCCCTAATTGATATTGTTGATTTTGAATGTATCATGAGGGATTCAGATTCAGTGCGCTTATAACGACTGTCTATCCAGTCAGAAACCTTCTTGGAGGCAAATTGTAACACAGACTCTTTTTTTTCCCCCTTAAATACATGAGGTGCGAAGAAGCCATGGCTGCAGCTCTGTCCAGCCCCTGACATAGAGAGAGAGAGAGTTCCTGATTAAATTTATTTTACATTTCTGATCATGGATGCGGATTGCTTGTGGAATTGCCAATCTAACGACACGAGTCACGAGTTGATTGAGTTATTAATCTGAAAGTCTATAAATTTAATTAATGAATAAATGATATTAAATCAATTTTCCCCTGCAATCTGAGACCACCGATGCCTTGCCTGAATAGAGAACTGTAGATTGGTAAGGGGGTGGAGGGGGGTGGGAGATATTTTTCTGCCGGTGGACGCCTTCTATGGTGAGGCATCATAGTTTACAAAACAGAGACACTCTCGGCATCCAGTCTGTCGCAGTTCGTAGTCGGAGCAACATCGGGATAACATTAGGGTTGGTGTCGCCGTCATTTTCAGTATCTGAGCGCTTGCTTCCATTAATTGGTAGCACCGGTGGACCGAGTAGTTCGTTTTAGTACTACAGTTCGCGGTAATTTTGATCATGATTGCCAAACCATGCAGCCATTTGCATCCGTACTGATGGGCCTGACGACTTCTACCATGCTGGCGCTATGAGGTAGTTCATGCTTCTCCTGCCTGCGCTTCGTTCAGACGCGTAGCTATAGATTATTTCCCTTTTCATCGCAAGTCTTAAGTTTCTCAGCGAATTTGTGTTAACAGACTCTCTCACAGGGGGTGGACTAGAGTTCATATAGTAATTCCTATGTTCAATACAGCTTTTTTGTTTTGTCTTGACCTGCAGCAAGACGTTGTCATGCCAGGTTGTTTCTTAAATTGCGATTGGACTCATCTCTCTTTAGAATGTCACACGGTACCTCACATTTCATTTGTTTTGTAGTTAATATATCTGAATTACCAGACCTGTCTGTTGGCTAGTCTGCAGCATTACCCTGTTGCTCTGTATCAACAAGTTTTCGTGTAATTTCTGAAACTCCTGTTACGAGGTGCAGAAGCCGACGGCACAACCATCGAGGGGACATAAGACAGACAGTTGAGGTTAACTTTCCAGCTAACAGCGAATCACCAGCAGACAGGTTATTAACTTCATTTCTCATCAACTTTTGTCCAATTGCGATTAATCGCAACATCTATACTCACAGAGGCCGTCCACAAACCATCGGTAGGTTGATTAATGCTGATGTTAATGGACCAGTGCGTGTTGACTCTCCAAATATTATTCTCTGCTATCTGATTTTCAAAGATAATTATTCTCGTTTTGCTCGGATATAATTCATGCGAAATAAATCTGAAGTAGCTGATAATTTGAAAACATTTTTGAAGGTATGATGCCGTTATCATAAGGTAAAATTGTTTCGGTGTGATGGTGGTGGACAATTTAATTGTAACAAGGTAGATGATATTCTACGGGACCATGGTATTGAGTTTCGTCTTACGTTTCCGGATACGTCTAACCAAACTGGAGCTGCTGAACAAGGAAATCGACAAAAAAATCGTTCAAATGGCTCTGAGCAGTATGGGACTTAACATCTAAGGTCATCAGTCCCCTAGAACTTAGAACTACTTAAACCTAACTAACCTAAGGACATTACACATATCCATGCTCCAGGCAGGATTCGAACCTGCGACCGTAGCGGTCGCGCGGTTCCGGACTCAAGCGCCTAGAACCGCTCGGCCACAACGGCCGGCGGAAATCGACACACAGTTGAATTAGTTATCTCCATATCACCATCTAGAAAGCTACCTAAATCATTTTCGGTCATGAATGTTGAGCCGTGCGCGGGTCGAGGTCATGCCGTTTATTGCTCGTCATCTTGTATTTATGGTTCTGTCGCTTCTTTTTTTCTTTTTTTTAATTCGATTTATTGGCGTCACTAAGTTGTTGGTTTGCTTGCCCGTGAGTGGCAGCAGCAGCGGTTATCTATAAGTGCACTGTAGTACTATCTCTGGAGCGACCGAGAGTATTTTCTGGGTCATCGGTCGTCGTCTGTCGGAGTTCAGTTGGGACAGAGCGCCAGTGAGGTGCGGACAGCCAGTACTCGCCGACCGCTGGCGACACCCATGTACTGTCCGACGGAAGGAGACTGGAGCGGGAACGACCGCTGGTTGGTCGTTCAGTCGGTCGTCTCATCGGACGACGTGTGTTTGGTCTTTTGACCGTTTCTGGGCCTCGTCAGTTGGTCATCGTGCCGGACGTGGGTCGGTTCCTTCCTTGTGCAGAGATGTCGGTGGTGAATGGGCACGTGTTACCTCTGCATGGTGGGGTCCGAGCCAGTGTGCCCGGTTCGTCGTGTCTCCGAGTTCCGAACGTCGGGATGGAGCTGCAGTGAGGTTCGGACAGCCAAGACTCGCCCGACCGTTGCCGACGCACATGACTTGAGTGGGGACGATGTTGGTTGGTCGGTCGGTCGTCTCATCGGACGGCGTGTATTGGGTCGCCCACTGCTTATGAGTTCTCTGTGTGTGTCGACTTGTGAATCGTCCTTGTTGTTCCACAGTGATTGCTTTTAGGATTGTTCGAGTTCTTGTGTAAGTGTTTTCGTGGAACTGTGTCTAGCTTGTGTGATTTCGACTGAGCAGTGATGTTAATGCTGTCTGCGTAATGGAGTTGTCAGTCGGTCGGTTGGGACAGAGTCCGGTACGGCGTGTAGCTCGACAGCAGTTGGTGCTGTTCATATTTTTGAGTGGTTTTGTGCCTTGACTGTATTTAGACACCAATTTTCAAGACTTAGTGCTGCTGGTATCTTCGTCCTCGCTGATGTTTTCCGTTGTCGTGCCGCTGGTCGGCGGAAGCGAATTGATTAGGTTGTTGGTCGGTTCTCCAGCCGTCCCTGGGTCGGCTTGCCATCCTATTATTGAGTCTTACTCTTGGCTGCCTGTTTAGAGTTACCTCCTCAGGCCGAACCTTGGAGCACTTCTGAGCACCACTGTTGTGTTGTTTTTAGATTGTGATTTTCTTTTAGTCTCAAGTACTGTGCGAGGCTTTCAGCCGCCTATTAATTTAGTTTGTTTTAATGTTAAGATAAGGCCTTCAGCCGTCTTAAATTAAAACTTTGAAGATTCTTGCGTAAACTAATTTTTTTTAAAAAAAGCGGGGATTTTGCTCTATTGCAAATCCTTATTATCCAGGCCTTAAGCCTTGAGTTGTTCTATGTTCATCCGATTTTTACGTGAAATATTTTAACATAAGGCCTTCAGCCATCTTTGAAAATTCACTTGTTTCAAACCTTTTAAAATTTTCTTCTCTATTTAAAATTCTTGTTATCCAGGTCTTAAGCCCTCAGTTCTTCTATGACCAGTGTGTGGCATTCAGCCGAGTATTTATGTAAAATTTTTGTAACTAAGGCCTTCAGCTATGTGTAAGGCGTGTGTGATTAAGTGTTTTGTGGAAAATAAAGTTTGTGTGTTCTGTGTAACTGACAGTAACTGATTTAGGCCCCTTTCCACAACCATAACCTGATCCGATCTGTCCTGCGAATCCAGATTTCAAATGTGATGCAACCTGTTTTCACCCAGTGGTACTGGGAAGTAAACGAGTTCAAGGTAAAACACCTTTCTAGGCGTAGACTGACAAAGTGTTCGACAGTTCTAGCAAGCTACCCACTTATGGGTCAAAATGCTATGTTTATTTGCCAATGAAATTTCGTTCCAACCTCGATGACAAACCTATATCTGTCATTTTGTCTGTTATGTGAATGACAAAAGTAGTACAATGAAATCACGCACTGTTGATTTTCGACCAGAGACGTTATGTACAAGTGGAAATTCGAGTAAGCTGGAATTCCGTACCTTAAGGAATAGAAAAGTGACTTTATTAGTAATTCTCGATCAAATGAGAAAGTTAAATCTGCAGCTACATCTCCATGACTTGTCTGTAAACCAAACTTAAATGCCCGGCAAAGGGTTCTTCGAATCACCTTTAGACTGTTTCCTTACCCTTCCACCCTAACGCCAAGTGGGAAAAATGAACACTTAAATCTTTCTGCACGAGCTCTCATTTATCTTATTACTATGACCATTTCTCCCGATATAGGTGGTAACAATAAAATATTTCCCCATTAAGAGGAGAAAACTGGTGACTGACATTTCGTGGAAAGATTTCGCCGCAAAAATGCGTTTGTTTTAATGACTGCCACCCCAACTCGTTTGTCATATGCGTGACACTCTCCCCTCTATTTCACGATAAAACCATTGATCATATTGAGACTATTAGCCAAGTATGTTCGGGAGAATTACAAAATCGTCGTCCATTTCGTAAAATACACCCATTAGAGAGGCTTAGTGATTAAAAATTAGTTTACCAGGCTCAGCAGTCTCAAGATACACTCCTGGAAATTGAAATAAGAACACCGTGAATTCATTGTCCCAGGAAGGGGAAACTTTATTGACACATTCCTGGGGTCAGATACATCACATGATCACACTGACAGAACCACAGGCACATAGACACAGGCAACAGAGCATGCACAATGTCGGCACTAGTACAGTGTATATCCACCTTTCGCAGCAATGCAGGCTGCTATTCTCCCATGGAGACGATCGTAGAGATGCTGGATGTAGTCCTGTGGAACGGCTTGCCATGCCATTTCCACCTGGCGCCTCAGTTGGACCAGCGTTCGTGCTGGACGTGCAGACCGCGTGAGACGACGCTTCATCCAGTCCCAAACATGCTCAATGGGGGACAGATCCGGAGATCTTGCTGGCCAGGGTAGTTGACTTACACCTTCTAGAGCACGTTGGGTGGCACGGGATACATGCGGACGTGCATTGTGCTGTTTGAACAGCACGTTCCCTTGCCGGTCTAGGAATGGTAGAACGATGGGTTCGATGACGGTTTGGATGTACCGTGCACTATTCAGTGTCTCCTCGACGATCACCAGTGGTGTACGGCCAGTGTAGGAGATCGCTCCCCACACCATGATGCCGGGTGTTGGCCCTGTGTGCCTCGGTCGTATGCAGTCCTGATTGTGGCGCTCACCTGCACGGCGCCAAACACGCATACGACCATCATTGGCACCAAGGCAGAAGCGACTCTCATCGCTGAAGACGACACGTCTCCATTCGTCCCTCCATTCACGCCTGTCGCGACACCACTGGAGGCGGGCTGCACGATGTTGGGGCGTGAGCGGAAGACGGCCTAACGGTGTGCGGGACCGTAGCCCAGCTTCATGGAGACGGTTGCGAATGGTCCTCGCCGATACCCCAGGAGCAACAGTGTCCCTAATTTGCTGGGAAGTGGCGGTGCGGTCCCCTACGGCACTGCGTAGGATCCTACAGTCTTGGCGTGCATCCGTGCGTCGCTGCGGTCCGGTCCCAGGTCGACGGGCACGTGCACCTTCCGCCGACCACTGGCGACAACATCGATGTACTGTGGAGACCTCACGCCCCACGTGTTGAGCAATTCGGCGGTACGTCCACCCGGCCTCCCGCATGCCCACTATACGCCCTCGCTCAAAGTCCGTCAACTGCACATACGGTTCACGTCCACGCTGTCGCGACATGCTACCAGTGTTAAAGACTGCGATGGAGCTCCGTATGCCACGGCAAACTGGCTGACACTGACGGCAGCGGTGCACAAACGCTGCGCAGCTAGCGCCATTCGACGGCCAACACCGCGGTTCCTGGTGTGTCCGCTGTGCCGTGCGTGTGATCATTGCTTGTACAGCCCTCCCGCAGTGTCCGGAGCAAGTATGGTGGGTCTGACACACCGGTGTCAATGTGTTCTTTTTTCCATTTCCAGGAGTGTACAAAATGCATTAGTCCGTCTGGCAAAATCAGTCCATCAGGAGCTTGCACCAGCAAACTTCAACAAAGCTATGTAACGTCATGATTCCAATAAAGGGTTTAATTCAAAGAAAGAAGAAATGAAGCTCTTTAACGAAAGTTATATCGGGGACTTGTTGTTGTTGTTGTTGTTGTGGTCTTCAGTCCTGAGACTGGTTTGATGCAGCTCTCCATGCTACTCTATCCTGTGCAAGCTTCTTCATCTCCCAGTACCTACTGCAACCTACATCCTTCTGAATCTGCTTAGTATATTGATCTCTTGGTCTCCCTCTACGATTTTTACCCTCCACGCTGCCCTCCAATGCTAAATTTGTGATCCCTTGATGCCTCAAAACATGTCCTACCAACCGATCCCTTCTTCTAGTCAAGTTGTGCCACAAACTTCTCTTCTCCCCAATCCTATTCAATACCTCCTCATTAGTTACGTGATCTACCCACCTTATCTTCAGCATTCTTCTGTAGCACCACATTTCGAAAGCTTCTATTCTCTTCTTGTCCAAACTATTTATCGTCCATGTTTCACTTCCATACATGGCTACACTCCATACAAATACTTTCAGAAACGACTTCCTCACACTTAAATCTATACTCGATGTTAACAAATTTCTCTTCTTCAGAAACGATTTCCTTGCCATTGCCAGTCTACATTTTATATCCTCTCTACTTCGACCATCATCAGTTATTTTACTCCCTAAATAGCAAAACTCTTTTACTACTTTAAGTGTCTCATTTCCTAATCTAATCCCCTCAGCATCACCCGATTTAATTTGACTACATTCCATTATCCTCGCTTTGCTTTTGTTTATGTTCATCTTATATCCTCCTTTCAAGACACTGCCCATTCCGTTCAACTGCTCTTCCAAGTCCTTTGCTGTCTCTGACAGAATTAAAATGTCATCGGCGAACCTCAAAGTTTTTACTTCTTCTCCATGAATTTTAATACCTACTCCGAATTTTTCTTTTGTTTCCTTTACTGCTTGCTCAATATACAGATTGAATAACATCGGGGAGAGGCTACAACCCTGTCTCACTCCTTTCCCAACCACTGCTTCCCTTTCATGCCCCTCGACTCTTATAACTGCCATCTGGTTTCTGTACAAATTGTAAATAGCCTTTCGCTCCCTGTATTTTACCCATGCCACCTTCAGAATTTGAAAGAGAGTATTCCAGTTAACGTTGTAAAAAGCTTTCTCTAAGTCTACAAATGCTAGAAACGTAGGTTTGCCTTTTCTTAATCTTTCTTCTAAGATAAGTCGTAAGGTTAGTATTGCCTCACGTGTTCCAACATTTCTACGGAATCCAAACTGATCTTCCCCGAGGTCCGCTTCCACTAGTTTTTCCATTCGTCTGTAAAGAATTCGCGTTAGTATTTTGCAGCTGTGACTTATTAAACTGATAGTTCGGTAATTTTCACATCTGTCAACACCTGCTTTCTTTGGGATTGCAATTATTATATTCTTCTTGAAATCTGAGGGTATTTCGCCTGTCTCATACATCTTGCTCACCAGATGGTAGAGTTTTGTCATGACTGGCTCTCCCAAGGCCATCAGTAGTTCTAATGGAATGTTGTCTACTCCCGGGGCCTTGTTTCGACTCAGGTCTTTCAGTGCTCTGTCAAACTCTTCACGCAGTATCGTATCTCCCATTTCATCTTCATCTACATCCTCTTCCATTTCCATAATATTGTCCTCAAGTACATCGCCCTTGTATAAACCCTCTATATACCCCTTCCACCTTTCTGCCTTCCCTTCTTTGCTTAGAACTGGGTTGTCGTCTGAGCTCTTGATATTCATACAAGTGGTTCTCTTCTCTACAAAGGTCTCTTTAATTTTCCTGTAGGCAGTATCTATCTTACCCCTAGTGAGACAAGCCTCTACATCCTTACATTTGTCCTCTAGCCATCCCTGCTTAGCCATTTTGCACTTCCTGTCAATCTCATTTTTGAGACGTTTGTATTCCTTTTTGCCTGCTTCATTTACTGCATTTTTAAATTTTCCCCTTTCATTAATTTAATTCAATATTTCTTCTGTTATCCAAGGATTTCTATTAGCCCTCGTCTTATTACCTACTTGATCCTCTGCTGCCTTCACTACTTCATCCCTCAGAGCTACCCATTCTTCTTCTACTGTATTTCTTTCCCCCATTCCTGTCAATTGTTCCTTTATGCTCTCCCTGAAACTCTCTACAACCTCTGGTTCTTTCAGTTTATCCAGGTTCCATCTCCTTAAATTCCCACCTTTTTGCAGTTTCTTCAGTTTCAATCTGCAGTTCATAACCAATATATTGTGGTCAGAATCCACATCTGCCCCTGGAAATGTCTTACAATTTAAAACCTGGTTCCTAAATCTCTGTCTTACCATTGTATCATCTATCTGATACCTTTTAGTATCTCCAGGATTCTTCCAGGTATACAACCTTCTTTTATGATTCTTGAACCAAGTGTTAGCTATGATTAAGTTATGCTCTGTGCAAAATTCTACAAGGCGGCTTCCTCTTTCATTTCTTCCCCCCAATCCATATTCACCTACTATGTTTCCTTCTTTCCCTTTTCCTACTGACGAATTCCAGTCACCCATGACTATTAAATTTTCGTTTCCCTTCACTACCTGAATAATTTCTTTTATCTCGTCATACATTTCATCAATTTCTTCATCATCTGCAGAGCTAGTTGGCATATAAACTTGTACTACTGTAGTAGGCATGGGCTTTGTGTCTATCTTGGCCACAATAATGCGTTCACTATGCTGTTTGTAGTAGCTAACCCGCACTCCTATTTTTTTATTCATTATTAAACCTACTCCTGCATTACCCCTATTTGATTTTGTATTTATAACCCTGTAATCACCTGACCAAAAGTCTTGTTCCTCCTGCCACCGAACTTCACTAATTCCCACTATATCTAACTTTAACCTATCCATTTCCCTTTTTAAATTTTCTAACCTACCTGCCCGATTAAGGGATCTGACATTCCACGCTCCGATCCGTAAAACGCCAGTTTTCTTTCTCCTGATAACGATGTCCTCTTGAGTAGTCCCCGCCCGGAGATCCGAATGGGGGACTATTTTACCTCCGGAATATTTTACCCAAGAGGACGCCATCATCATTTAATCATACAGTAAAGCTGCATGTCCTCGGGAAAAATTACAGCTGTAGTTTCCCCTTGCTTTCAGCCGTTCGCAGTACCAGCACAGCAAGGCCGTTTTGGTCATGTTACAAGGCCAGATCAGTCAATCATCCAGACTGTTGCCCCTGCAACTACTGAAAAGGCTGCTGCCCCTCTTCAGGAACCACATGTTTGTCTGGCCTCTCAACAGATACCCCTCCGTTGTGGTTGCACCTACGGTACGGGGGGAACTTGTTAGAACTGCCAGAACGTAAACATCTTATCGATAATCGATGGGCACTTCGTAAAAATATAAACCTGATGAATGACTGATCGATACTGTGCTCGCTTGGTTGTTCGCAGTATATTTCAACGTGCGGGACTTGGTAGTGATGAAACTTTTAGTCTAGTTGTTCATTACGATGATGTTCGTACCTTAAAAGCGATCGCCAGTGAAGAAAACTTGAAAGCTTGGTCAATTCAAAATTACAACTGCATTTATGTATGGCTACTTGGACACAGAAACATATGAAGGGCTTATTTCAATAGTGGTACAAGTCCATTTTTGTTCATTTAGAGATACAGAGTCCTAAAGTTAAATGAGCATTGAAAAATCTGCAGTTGAGATACCAGAAATATTCAAGCATATGGCTTCTTGCTAGAGATGAACTTCTCTTTCTGTTTGTTTGGTTCATTAATTTCAGAAGCATTATAGGCAGAAAAGTGGAGGTAATGCAAATAAGCCCTTCATATACGACTCAATTAGAAGGTTTAAATGACGGGTCAGGTCGTGTTTATCGTCTCAAGAAATCATTAGATGAACTTCAGCAATCACCTCGTTGCTGAACTAATAAGTTTGACTCATCCTTGAAGAAAAATGGGTTTATTCGTTCGACAGCAGATCCTTGCATTCACATTCGACAGAACAAAACAGAAGTATTACTGGTAGCTATTTACGTCTACGATGGTCTCATCACAGGATTAGCTCAAAGTGCACTGAATTTGGTTCTATGTAAGTTGAAGTCAAAATTCAAAATATCAGTGGAGTCCTTAGCGTCACTTTAAGGCATGCAAGTGAAACAACGAGAATGTGGCTTATTTGGTTCCCAGCCAGCATATACAGAGAAGATTCTAAAGTTTTTACGTGGCTGATTCAAAAAAATTAAAGACTTCGTCTCGGATTGAACAGTTAGAGATTAGACAATGGGTTTCCGGAAGGCGGCCGGCTGGAGAAAGGGAGGGGGGGGGGGGGGCAGGGGCGTTGGACAGGATATAAAGGCGCCACCCAGCAGTCATCAGTCAGCCATCAGAAACGCCTGAAGATGGCAAGAAGTCGGCTTGCCGAAATATCGCGCCTTTTGGACGACGTCGCCTGGCTCAATGCCTGCGAACTGTTGATGGTTTGTCTGGAAAACCTAAAATCTCACACGAAAATTGTCCACAACATTTATGAGCCGAGCTTGAGGTGTAACTGTTGGACCTGAAGACACGTCCATGGAGTTACTGTGTCACGGATGAACCGCTGACTTTTGTAGATCGACATGGAACTGTAGCATCGTAGGGCTGAGGTTTTTTGGGTTCTTGAGCCGGAGAACATGTCCCGGAGAAACACTTCAGTTTGCAGTACCACATGACACGTGTGCAGTAAACTGTATGGGGCAGAGGGAAGCAGGCATTCTACTGTGACTCCATGCTATGTGCCTCAAATCAGGAAGTTGCACAGCAACCTGTGAATCATAAGAACACACACTGCGCTACTCTGCATCGCCTGAGTCCCTACGCACCTGGCCCAAGAGTTTCATGATTTTCTGAGACCCTGAGCATCGACTAGCCTTACGTATCCAAATCAGGAACTACGGCCCACTGTGCCCCTCCTACCTTACATGCTGGAGCTCGTCCTGACACACACTACGAATCTGAATTTGCTCAGCAGCGTGCAGAACACTAGACTGGTTGGTTATTACATCTGAAGACTGTAATGTTGGAATAGATCTCATGTTGAGGGGGTAGTGTCTCTGCTATAGACGCGCGAAGGATGAACTTCAACGAAATCTAAACGCATTTCATCGAGACAAGATCTACAGGGGACAGGGCGCATAGATCAGGAGATTTCGCGCATGCACTGGGTCCATTACACGCCACGCTGTAGAAAGGTATGCTACAAAACTGTCATCGGCATGGTCTATAGTCGACAATATGAGGATGGTAAGAATATGCGGACCAGAATGATGTAGATTCTTTGTCAGTTTATACTATGTCGCAGAGAGTCAGATCAAACACGCATGAACATGCTGTACCGCCATCTTCTCAGTGTGGAGCGCAACGTGTGTTTTTCTCGTAACAGCAGATCAAAGGAAACATTTAAGTATGAGTGGTGAAACAACGCCACTAGACGATGAGAAAATTTCGTCTGGACTGATAAATCGAAATAGATGTAAAACACTCCAATGGCAGCACGGGCTTAATTAGGGAACTTTGTGACTGTAGCATTTTTTAGGTGCACAGAGTTTCTTTTGCAGGGTATCGGTCACTTCATTTATTTTTGGGACGTGGTATCGATGTGTTCATTTTGTGATTTTCGAGTTGCATATTTTCAGTTTCTTCATTCGCATTTTCTAAAAGTCAATTTTATAGGACTTTCAGCTGGATATGGTTATGTCGCATCCATGTCATATTTTTTGGTAATATTTACGTTTTCGTTCTATTATCAACTACAACAAATAGCACATGTTAAACTTGTAACGCAAAATATTTAAAGAGAACATTTTGAAACATAACGCTTTCGTAACTCAGTTGTGTTAAAGATAATATATGTAGTAGTTTATTATATCTGTGAATTTCACATCATGTTTAACGTTGACATGCCTTTTCTACAATATGGGTGGGTAGTATATTTGCTAGGAACCGACCGGAAGATAAAGTTGAGGCTGCATAAATGTATCGTGAGGAACCGAAATAAATGTTAGATGCACTGAGAGTTTAGAAATAAATGTTAGATGCACTGAGAGTTTAATTAAAAAAGGTGTTTATTATTTAAATTTGAAATATGTACTTAACATGGTACATGTGATTTTAGCTAAAATACTTTTGGGATACTTGAGGAAGGTGTTTAATAGCTGGCTACAAAGAACTACCATCAGCAACAAGATGTACCACATAACTGGAAAATTAAGTACTCTGCTTGTTCTCGATTATTCTTTAAAACGTACATAATATTCAGTGCGAAGTTTATTTCAGAATGTCCTGTTTACAGAACAGGCTGTGCAGCCTACTCCATGAAATGAAGAAGATGATGAGGAACGCTATTTCAACCAGTACTCACATGTATTGTTTACTGGCTATACCTAATTCAAATGGCAGTGATATTTTTCATGTCTGGTGCAAAGTGATATCAAAAGTGTGCGAGAGTTTTTTTCTGGTCATGTGCTGTTTTTTTTATCTTTGCCGTAAGACTATAGAGTCTCCTAGTTTTTGTTACTTCTCTGTTGTTTTTTTAGTTTCTTCTCATTGTGAGTTTTTGCGAATAAATATTTTTTCGTTAACACATTATACAGGACGGCTATGCAATTATTTGTTGTAGGCAAGTCACCTGCATAATTGGTGACCTCCGATTAAGGAACTTTAAACCTTTCGTTAGTTACGTCGAACATTAACTGCTAAAGCAATGAACGACGACGGCAAACGATACGGTTCGATAACGGAAGAAATTCATAGGCTTCAGAATGAGATAGAAACTTTACAGTTGCATATTTCGAAAGATATGAACTTCAAGCATATACCGGACCAAAGGAATGACGTTGGTTCAACAACCATGGCACACACCAGCAAGACAACGTCATCGGAAACTGGGACTACTGCAGCACAACCACAGCAAGTAACAGCAATGGAACTACCCGCTGGTTTCAACGCTTCACCAACTCAACGGCTGCAATTACGGGCGCCCCCATTTATGCCTTCTCAGCCACACTCATGGTTCGGGGTAATGGAAAATATATTTCTACAACAAAGAATAGTCAGTGATCACGAGAAGTTCACCTTGGTGATAAGTAATTTGCACCATCGGACCTCGGCTTTGATATCTGCCATTATAGTGAAACCGCCTATAGAAGGAGCATACTGTAGACTGAAAGAAGAATTAATTTCTCGGTGTGTGAAGTCAGTCGACATCAGAGTCAAACAAGTGCTGTACCAAGAGAAACGGGGAGATAGGCCCCGTCTGAATACTGGCGTCATTTACGCAGCCTGATAGATAGTTCGACAGTCTCTGATAGACTGTTACTCCACGTATGGCAACAACAGCTACCAACGCAAGTAAGAACTGCACTAGCTATATACGACGAAAGATCAGTTGACAAACTGCTTCTCGCTGCAGACAGAATCTACGAGACGCACGAGCCTACTGCAACAGTCGCAATGACGTCGACAGATGCCACGTACGGTAGCTACCATTACCAGCAAGACCAAACTGACGATATAACAGTAAACTGTGCCGCGGTCGCAACGCGACAAACAACAAAAAGTTCAAACGAAATTAGAGATTTAAAAACTGCAATAGAGGATTTGCGAACGCAGCTACGCACGCTACAGCGACCACAAGTTATCATTAAGCGCAAGAGAGACCGGGCTGGGTGTGAAACACGAAGTCAACAAGAGGACGAGCGTAAGGTGTGTTGGTATCATAAACGTTTTGGGAGAGATGCTACAAGATGTACATCACCGTGCGCCTACTCAGACAACCAAGGTATGTATAGAAACAGTGCAGTGTTTTCATGTCAGCGACAGCAATCGTCAATACATATGCCTCCTGCTTCGAAAAGATTCTATGTATCAGACGTACTTACTTGTACAAGGTTTTTGGTGGATACCGGGTCTGACATTATTTCGCTTCCTGTCAGACATGCGCCACACGACGAAAAGGCAGTGAATAACTCGGTGATTAACACGTACGGATGTAAAGTGTGCAAGATTGACGTGGGTTTATCCGAACAGTTTACCTGGTCTTTTGTGATAGCTGGTATATCAGAACCTATTTTGGGCGCTGATTTTCTGGCACATTTCGAGTTGGCGGTCGACTTACAAGGAAAACGTTTGTTAAATCTGACGGACAACAGTGCAATGTCAAGCACTGAAGGACATACAACTTGTGAGAAGCTACAGGCGATTGGTAGCTCTGTAGCCGAAGAGCTACATGGCGAAGAGAGGAATCGGAGATGTTCTGACGGACAGACAAAAGAAGTTAAACATAGTACGGTTCACTATATTCGTACCACGCTAGGACAACCAGTTTCACGACGAGCACGTAGAATCGCACCAGAGAATTGGCAGAAACAAAGGCGACATTCGAGGAAATGTTACCGTCGGGAATAATTCGCCGGTCAGACAGTCCGTGGTCTTCACCCCTACACTTAGTACGTAAGAAAGATGGATCATGGAGACCGTGTGGGGATTACCGAGCATTAAACTCAAGAACCATTCCAGATAGATACCCAGTACCAAATATACAGGACTTCACATGTATTTTGGCCGGCGCGAAAATTTTTAACGTCCTCGATTGCAAGAAAGCATACAACCAGATACAGGTGGCTCCAAGAGATGCTCAGAAGACAGCAGTGATTACACCATTTGGATTATTCGAGTTTTTATTTATGCCTTTTGGCCTTAAGAGCGCAGCACAGACTTGGCAGCGTTTTATCGACGAGGTGATAAAGGGATTAACATTTTGCTTTGCTTATCTTGATGACATCTTGGTTTTCTCTCCGGATAGTCAAACACATGAACAGCATCTGTGTCAACTTCGCAAGCGTCTATCTGACTACGGAGTCGTTTTAAACGAAAATAAATGCGTCATGCACAAGAACCAAGCCACTTTCCTCAAGCATTTAATGATTTTCAAGCAAGCCTCAGCAAAGCAGTGTTGCTCGCTCACCCAGTTCACTACACACAGCTAGATATTGTTGTAGACGCGAGCCAGTCAGCAATACGGGCGGCGCTGCACCAGCGTGTAGAAGGGCAATGGCAACCACTACGGTTGTTCTCTAAAAAGTTACAGACTGCACAACAGAAGTGGAGCGCGTATGACAGAGAATTGTTCGCGATCTACGAAGCAATTCGATAATTCCACCCACAAATAGCGGCTAGACCAGTGACTGTGGTTACAGACCACAAACCCATAACATCGGCTTTTAAAAACACCAGTGGTAAGTGCTCACCAAGACAGTTCCGTTATATTGAGTTCATAAGTCAGTTCACGACAGATATACGCCATTTAACAGGTGCAGAAAATTTAGTGGCTGACTGTTTTTCACGTATTTGCGGGGTTTCAGAAATTATAGACTATTATAAACCTGCAGTGGAACAGACCAAGGATGCAGAGCTACGACAACTGTTAAACGACACGTCTACAGGTCTGAAGTTCGAGCAAATTCTGGTGCCTAACTCCAAGCTGAAGCTGTGGTGCGACTTTTCTCAAGGCAGACCGAGACCATTCATTTCAGAAATACTGCGCAAGGCGGCATTCGACAGTGTCCACACACTATCGCACCCAGGAGCCAACACTACAATCAAGCTGCTGACAGACCGCTATGTGTGGCCTTCTATGAAAAGAGACGCGCACCTTTGGGTACGTTCCTGCAGTCCTTGTCAACAAAGTAAAGTAGGACGACATGTGTGTGCTGATATTGGAGATTTTCAAGGTACCTCTACTAGATTCGCACACGTTCTCGTGGACCTGGTTGGATCTCTCCCACAGTCAGAGGGTTACAGATAATTGTTTACGGCCATAGATAGGTGCACAAGATGGGCAGAAGCAACTCCAATAGTCGATATTTCAGCCGAAACTACCGCGAAGACGTTTTTGTGTACGTGGGTTGCCCGTTTTACATGCCCCCTTCATGTCACAACAGATCATCAGTTCGAATCTACGTTGTTCCTCGAGCTATCCAAAATGTGCGGTTTCCAACGCCACCACATGACTACCTATCACCCTGCCAGTAATGGTAGGCTCGAACGATGGCACAGAACACTCAAAGCAGCATTGATGTGTCATCAAGAGGGATGGACGGAAGCATTACCATTAGTGTTGTTAGGCCTGCGGACAGCTCACAAACCCGATATTGGTGCATCAGTTACCGAGATGGTTTACGGCGAGCCGCTACGGATTCCTGCAGATTATTTAGTACCAACCTCTCTGCCTGTATCAGAGGGCCTCACACACTGGGTGCAGCAGCTAAAACGTCACTGCACAAATATACGTTGCCCGCCACCTTCTCGCCATGGCAACCGTAAGGTGTTTGTACACAAAGGCTTATACGATTGCTCTCACGTAATGTATTGCTCTCACGTAATGTTGCGAACAGACTCAGTCAAATTGGCTTTACAGCCACTATATACGGGCCCCATTTCAGGTGCTGAGTAGAAATAAGCATACCGTGGACATAATGTACAATGGTGTTCCGACAAAGCTATCGATTGAACGTGTCAAGTCAGCATGGGTTTTACCCTCTCCGACCTCTGACACCACGCCTGTGCATCAACACATGATGGACGCAGAGCATACCGAAACACCGCTCAGTACATCGTCCAAGACAGGTGAATCACCACCACAAACAACAACGTCACCGCCCCCCGAGACACCCGACGCACACCAGAGCTGGACGTAGAATAAAATTCAAGTATCAAGATACCCCTGGGGCTCCGCACTTTAAGGGGGAGGGGGTGTCTGTGTGGCAGTGATATTTTTCATGTCTGGTGCAAAGTGATATCAAAAGTGCGCGAGAGTTTTTTTCTGGTCATGTGTTGTTTTTTATCTTTGCCGTAAGACTATAAAGTCTCCTAGTTTTTGTTACTTCTTTGTTGTTTTTTCGTTTCTTCTCATTGTGAGTTTTTGCGAATAAATATTTTTTCGTTAACACATTATACCGGACGGCTATGCAATTATTTGTTGTAGGCAAGTCGCCTACAGACTAGTCATTACCAGTAGCCCGTAAACAGCTCTCGGCCGATGACTGGATCAAAGCATGTTAGGAGGCAACATTTCGACATTTCGTCATTCAAGGAATATTTCTGGGCTATTGATAACGACTAATCTGTCGAAATCGGTACAGCCAATAAACAGTGCATCTGAGTACAGACTGTAATAAACATTCTAGCAAAAAGTAAAGTGTCCACTGATGCTCTCTGCTGATGACTTGGCAATATAAACTAAGTCCATAATATTTCTTATATATGTGTAAATGAACTTAGAACTGATCAGTTCCATATAGTGGTAGTAGCATCAGCGAAAGAAGATCCCTGATAGGTGCAGTGGGCTTGGCGCAACTGCTTCGCACGTCTACCTCAACCAATCACGTAACCCGATTTTGTTTACGTCTCTATGGCAACGTCTCTGTGTTGCCACAGTTCCATAGGCGACTATTGTTTTTATCTGCAGCCGTTCGCAGTTCAGGTGAAAGCTGGAAACAGTGCTGCCGGCTGTCAGGAACTTCTTCCACCGATTCTACTAATTAAGTAATTCGAATTTACGTGGCACCCTTATCGCCCACCACCATCCCCTTTGCTGATGTCATCACACATCTGTCTAGGCTAGTTATTTGTGATGTTTTGTTCCAGAAAGGAACTACCGTGTTTTGTATTACAATCACGTCCTGGCAGGCGTCCATAGATAGTTGTTTTTGTTTGGGGGTCAATGTGTGAGTGGTAGAAACTTTGCACACACTTTTCTCATCTTCAAAGCATTCTGGAGAATGGGAGATGTTGCCTCATGGTGATTTTTGACAACAAAATTGACACACTACAGTCACACGTCCACTGCTTATGCCTGCTCACAACTGACAGTCGAATGCACATCTGTTGTTTACAGCTGTTAATTCACGGCGTCACCGTAGTTACAGCGCTGACGTTACATGTACACCACGAATAAAATTAGTCCCTGAATCTTTTGGACAGACGGCGTCCACCGCAAACAGTTACGACATTGCCTCTGACTGGTTTCCCACAACTCTCGCTGCTAATCTCCTTTACAAACAAAATAAGACAAAACTTCAGAGTCAAACAGGAAAAAGCTACACACAAAAACGCCACACTCCAAATTTTCCTGTGAATAAACGTAACGCTAAAACAGAGTGGAGAAAGATACTGCAGAGCTAAATAAAATTAACGAAGATCAGTGGAAAGAATTCTGTAAAAAGTATGGCAAATAGAAGATTCAGAATTTAAGGAAGAGTAGATAAAATTAAATATTAGTACTGTGGACTGAATCACATAGAAGAACTCCAAGTACTCTTAAAAGCATGAAAAACAGGAAAGCATCTGGATCAAAAGGTATTCATATGGAAATTTTAAAAATATGCCAGTGGCTTTTGTGATTTTAGATTATGACATCTGTTTAATGAATGTTGACACTGTTGTAAAATACCGAACTTTTGGTAAATTTGAGAAGTGATATCAATTCTTTAAACAGATCAAAGAAACAATCGTGAAAACTGTAGAGGAATTAGCCTCCTAAACTTAAGCTTATAAAATATTTGCAGAAATAATTAAAAATTGTGTAAAACAATAAAACAACATATTAGAAGAAGAAAGTTGATCAGGGAAGGTCGTTTATGCAATGATGAATGTATTTAACACAAAAAGAGTTTTAGAGAAATGACTGTAAGTCATAGAGACACACTTACTTTTAACTGATATCGAGAAACCTTTTGGCAGTGCGAACAAAAATAAATTTTATGACATTATGACTGAAGTTGGATATTTTATACATATTATTGAAGCTAAAAGAAGCTTATACAAGGACACAAAAATAATAATAAATGTTGGCAATAATAAAACTGAAGAAATTACTATCAATAAGGGATTTAAACAAGGCTATAGCCTGTCACCAGCATTATGTAATGTGTGTGGAGACTGAAATTAAATCAGGGTATACGGATTAATAATAATAAATGTGTTAAAATCCTTATTTATGGAGATGATGTAACAGTTTTGGTAGAAAGTGAAAATGAGTTACAAAATGCGGAGTATAGGCTATATCAGGTTGGAGAAAGATAATGTAGCTTTCATGTATCAAAGAAGAGGACTAAAATATGGCGTATTATGGGAAATACTTCACTTGTGCATATCTTTAACATTTTTGAATGCAATATTATCTATGATATGGACAAAGATATAGTCTATAAGACTAAAAAATGTCTGTCAACATGTGGAATTACAAATAAAACATTCCAAAACGAAATACACAAGAAACCAAAATTAAAATGTTATAAAAACATTGCTACACCTGTATTTCTGTATGTAAGTATATACTCAAAAACTGCGATAAAAATGAACTACAAACAGAAGAAATGAGATTTCTAAGGTAAGTGGGAAGACTATATAAAAATCTGAGGATATCACGAATCAACTAGATGTTGATAAAATAAAAATATTGAAAAAATGAAACATTATGGAAACATCACCTACAAAGAACTAGTGCAGAGACAATCTCATGTCGGTCCATACTTTACCAGCCAAGAGGGAGAAGGGATGTAGGAAGACCCAGAAAGAGGTGGCAGTCAAAAGTGAAGACCGAACAGGCACAAGCACCTGAGCCTTGAGGTGCATAAGAAAAGAAATAGACCTCGCCAAGTCCGCTTCGTTCGAGCTAGCTAGTTGGCTCTATGATCTGTTAAGCCGCCCCATCCCGTTAAGCACACACGTGCTCACTGAACTGCAACGCTAGCCTAGAAAACTGGCAGCTTATGCAGAATTCCGGCCGCATTTGCAAACTCTTTCAAAGCTTTCTGTAACGGAAAAAGAACTTTACTGGTCACTGTGGCTTACCCATTACCGACTTGGTGTACTCAACAATGTTGAACCGTCCATGGGGATCTCCGACTCTTTTCCTACAGGACTGACCATCGACTACTGCGGACTCCTGATTGCGTGAGCTCCAGAAACATTCCACGAAATAGTTTCAACGTCCATAACTTTAGGTGGATCACCCATGGTCTGGGAGAGCGTATATGAGGATACTGAACGGGCAATTAAGTACTTAAAGGGAGATGAAAATCTAAGTAATCGAGGATTGGAATGCGATTTGTAGGGGAAGGTGTAGAAGAAGTGTTACGGGAGAATATGGTCTTGATACTTGGAATGAGAGAGGAGAAAGATTAATTGAGTTGTGCAATAAGTTTCAGCTACTAAAAGCGAATATTCTATTTAGGAATCACAAGGGGAGGAGGTCGCTTGGAAAAGGCCGGGAGATATTGGAAGATTTCAGTTAGATTACATGATGGTCAGGCAAGATTCCTATGCCGTAGCCTATCTTTGGAACAAATGGTGTGCCCAGGGCGACCAACTCTCCCGTATTTCCCAGGATCTCCCGTATTTAGAGACATTTTTTCATAATCTCCCGGCTCCCGTATTTTAAGGCTGAGTGGTCGTTTATCTCCCGTTTTAACTTAATTTTTCTTATCACGTACCGGTATGTAAAAATATTTTTCAATCATTTAAATTTTGCACGCACTGTCAGGATTCGTTCCTAGACAGCAGAGACAACTGATTCTATATCAACCTTCGACCATAGATGTCGACAGTATGTCTATCGAATATCTTTGGAAGGATCGACCAATTCTTGGCGGTTGGATGTGACTGTTTCAGTGCCAGTGTTTACTGTGAATCGTCGTTATCTTGTTCAAGATTTTATGATGGGCAACGAAGACGAAGCTAAAACGCCACCAAAAAAGAAAACAAATAATTTGAATATCAGTAATATATCGTCATACTGTGCTGATGGTGCCAATATAAATTATGGCAAGCATAATTCAGTAATGAAACTATTAACTAACGAAAATGAAAAAATCCTTAAAGCAAGTTGTTTTAACCATGTACTTCATAATGCAATGAAACGGGCTAGCAACTGTTTACAATATGTAGATGTTGAAGTGTTGGCGTTAAAAATATATAGTCACTTTTCCTGTTCTGCCAAATGAAGGGAAACGTTAAAATCATTTTTTGAATTTGTTTATGTGGAATGGGCTGAAATCTTGCGACATGTGAATACTACATGGTTATCTCTCACTCCTGCTGTAGAAAGGCTTTTAAAAAATTGGGAGCCTATAAAAAACTATTTTGAAAGCATAGATGAATCAGACTGTCCTAAAGTTCCGAAAAAGTATTTTTGCAATGAAAATACAGAAGTAGAAACAATTGTTCAAGCTTATATTAGTTTTTTGTGAATATTTGGAAATGTTTTCATTCAAAAAGCAAAGTATTTGGAGAATTACGACCTTAGTATTATGGAATCTCATGAAGCTGTAAACTAATTAGTAAAATTAGACAGAGAAAGGAAGATAGGTTTTTTGGTAGTGGTACTCATAAATTATTAGCCTCTGTTCTTCATTTAAATTTGAAATCTAGTAGTGAGAACAACTTCATTGAATTCTATGATTGTTTATATTCTTACTTAGGTAGCACATTTGATAATAGTTCAAAGAGTTTAATCCCACTATGTCTAAAAAGGGAATTGACATTCAATGACATGCATGGAGTTGTAGAATATCTTAAGCTGGATTGTATTAATTAAGATGAATTATATGAGTTTTGTAGTTCTAATGATGCAAAAATGTGCTGTCTCTTTAGATGGTAATGTTAGCCAGAAATGGACAATTTTACAACTTTGAAACCTATTAATGTTAATTTTGAAAACTTGGGTAAGCTGGTATGTTTTGTTATGAGTATACCAGGAAGTAATGCTCACACTGAGAGAGTATTTTCTCTTATGAACAATAAGTCGACTGATGTAAGGAACAGAAGTAGCACAAACTTAATCAAATCTGAACTACAAGTTGCCATGAATTTTCCTTATTTGTGGAGTGAATTCTTTGAATTTGCTAAAAATGATGTAAAAGTACTGACTGAGGCAAAATATGTGTAAGTAATTGTGATGTGCAAATAAATAGTCTACTTTTACAAATACTGCTTTGATTTTTGGCCAAATTTTGCCGTGCTATTAATCTCCCTTATTTTCGTTTAGAGAAGTTGGCCACCCTAGGTGTGCCGGCCCTTTCTCGCACCCGTGCTTTGCCGCGCTGCAGGTAGTTGCGGTCGCCTATTCGAGGCGCGCGCGGAACGATTCAAAGGCCGGTATTGCACTATCAAATTTCTTTGTCAAAGATTTGATCAAAGATGTGATCCAATATTCCGTCCAATATATTTGACAAAGATCTTTGACGTAGCGCTAGAAGGGGTATTACACTGTCATCAAATTTTTCGTCAAAGTTCAAGATGGCTGACAACTTGTTATTAACCGCAGCAGTTATACGTACTCCAATTGCATTGTGTGCACATGCGGAAAAGAAGTGGGGAAAAAAAAATGGAACCATACATACGAGGTTGACAGTCTTAAAAGTCCTGGGATTACAACTTTTAGCAGACATAGGCAACATAAAAATGAAAAAGCTTGCATACTTTGCCTACTTTCATTCCATAATGTCATATGGGATAATATTTTGGGGTAAATCTTGAAGTCAAACAAAAGTTTTCAGAGTCCAAAAGCGTGTAATACGTATTATTTGTGGAGTAAATTGACGGACGTCCTGCAGAAACCTCTTCAAAGAACTGGGTATACTAACTACTGCCTCTCAGTATATTTACTTCTTCATGAAATTTGTCGTAAATACTATATCTCTTTTTCCAACAAACAACTCAGTTCATACATACAATACCAGGAACAAAAATGATCTACACAAAGACTTAAAAGCACTTACTTTAGTTCAAAAAGGCGTCCACTACTCAGGAACACTCATCTTCAATAATTTGCCAGGAAACATAAAAAATTTAGTTAAAAATAAAGATCAGTTTAAAAGGAGCCTGAAGACTTACTACTGGCCAACTCCTAACTCCATTGGCGAAATTTTTAATAGAAACAAATGATGTATTGTATTTGTTCATACTATTAGTATTGTTATTTCAGCTTTAAAAAATCGACATGTTCCACAGCCACGAGGATCTCCTCAGCACGGATGTATGGAACGAAAAACTAATCTAATCTGGGTGAAGCCGTGGGTTTTACGACGACACGATAAAAGCATTCAACAAAACTTGTTACGTGAGCTTACAGTGGAAGACGTCAAGTCGTACATCAATTACTTAAGAATGGATGAGCATACATTTCTGTATGTGCTCAATGAAGTGTATCCTCATATCACAAAGCACAATATTCACTTAAGAACTGCTACATCTTCAGAAGACAGGCTCACTATAACACTCCGATTCCTTGCTACACGAGAGGGTTATGTTAGGTTAGGTCAGGTCGGGTCAGGTCTCCAATCTTCTTAATCTATTCTTGTATTCAGGGTGCCTCACGTTGTAAAGCGCCTCATCAGCTTTAGACATCTCTATTAATTTTGTAGTTGTCGGCACACACCAATTGTATTTACCGGCAATGGTTATAAAAACACTACAGACGACAGAACGCTGCAGCGATGCTAGCGCTCCATGTGGTAACATGTCACATTGCAGTGAACAGAAGACAAGCGGTTTCTTTGATCAAATATACAGCGAGGCTCTAGATTTGATCAAATATTGGACGACATTTGACAAAGTCCCTATTACACTATCAAATATCTTTGACAAAGATATTGGACAAAGAAATTTGATAGTGTAATACCGGCCAAAGCAAGTCGGTTTCCAACGGGGTTGGAGGGAGTTACGAGTTCGTCCGGGAGAGGGCAGTACTCTCGTGTATCGAGTGTGGGACAGCTACGGCGGTCGCAGTGAGCAGTCAGCTCTAAAACAGAGTGGGGCCGCTGTAGGTTTGGCGCGACGCAGAGAAGCGACACAGCCGAGTGGGTCTGTGCGGCGAGGCCACGTTGTAGCGGAACTGGGGTTAACAGCGTCCGTATTGGAAGCCATTGCTGTCAAATGGTTCAAATGGCTCTGAGCACTATGGGACTTAACATCTGAAGTCATCAGTCCCCTAGAACTTAGAACTACTTAAACCTAACTAACCTAAGGACAGTACACAAATCCATGCCCGAGGCAGTATTCGAACCTGCGACCGTAGCGGTTGCGCGGTTCCAGACTGAAGCGCCTAGAACCGCCCGGCCATAGCGACTGGCGCCGTTGCTGTCCGTGTGCGATATGTCTCGTCATGGCTGTGTCCTGTCGTATCACGCGGTGTCTCCAACCTATCGCGGTGCTGTCACTGACGGAGCCATCTCTATCGGTGAGCCGTTTTAAGTTCTGTGCTCCGAAATACCAAATTGTTGGCGGTTATTTTTCTGTTGGAAACCGTACCGTGCTGTGATTGCACTACTTTACTTTCTGGCTCAGTAGTAACAGAGGTCTGCTCCTTCTACATTGCTATTCATATTTAA
This sequence comes from Schistocerca nitens, assembly GCF_023898315.1. NCBI lineage: Eukaryota > Metazoa > Arthropoda > Insecta > Orthoptera > Acrididae > Schistocerca > Schistocerca nitens. The sequence goes on along the minus strand of NC_064620.1, from coordinate 66,696,373 downwards.
ATCAGTTTGCTGTTTTTAAAGCACGACCCTTAGCACAGGCCACATGAACATTTGCGAGTTTCTATGGTTATTTTGTGGCACAACTTGACTAGAAGAAGGGATTGATTGGTAGGACATGTTCTGAGGCATCAAGGGATCACCAATTTCGCATTGGAGGGCAGCGTGGAGGGTAAAAATCGTAAGGGAGACCAAGAGATGAATACACCAAGCAGATTCAGAAGGATGTAGGTTGCAGTAGGTACTGGGAGATGAAGAAGCTTGCACAGGATAGACTAGCATGGAGAGCTGCATCAAACCAGTCTCAGGACTGAAGAGCACAACAACAATAACAACAACAACAACATGGTTGTGCTAGGCACGTACCATTTAAAATGTTTTAATGTGAAGCCAGTGAAAAACGCTAAGCACATGTATTTCTGGTAGCGATTCTTAAACTACAGCCCGCATCTCGTGGTCGTGCGGTAGCGTTCTCGCTTCCCACGCCCGGGTTCTCGGGTTCGATTCCCGGCGGGGTCAGGGATTTTCTCTGCCTCATGATGGATGGGTGTTGTGTGATGTCCTTAGGTTAGTTAGGTTTAAGTAGTTCTAAGTTCTAGGGGACTGATGACCATAGCTGTTAAGTCCCATAGTGCTCAGAGCCATTTGAACCATTTTCTTAAACTACATTCAACCCGGGAGGTGTCACTATAGACACTGTAAATTTCAAATATTTCTGCTGAACGTTACTGCTATTCGCTGTTACTTAGGTTAGCTAAACCTCTTAATTGCCCAGTGCTTCTATAACTTGTGTACTTGTGCGGCTGACGCTTACAAGTGCGCGCTCACTGTCGGATTACTCAGTCTAGATGCAGCGTCTAAACTAGCATCAAAGCGTGTAAACTTTTGTTTTGTATGGTCAGTTATCGAACGTATATTGTTTGTGATGGCGACTAATGAACCGACACCTTGACCTTCCAATGTGAAATTCCGAATTTCAAAGACAACTTCTTTTATTTCTTTTGACATTGCATGGTTTCTTTTTATGACGTGAAAGGTTAGAACTTTTTTTCACGAGTACTCAGAAAATGAGGTTTTCTTTTGTGCTAAGTCGACTTATTTCTTGTTGCGCTGTAAAGCGTTCACTTCACCTTTTTGCGAAAGAATTTGTTGTGCTAAATTTGTTTTAATAGCACCGCTATTGTAGTGATGGGGGATACGAGAGAAGCCTCCACGTAGGGTGTGTTTCGCTTACTAATTTCTACACATCCAGGCGTCCCCTGGGTGTCTATGATAAATGTAGACGGCTAATTCTCTCATACCAGGAGCAAACATGCTACTACAATGACGACCTCTATCACAGTCAATCTTAAAAATGCGCATTTGAAGTAAATATAATTTCAAATGAATCCAGTTTCCTTTTTTCCTTCTTAAGAATTTGCGTTTTGGAATCCAAAATTTTTCCTGAATGCAGTGGATTTGTTGCTTGTTTGAATTGTATTTTTTGTTACATTATCAACAAATCACGAACATTTGAATGACTCATGTGACCCCTGTAGGTGCCAGACAGCAAACAGACTTTAAAACATGACTATAATACAGTCGAAGCTTATTTGACGTAATGCATCTAAGGTGTCATCATTAAGTCAGTATAGAACATGATCCTACAGACCTTACAAGGTCTTGACGTCAGCCTGTAGCTCAGGTGTGCTTAGGAGCGTCGGCTCCGAGCGGTACCTGCCGTTTCAGAGTGTTACCGGCCCGCACTGGCACGTTGCCGGGGAGCACTGGAGAGTTGCGCGCCTACAGCGATGCCGCAGCGAAAGTGTTAAAAACTAATATGCTGTCGATCTGCACTGTTATTACGAAAAGAGGAAAGGTAGAACCCGAGTAGTCAAAATTAAATTTCACCTCCTTGTCTGAAAGCTGGTATTTATGAGCCAAAATACAAACTGTGTGGTATTTACTGAATAACTAATTCCTATGATCGGTTAATTCAGTGTTTGCTAACTTAATTTAGTGCTACGTTAAAGGCCCATGGCTTTACGGGAGTCACAACGCTTGGCTTCAAATTTATTGGTTTTTCCGTATGTTGTAGAGTGCAACTTTGTGTCGTGTCCGAGGCTGCCTTGGTTGCTGCCGCCGTCACACGCAGTCAGTGGCACCTACGCTCTTTCAAGGGTGCCGCAGTACAACAACACAATGTTGATCAGAAAGTGTTTTCTTTAAAAAAAGTTTTTAGCTATAAATCATGCTTTTTTAAGTAGAGGAAGTAGAGGGTACTGATTCTACTGCGCCCATCGGGCTGCAGAATAGACAAAACTAAAATTCTCGTTTGAAGAATTTTGTGTTTTTCTATTTTTCTCTAAAATAAGTTTATTCAAATGCTGTAAAACTGTCTTGCTTAAAGTCCCCTTGGCAAAGGATTGGTTGTAGCCTTGTATGATTAATTTTCTATCGGGTTGCGATACTTGAATCTGAAGTTTAAATTCAGTTGAGACATAATTTCAATAGCCGTGCCTACGATTGATCTTGTTTTACATTGAGGCATTCGTAGACAAACATTCTATTCTTTCTTAACAATTTAAGTTTTTAATTACTCTGTGTTTTATATTTCACAGGCTAATCGCCGGTGGCTCCAAATTCAATATATTGTCAGTTTTAGTTTTCGTTTTATTGTTACATTTTATTCAAATAAAGTTTACCAGCTAGAAACCGGTTACCATAGTCTGAATATCTATGCTCATACCACTCTGCCGTGCTATTACACTATTACATTGTGGTAAGTGAACTTTGTTGTTCAGAATCTTCTATGGACTTGCTCCTTTCACTCCCCACAGCCTTGAGACCTGCTAACAACATATCAATTCCGACATCAGATACTGGATTGTAAGGCGTGCCCAGGAGCCTCAGATCACAGTTAAGTGATGATGAAAAGTAGGCTGGAGTTTAAGAGTCTATCAAGATGAATCAGTGCGCAAAGAAGTGGGATTTGAAAGTACCAAGGAATGAACAGATACGCCTGAAGCTCTCAGAGGCTACAGATACTGCGATAAGGAGTAGCTCAGTTGGCAGTTCAGTTGAAGAGGAATGGTCGTCTTGAAGAAGGGCAAGCACAGAAGGTGGAAAGAAAATCATAGATACAAAGAAGGTAACTGCGAAGAAACCATGGGTAACGGAAGAAATATTTAAGTTGATCCATGAAAGAACGAAGTTTAAAAATTTTCAATGATATTCAGGAACATAGAAGTACAAGTCACTTAGAAATGAAATAAATAGGAAGTGCAGGGAAGCTAAGACGAAATGGCTGCATGGAAAAAGTGAAGAAATCGAAAAAGAAATGATTGTCGGAAGGACTGACTCAGCATAGAGAAAAGTCAAAACAACCTTCGGTGAAATTAAAAGTAAGGGTGGTAACACTAAGAGTGCTCCGATAATTCCACTGTTAAACACAGAGAAGAGAGCAGATAGGTAGAAAGAGTACCCTGAACGCCTCTATGAGGCGAAGACTTGTCTGATGTAATAGAAGAAGAAACAGGAGTCGATTTAGAAGAGGTAGGGGATCCAGTATTAGAATCAAGAGAGCTTTGGAGGACTTAAAATCAAATAATGCAGAAGGGATAGGTAACATTCCCTCGGAATTTCTAAAATCACAGGGGGAAGTGGAAACAAACATTCTACACCCTAGCGTGAATAGTCGTTTTGAGTCTGGCGATATACCTTCTGACTTCTGGAAAAGTATCATCTACACAATTCCAAAGACTGCAGACCTGACAAGTACGAGAATTATCGCACAATCAGCTTAACAGCTCATGCATCCACGTTGCTGACAAGAATAATATACAGAAGAAGAGAAAAGGAAATTCAGGATGTGTTAGATGACGGTAAGTTTGGCTTTAGGAAAGGTAAAGGCACGAGAGAGGCAATTCTGACGTTGCGGTTGATGATGGAAACAAGACTGAAGAATAATCAAAATACGTTCATAGGATTTGACGAAAAAGTGTTCGACAATGTCAAATGGTGCAAAATGTTAGAAATTCTGAGAAAAATAGGGATAGGCTATAGGGAAAGACGGGTAATACACAACTTGTACAGCAGCCAAGTGGGAATAATAAGAGTGGAAGACCACGAACGAAGTGCTCGGATTAAAAAGATATAAGATAGGAATGTAGTCTTTCGTCCCTACTGTTCAATCTATACACCGAAGAAGCAATTATGGAAATAAGAGAAAGGTTCAAGAGAATTAAAATTTACGGCGGAAGGATATCAATGATAAGATTTGCCGATGACATTACTATCCTCAGTGAAATTGAAGAATTACAGGACCTGCTGAATGGAATGCACAGTCTAATGAGTGCAGAATATGGAGTTAGAGTAAATGGAAGAAAGACGAAAGTAATGAGAAATAGCAGAAATGGGAACAGCGAGAATTTTAACATCAGTATTGATGGTCACGAAGTAGGTGAAGTTAAGGAATTCTGCTACATAGGAAGCAAAATAACCCATGACGGACGGAGCAAGGGGGACATAAAAAGCAGACTAGCACTGGCAAGAAGGTATTCCTGACCAAGAGAAATCTACTGGTATCATAGGCCACAATTTGAGGAAGTTCTGAGAATCTTGTGTGGTAGTGAAACACTGACATTGGAAAAACCGGAACAGAAGTGAATCGAAGCATTGGAGATGTGGTGCTTAAGAAGACTGTTGAAATTTAGGTGGAATGATGAGGTATGAGGAGGTTCTACGCAGAATCAGAGGGGGAAAGGAATACACTACTGGCCATTAAAATTTCTACACCAACAAGAAATGCAGATGATAAATGGGTATTCATTGGACAAATATATCATACTAGAACTGACATGTGGTTACATTTTCACGCAATTTGGGTGCATAGATCCTGAGAAATCAGTACCCAGAACAACCACCTCTGGCCGTAATAACGGCCTTGATACGCCTGGGCAGTGAGTGAAACTGAGCTTGGATGGCGTGTACAGGTACAGCTGCTCATGCATCTCAAAACGATACCACAGATCATCCAGAATAGTGACTGGCGGATTGTGACGAGCGAGTTGCTCGACCACCATTGACCAGACGTTTTCAGTTGGTGAGAGATCTGGAGAATGTGCTGGCCAGGGTAACAGTCGAACATTTTCTGTATCCAGAAAGGCCCGTACAGGACCTGCAACATGCGGTCGTGCATTATCCTAATGAAATGTAGGGTTTCGCAGGGATCGAATGAAGGGTAGAGCTACGGGTCGTAACACATCTGAAATGTAACGTCCACTGTTCAAAGTGTCGTAAATGCGAACAAGAGGAGACCGAGACGTGTAACCAATGGCACCCCATACCATCACGCCGGGTGATACGCCAGTATGGTGATGACGAATACACGCTTCCAATGTGCGTTCACCGCGATGTCGCCAAACACGGATGCGACCATCATGATGCTGTAAACAGAACCTGGATTCATCCGAAAAAATGACGTTTTGCCATTCGTGCACCCAGGTTCCTCGTTGAGTACCCCATCGCAGGCGCTCCTGTATGTGATGCAGCGTCAAGGGTAACCGCAGCCATGGTCTCCGAATGATAGTCCATGCTGCTGCAAACGTCGTCGAACTGTTCGTGCACATGGTTGTTGTCTTGCAAACGTCCCCATCTGTTGACTCAGGGACCGAGACGTGGCTGCACGATCCGTTACAGCCATGCGGATAAGATGCCTGTCATCTCGACTGCTAATGATACGAGGCCGTTGGGATCCAGCACGGCGTTCCGTATTACCCTCCTGAACCCACCGATTCCATATTCTGCTAACAGTCATTGGATCTCGACCAACGCGAGCAGCAATGTCGCGATACGATAACCGGCATCTCGATAGGCTACAATCCGACCTTTATCAAAGTCGGAAACGTGATGGTACGCGTTTCTCCTCCTTACACGAGGCATCACACCAACGTTTCACCAGGCAACGCCGGTCAACTGCTGTTTGTGTATGAGAAATCGGTTGGAAACTTTCCTCGTGTCAGCATTTTTTAGGTGTCGGCATCGGCGGAAACCTTGTGTGAATGCCCTGAAAAGCTAATCATTTGCATATCACTGTATCTTCTTCCTGTCGGTTAAATTTAGTGTCTGTAGCACGTCATCTTCGTGGTGTAGCAATTTTAACGGCCAGTAGTGTAAATGACCTTCATCTGTCAATTATTAACGGCTCCTCACACGCCACTATAGTATTGGAAATTGGCTCTCTCCTGAGGTTAGCCACTGTCACAGCACACCAATCGTTGTTTCCCTTTACGAGTATACAAAGATTTGATTTGTGATTCTTCAGCATCTGATGGAGTAACTCGTGTTGAAACAGTCGACGGGTGAACAGGCGAGCAGCCAGAAGCGACCACGTTGCCATCACCAGCAGCACTGATGCACTGACTGCTTCCTCCTGCCTCGGACTTGCAACTCTGTCTGCCATCCGCTCCAGCGTCTCCTCCTGCCCCCGGAATGTTGTTCCATCCGCGCTTCACGTGTACTGGCAGCATCTGTGGCGTTGCTCTGCCAGTCCCCGAAGTCAGTTCATTATGGGATATCTCCTTCCTCTCCTTAATCACAATAAGCGCTGGTTTCCAGGTTTTACTAAGGATGTAGCCGCTGTGACGACTGATCAGCGGTTCCTTTACACAAATCTCCATAGATTTTTAATGGCCCAGTCCCAGAAGTTAGACGGCTGTGTCAAACCTTAGTGTTGTTGTAATCCATTCCATATACACTCCTGGAAATTGAAATAAGAACACCGTGAATTCAATGTCCCAGGAAGGGGAAACTTTATTGACACATTCCTGGGGTCAGATACATCACATGATCACACTGACAGAACCACAGGCACATAGACACAGGCAACAGAGCATGCACAATGTCGGCACTAGTACAGTGTATATCCACCTTTCGCAGCAATGCAGGCTGCTATTCTCCCATGGAGACGATCGTAGAGATGCTGGATGTAGTCCTGTGGAACGGCTTGCCATGCCATTTCCACCTGGCGCCTCAGTTGGACCAGCGTTCGTGCTGGACGTGCAGACCGCGTGAGACGACGCTTCATCCAGTCCCAAACATGCTCAATGGGGGACAGATCCGGAGATCTTGCTGGCCAGGGTAGTTGACTTACACCTTGTAGAGCACGTTGGGTGGCACGGGATACATGCGGACGTGCATTGTCCTGTTGGAACAGCAAGTTCCCTTGCCGGTCTAGGAATGGTAGAACGATGGGTTCGATGACGGTTTGGATGTACCGTGCACTATTCAGTGTTCAAAAATGGTTCAAATGGCTCTGAGCACTATGGGACTCAACTGCTGAGGTCATTAGTCCCCTAGAACTTAGAACTAGTTAAACCTAACGACATCACAAACATCCATGCCCGAGGCAGGATTCGAACCTGCGACCGCAGCGGTCTTGCGGTTCCAGACTGCAGCGCCTTTAACCGCACGGCCACTTCGGCCGGCACTATTCAGTGTCCCCTCGACGATCACCAGTGGTGTACGGCCAGTGTAGGAGATCGCTCCCCACACCATGATGCCGGGTGTTGGCCCTGTGTGCCTCGGTCGTATGCAGTCCTGATTGTGGCGTTCACCTGCACGGCGCCAAACACGCATACGACCATCATTGGCACCAAGGCAGAAGCGACTCTCATCGCTGAAGACGACACGTCTCCATTCGTCCCTCCATTCACGCCTGTCGCGACACCACTGGAGGCGGGCTGCACGATGTTGGGGCGTGAGCGGAAGACGGCCTAACGGTGTGCGGGACCGTAGCCCAGCTTCATGGAGACGGTTGCGAATGGTCCTCGCCGATACCCCAGGAGCAACAGTGTCCCTAATTTGCTGGGAAGTGGCGGTGCGGTCCCCTACGGCACTGCGTAGGATCCTACGGTCTTGGCGTGCATCCGTGCGTCGCTGCGGTCCGGTCCCAGGTCGACGGGCACGTGCACCTTCCGCCGACCACTGGCGACAACATCGATGTACTGTGGAGACCTCACGCCCCACGTGTTGAGCAATTCGGCGGTACGTCCACTCGGCCTCCCGCATGCCCACTATACGCCCTCGCTCAAAGTCCGTCAACTGCACATACGGTTCACGTCCACGCTGTCGCGGCATGCTACCAGTGTTAAAGACTGCGATGGAGCTCCTTATGCCACGGCAAACTGGCTGACACTGACGGCGGCGGTGCACAAATGCTGCGCAGCTAGCGCCATTCGACGGCCAACACCGCGGTTCCTGGTGTGTCCGCTGTGCCGTGCGTGTGATCATTGCTTGTACAGCCCTCTTGCAGTGTCCGGAGCAAGTATGGTGGGTCTGACACACCGGTGTCAATGTGTTCTTTTTTCCATTTCCAGGAGTGTAATTCCGATATGCAATGCTTTGCAACTGCCGAACTCGTCGGGCTGCTGCAATATGAGGCGCTGTCGTTGCTCTGTGTAACGTTCTTCGACAGTACGCATTATGTGGCCTATACGTGACTTGCCACACTGGCAGAGTATCTGATAGCTTCATGACTTCTATAGACCAAGGTTGTCTTTGGCACTACCAAGCAGTGCTTATGTTTCGGCTGGTGGGCCAAAGACTGTCTTGATGTTTTCTGGATAATGTACCACATCCTCTTGAGGTTCCTCTACTGCTTCCACCAGTTGTACAGTGGGTGTAGGCTGTAGGACATAGGACTTCGAATTTGTCAGTCCTTGTAGCCGTTCTTCTGGAGCACCATCCTCAGATATTCAGGTTCTTGATTCGGACTTTCATTATCAGAGAGGGTACGAACCTAATGCGTCAATGTTTTGAGCATCTCGTTACTCCATGCCAGATGGTGGCAGCCGTCCAGGTGTAGTTGTAAGTCGTGTGCAGCTTCTTCTGATTCATGCTGTGGCCCAACATGCCTTCTGCACTTCGTTTTACCTAAACGTCTAGAAAGAGGAGTACTCCGTCCACTTGCTCTCCCATGATAAAACGGATGTTCTGCTGTATGGAACTGACATGTACGAGGAAGTCATTCAGCTCGTCTCTTCCATGTAGCCATATGACGAAGGTGTCGTCTACGTACCGGAAGAAACAGGTAGGTTATCATTAGGCTGATTCTAGAGCTTCCTCCTCGAAATTTTCCATATACACTTGGCAAAAACTGGTGAAAGTGGACTCCCCATGAAAACTCCTTCCGCGTGTTTGTAGCAGCCATCATCGAAAAGAAAGAATGTCGATGTGGAGGCATGTCTACTCTTAAAAAGACTGGTCGTCTTTCTGTCAAATTTCTGGCCAATAAGTTCCATGGGTTCCTATAAAGGTACTCTGGTGAAAAGAGAGACAAAGTTAAAGCTCAAAGGATGTTAGTATCCTTAAGCTTAAAGTTGTTCAGTAGACCAACAAAATCCATGGGGTCGCGAAAATGATGTGAACACTTCCCAAGTTAAAAGTTAAGCAAATCCTTCACAAGGGTAAAGGCCAAGCTTTAAAAATCTGTAAGTATCGGTGGAACTGATGCTATCTGTCGCAGCTTTTTAAAAACTTCGTCTGGCAAGCCGCATTCTTTGAGAAGCGCCACAGTCTTCCTCTTCACCCTCTTGATAGGATTAGTGTCGATATTTCGGCATGCAATGTCTGTATTCTGGAATATCCGATGTATTTATCAATAGTAGCACACTCTGTACAGGACGCAGTTCTGTTCTGCGTGTGCGCTGGTGTCTAATAAACGTGCATTCAGTGCTAAGGATTGAACTTGATTGTGGTTATGATGTGACAACGTTTGGCGCAGACAACGATGTTCTCTAAACATCTACATTTCCGTGTCTCCAATCAGGCAAAGTTAGAGCCGCCTCCTACGTGGACAGGAACCGGGGTACAAGCAGTACATATATGGGTTCCGTAACAGCTGAAAGCCATCTGCGTGTCAGGCATCCATCTCCGTTTTCCGGAGATGGTGGTCAGAACCTGATGAAACTATTCAACCAAGTCGCCTGATACAACAATTGGGATGACATGATGTGCTGGCACATGTGAATTTTTGCTTGGACAGTAGAGTCCAAAAGTAGTTCGAGAACCTTCTAGGTATGAAGAATATTAAATAAAAAATATTTACTGCTGAAATGAAATTATTGTAAGGCGTTATTGGCCCATCTGGTGGTATTTGGTCGCCTGGTGCAAGTATTTCTATTTGACGCCACTTTGGCGACTTGTGCCTCCAATATTTATCGCTGATCGGATTTGAACTGGCGACCGGCAGCGCAATAACCAACGACGCTACCCGCTACTCCAAATTGCACGCAGCTTGCTCCCTCTCCTGCAGGAACAACGATCCACTGTTTAAGAAGTTCTCACTGGGGTCGACTACAGCATCCTAGATCTACATCTTGTCAGTAATTATCTGTACGCGTTCACGTCGTGTTCTCACAGCCTCTTCACTACAGTGAGCACTGAAGGTAGCTCCTAGCGCCGAAATTTTGTCATCATAGAGCAGACCTTCAGTTCCCTTGAACGAGACGACTCCATGGCCTATCTGCTCCTCAAGACTGTCATAGAGCTCAATATGGAGGACACGGACGACATCTCTGTGATTTAGTCTTCTTGATGGTTATATTCTCCGACCTCACATGTGACGTCGGAAAGCAATGAGGAATACTATACGGCCCAAAGTTATGGTTTAGTTACTTCTCCTACAGTCCAGCTTTCTGTACAGGTGTAAAAATACATCACAAATTTCAAGGGCGTTATCTCACTGGGTGGTGCTTGGCGTCCTAGTGCTTTCGATCATTCTCCTGGGCGCACACAGACCTAGCCTGCATCTGATTATCTCTGGTGTCTTCGTGAATCTCAAGGTCAACACCATACGCTGGAGTGTCTGGGAAATATTTCAGGATAGTTGGCCACAAATGAGGTGGGATGAGGAGCAGCCATTTCCGCCTCGTTGGATCTTATACAATGCTCCATTTATTAATTGGAATTCTCCTTTGGTCGGTTCCTCCATTCAAGGCTTCTACAGGTTTCAGTAAAACTGAAGCAGAAATGTTATTTAATGCAGTGATGGACTGAGATGTCATCCACGCTGCCATTTTCTGCCACAGGATTCCTCGAAAGGCACTCGGCGTCCTCGTTTTGGATCTGCTTTTGTATACCAATGTGACGTGGTACTCCTGATGACTCCGTGCTTATCATCCCAGTCGATCCAGTGGATCCTGAAGTCAGCGAGCATAGAGAATGGTGGTCACTTACGACTCTAATTGGTTTGTCAAATAAACACGATCGCGACTTGTTGATGGACCAAGCAACTGCGAGGCATCCTTTCTCGATTGTGGAGTAGAGCAGAGTAGAATAGAGTACTTCATCTCAAACTTGGAGAAAACACTGGAAGCATAAGCTGTCATCATTTCAGCACATTCCGAAATTTGCACTAGAATTGCACCTATCAAATTTTATGTAGCGCCTACAAGTGTATATAAGGTTACATTAGAACCAGCTTTTATAGCATATGGGATCACTCAAAAAGAAACGAACCGGAGGCTGTAAAATGAAAACTGCTGAAGGGATTGTAATGCCATTGCCTACGGAAAAAGGTATGGCCCCGAAAGAGCGCTGAAGCCCCAAACTCGCCGCTAGAGGGCACAGCCGGTTCGAGACCATTTTTCCACTCAAGCGATGTATCATGTGACGCTCCCATCTCCCACCCCCCCGTCCCACCACCCCTTTTTCCCTAGTACACTTTCAGATACGAAAGTTTTTGTTACCTACTGGTTTCGTCCCAGCAGCGGCTTGTGTCGCTTAGGCCATAAATCGGATCTTCTAGAGCGGCACGGGCGCACACAGACGTGACAGTGCGAGAAGGTACACGCTTCGACCGTCCATTGTACTCACTCTTGCTGAAAGCAGAGGAAAAGAGGCTTCAGAAGAAGAGGTAAGAGGTGTATGCGTTTTCTAACAGCGGAAGGAGTGCGGGGGAACAGAAATGCATCAAACAATGACACGTGTGCGAAGAGCGCTGCACTTCCGTTGCAAGGGTCAGGGTTGGCACAAGCGGTCGAAGGAAGGACAGATGTCGTTGGCCGATGACACAAACGATGCACAACCTGGAGTGGCACAGCGTATCACCAATAGCACTGTCTAGCAGGCGGACGCAGGACCTTCCACACAAGCGAATTGTTATTTGATGCCCCCACTCCCGTTTTGGTTGGTTCAAATGGCTCTGAGCACTATGGGACTTACCTTCTGAGGTCATAAGTCCCCTAGAACTTAGAACTACTTAAACCTAACTAACCTAAGGACATCACACACATCCATGCCCGAGGCAGAATCCGAACCTACGACCGTAGCGGTCGCGCGGTTCCAGACTGTAGCGCCTAGAACCGCTCGGTCACCCAAGCCGTCCACTCCCGTTTTCCCCTAGTATATTTGACCCATGTCAGTATTCGCTACGAAGTGCGCTACAGATGAATACAAATCTTGTAACTGGGGGGGGGGGGGGGGGGCTGCCTCAGGTGGCCAATACTAATTTTGTATGACCTGTACGGAAATCTTAAAACTCTGGAGCTCCGCAAAAATTGGCGCCCCAATCGGCGGCTTCTGTCGCTTGGTCCTTAAATCGACAATGGGTGGATGCCCTCATTAGTGAACACCGGTGAGTTAGAGTGGCGGCCGTTGCCCCAGAGGTCGGATTGAGCGTCGGAATTGCAACGGGCATGCAGTGTTCTCTATTCTTCGACGCATTTCCATTTCCCGCAGTCCTTCCGCTGTAAGGGAACGCACCGGGCCCGTCTGATCCTCTTCTGCAACCTCCATTTCTTTGTTTTCAGCACAACTGAGTACACAGAATGATCGACGCGTCCACCTGCTTGCTCTGTCGTTTCGAGGGTGTGTGCGCCCACCTCCTTCCAACGCAGAAGTTGGGGCCTCAGCGCTCTTACAGGGACCACACCTTCTGTAGACAGTGGCATTACGACCCCTTCGACGATTTTCATTTTACAGCCACCGGTTCGTTTCATTTCGAATGACGCTAATGTTTTACAAAACAGTTTTCATTTGAAACAATCAGTTTGGGATATAGTGTGTGGTGACAATCGATCTTTTGATTTATGAAAAGAGCGGCGAGTTCAACAGAATTACGTCACAGTTTACACTGAGGTGACGTAAGTCGTGGGGCAGCGTTAAGCACACATACAGATGGCCGTAGTATTGCGTACACAAGGTATAAAGCGGCAGGGCATTGGTGGAGCTGTCGTTCATAAGCAGGCGATTCATGTGAAAAGGTTTCAAAAAATGGCTCTGAGCACTATGGGACTCAACATCTGTGGTCATAAGTCCCCTAGAACTTAGGTTAGTTAGGTTTAAGTAGTTCTAAGGACATCACACACATCCATGCCCGAGGCAGGATTCGAACCTGCGACCGTAGCAGTCGCGCGGTTCCTGACTGAGCGCCTAGAACCGCTAGAGAAAAGGTTTCCGACGTGATTATGGCCGCAAGACTGGAATTAATAGACTTTGAACCCGGAATGGTGGTTGGAACTAGACGAATGGGACATGGTACAGGGTGTTTATAAATGAATATCGGGATTTTAACGCTTTATAATATTTATTATATTAAACTTACAGTTATAAATGATATGTCAAATGACAGGGTAACTCAGACAGTTTTACCAAGAACCTTATAATTGTTCAATGTGAGCACCATTTATCACACGACACACATTAAAACCGACATATCATTTATAACTGTAAGTTTAATACAGGGTGATTCAAAAAGAATACCACAACTTTAGGAATTTAAAACTCTGCAACGACAAAAGGCAGAGCTAAGCACTATCTGTTGGCGAGTTAAGGGAGCTATAAAGTTTCATTTAGTTGTACATTTGTTCGCTTGAGGCGCTGTTGACTAGGCGTCAGCGTCAGTTGATGCTAAGATGGCGACCGCTCAACAGAAAGCTTTTTGTGTTATTGAGTACGGCAGAAGTGAATCGACGACAGTTGTTCAGCGTGCATTTCGAACGAAGTATGGTGTTAAACCTCCTGATAGGTGGTGTATTAAACGTTGGTATAAACAGTTTACAGAGAATGGGTGTTTGTGCAAAGGGAAAAGTTATGGACGGCCGAGAACGAGTGATGAAAATGTAGCAAGCATCCAGCAAGCATTTGTTCGCAGCCCAGGAAAATCGACTCGCAGAGCTAGCAGAGAGCTGCAAATTCCACAATCAACTGTATGGAGAGTCCTACGAAAAAGGTTAGTTATGAAACCTTATCGTCTGAAATTCGTTCAAGCACTGTCTGCAGCACTTCATCACTGGCCTCCAAGAAGCCCTGATCTTACCCCCTGCGATTTTTTCGTATGGGGGTATGTTAAGGATATGGTGTTTCGGCCACCTCTCCCAGCCACCATTGATGATTTGAAACGAGAAATAACAGCAGCTATCCAAACTGTTACGCCTGATATGCTACAGAGAGTGTGGAACGAGTTGGAGTATCGGGTTGATATTGCTGGTGTGTCTGGAGGGGGCCATATTGAACATCTCTGAAAGTGTTTTTGAGTGAAAAAAAAACCTTTTTAAATACTCTTTGTAATGATGTATAACAGAAGGTTATATTATATTTCTTTCATTAAATACACATTTTTAAAGTTGTGGTATTCTTTTTGAATCACCCTGTATATTAAATATTGGTTTGAAGCGGCCCGCCACGAATTCCTTTCCTGTGCTAACCTCTTCATCTCAGAGTAGCACTTGCAACCTACATCCTCAATTATTTGCTTGGCGTATTCCAATCTCTGTCTTCCTCAACAGTTTTTGCCCTCTACAGCTCCCTCTAGTACCATGGAAGTCATTCCCTCATGTCTTAGCAGATGTCCTATCATCCTGTCTCATCAGTGTTTTCCACATATTCCTTTCCTCTCCGATTCTGCGTAGAACCTCCTCATTCCTTACCTTATCAGTCCACCTAATTTTCAACATTCGTCTATAGCACCACTTCTCAAATGCTTCGATTCTCTTCTGTTCCGGTTTTCCCACAGTCCATGTTTCACTACCATACAATGCTGTACTCCAGACGTACATCCTCAGAAATTTCTTCCTCAAATTAAGGCCGGTATTTGATATTAGTAGACTTATCTTGGTCAGAAATGCCTTTTTTGCCATAGCGAGTCTGCTTTTGATGTCCTCCTTGCTCCATCCGTCATTGGTTATTTTACTGCCTAGGTAGCAGAATTCCTTAACTTCATCTACTTCGTGACCATCAATCCTGATGTTAAGTTTCTCGCTGTTCTCATTTCTACTATTTCTCATTACCTTCGTCTTTCTCCGATTTACTCTCAAACCGTACTGTGTACTCATTAGACTGTTCATTCCGTTCAGCAGATCATTTAATTCTCCTTCACTTTCACTCAGGATAGCAATGTCATCAGCGAATCGTATCATTGATATCCTTTCACCTTGTATTTTAATTCCACTCCTGAACCTTTCTTTTATTTCCATCATTGCTTCCTCGATGTACAGATTGAAGAGTAGGGGCGAAAGGCTACAGCCTTGTCTTACACCCTTCTTAATACTAGCACTTCGTTCTTGATCGTCCACTCTTATTATTCCCTCTTGGTTGTTGTACATATTGTATATGACCCGTCTCTCCCTATAGCTTACCCCTACTTTTTTCAGAATCTAGAACAGCTTGCACCATTTTATATTGTCGAACGCTTTTTCCAGGTCGACAAATCCTATGAAAGTGTCTTGATTTTTCTTTAGCCTTGCTTCCATTATTAGCCGTAACGTCAGAAATGCCTCTCTCGTCCCTTTACTTTTCCTAAAGCCAAACTGATCGTCACCTAGCGCATTCTCAATTTTCTTTTCCATTCTTCTGTATATTATTCTTGTAAGCAGCTTCGATGCATGAGCTGTTAAGCTGATTGTGCGATAATTCTCGCACTTATCAGCTCTTGCCGTCTTCGGAATTGTGTGGATGATGCTTTTCCGAAAGTCAGATGGTATGTCGCCAGACTCATATATTCTACATACCAACGTGAATAGTCGTTTTGTTGCCACTTCCCCCAATGATTTTAGAAATTCTGATGGAATGTTATCTATCCCTTCTGCCTTATTTGAGCGTAAGTGCTCCAAAGCTCTTTTAAATTCCGATTCTAATACTGGATCCCCTATCTCTTCTAAATTGACTCCTGTTTCTTCTTCTATCACATCAGACAAATCTTCACCCTCATAGAGGCTTTCAATGTATTCTTTCCACCTATCTGCTCTCTCTTCTGCATTTAACAGTGGAATTCCCGTTGCACTCTTAATGTTACCACCGTTGCTTTTAATGTCACCATAGGTTGTTTTGACTTTCCTGTAAGCTGAGTCTGTCCTTCCGACAATCATATCTTTTTCGATGTCTTCACATTTTTCCTGCAGCCATTTCGTCTTACCTTCCCTGCACTTCCTATTTATTTCATTCCTCAGCGACTTGTATTCCTGATTTTCCCGGAACATGTTTGTACTTCCTCCTTTCATCAATCAACTGAAGTATTTCTTCTGTTACCCATGGTTTCTTCGCAGCTACCTTCTTTGTACCTACGTTTCCTTCCCAACTTCTGTGATGGCCCTTTTTAGAGATGTCCATTCCTCTTCAACTGTACTGCCTACTGCGCTATTCCTCATTGCTGTATCTATAGCGTTAGAGAACTTAAATATTATAAAGCGTTAAAACCACGATATTCATTTATAAACACCCTGCATTTCGGAAATCGTTAGGGAATTCAAATATTCCGAGATCCACAGTGTCAAGAGTATGCGGAGAATACAAAATTTCTGATTTTAGCTCTTATGAAGGACAACGCATGGCCGACGACTTTCACTTAACGACCGAGAGCAGTGACTTTCGCATGCAACACTGCGTGAAATAACCGCAGAAATCAATGTGGTACGTTCGTACAACGAACATATCAATTAGGAGAGTGCGGCGAAGTTTGGCATTAATGGGCTATGACAGCGGACAACCGACGCGCGTGCCGTTGTTAACAGCACGACATCGCCTGCAGCACTCTCGAGGGCTCGTGGCCACATCGGTTGGACCCTAGACGACTGGAAAACCGTTGACTGATCAGATGAGTCTCGACTTCGGTTGGCAAGAGCCCATGGTAGGGTACGAATGTGGCGCAGACGCCGCGAGTCCATGGATCCAAGTTGCCAACAACGCACTGTGGAAGCTGGTGGTGGCTCCGTAATGGTGTGGGCTGTGTTTACGCGGAATGGACTGGCTCCTCTGGTCCAGTTGGACAGAACATTGACTGAAAATGATTATTTTCGGCTATTTTGAGACCATTTTCAGCCATTCATGGGCTTCACGTTTTCAAACAATGGTGTCAGGTCACCGGACCTCAACTGTTCGTGTTTGGTTTGAAGAACATTCAGGACAATTCGAGCAGAATGGTTTGGCCACCCAGATCGCCCGACATGAATCCCATCGAGGCTTCATGGGACATAATCTATAGGTCAATTCGTGCATAAAATACTGCACCGGCAACAATTTCGTCATTAAGGACGGCTATAGAGACAGTATTTCAGTAGGCGACTTCCAACGACTTGTTGAGTCCCTGCCGCGTCGAGTTGCTGCGCTACGTCGGGCAAAAGGAGATCCGACACGAGATTAGGAGGTATCCCATGACTTTTCTCACCTGAGTGTGAACTTGTGTCTCAGTAATGTATTTCTGTGGCAGTCCTGCAGTCCTGTGGTGGCTCGTTGGCAGGCCTAGTGCTAGCGCAGGTGCATGTTAGTCTATTTTCTTTTGTTACGGTTATAGGGCGCAGAACAGCTACGGTCATTAGCTCCCAGTCTGTGGCTTAGGAAAACGTAAAAGAACCAAACTGGAAATCAGCAGCAATGGGAGCGAAACTCAAAAAAGTGGGTAAAGTCAAAAACAGGAGGGAAGCTTATAGAAGGGAGGATTGTTTGTCCCCAAAAAGAGCTTCAAATGACTGACGACATCTCACTGATACTAATAAAGTCGAGAACGCGATCGGCTGAGCGCGTGTCGTCTGCTAAAATGAAAGATATACACTCCTGGAAATTGAAATAAGAACACCGTGAATTCATTGTCCCAGGAAGGGGAAACTTTATTGACACATTCCTGGGGTCAGATACATCACATGATCACACTGACAGAACCACAGGCACATAGACACAGGCAACAGAGCATGCACAATGTCGGCACTAGTACAGTGTATATCCACCTTTCGCAGCAATGCAGGCTGCTATTCTCCCATGGAGACGATCGTAGAGATGCTGGATGTAGTCCTGTGGAACGGCTTGCCATGCCATTTCCACCTGGCGCCTCAGTTGGACCAGCGTTCGTGCTGGACGTGCAGACCGCGTGAGACGACGCTTCATCCAGTCCCAAACATGCTCAATGGGGGACAGATCCGGAGATCTTGCTGGCCAGGGTAGTTGACTTACACCTTGTAGAGCACGTTGGGTGGCACGGGATACATGCGGACGTGCATTGTCCTGTTGGAACAGCAAGTTCCCTTGCCGGTCTAGGAATGGTAGAACGATGGGTTCGATGACGGTTTGGATGTACCGTGCACTATTCAGTGTCCCCTCGACGATCACCAGTGGTGTACGGCCAGTGTAGGAGATCGCTCCCCACACCATGATGCCGGGTGTTGGCCCTGTGTGCCTCGGTCGTATGCAGTCCTGATTGTGGCGCTCACCTGCACGGCGCCAAACACGCATACGACCATCATTGGCACCGAGGCAGAAGCGACTCTCATCGCTGAAGACGACACGTCTCCATTCGTCCCTCCATTCACGCCTGTCGCGACACCACTGGAGGCGGGCTGCACGATGTTGGGGCGTGAGCGGAAGACGGCCTAACGGTGTGCGGGACCGTAGCCCAGCTTCATGGAGACGGTTGCGAATGGTCCTCGCCGATACCCCAGGAGCAACAGTGTCCCTAATTTGCTGGGAAGTGGCGGTGCTGTCCCCTACGGCACTGCGTAGAATCCTACGGTCTTGGCGTGCATCCGTGCGTCGCTGCGGTCCGGTCCCAGGTCGACGGGCACGTGCACCTTCCGCCGACCACTGGCGACAACATCGATGTACTGTGGAGACCTCACGCCCCACGTGTTGAGCAATTCGGCGGTACGTCCACCCGGCCTCCCGCATGCCCACTATACGCCCTCGCTCAAAGTCCGTCAACCGCACATACGGTTCACGTCCACGCTGTCGCGGCATGCTACCAGTGTTAAAGACTGCGATGGAGCTCCGTATGCCACGGCAAACTGGCTGACACTGACGGCGGCGGTGCACAAATGCTGCGCAGCTAGCGCCATTCGACGGCCAACACCGCGGTTCCTGGTGTGTCCGCTGTGCCGTGCGTGTGATCATTGCTTGTACAGCCCTCTCGCAGTGTCCGGAGCAAGTATGGTGGGTCTGACACACCGGTGTCAATGTGTTCTTTTTTCCATTTCCAGGAGTGTATCAGGCGACAGCTGTAGACGGGCGCGTAACGGAGTAAAATAGGGGCACTCAAGTAAAAGGTGTCTCAGCGTCCACAGATGAGAGCAGTGGGGAGAAAGCGGGGGAGGATCGCCACTTAAAAGACGTCGATGGCTAAAAAGGCAGTGCCCTATCCGGAGTCTAGTTAAAATTACCTCCTCCCGACGACGAGGTCGGGAGGAAGAAGTCCAAACACAGGGAAGAGCTTTCACGTCCCGCAATTTATTATTGGGAAGTGTAGACCAATATGCGTGCCATAAAAGAGCAACACGACGACAAAACACTCTGCAGATCGGCGAAGGGAACCATGCGAACAGCAGGCTGAAAAAGAGAGACTGCACCCATGGCCGCTATATCGGCCGCCTCGTATCCACGGATACTAAAGTGTCCTGGAATTCGGAGGAACGCCACAGAGACGCCCCCCAAGTGGAGCAAGTGGAGGCAGTCCTGAATCAGATGGACCAGACGGTGGATAGATTAGAGAGCTTGGAGACTGAGGAGAGAGCTGAGCGACTCTGAGCATATAATATACTGTATCCGCTGATGGCGACGGTTGTATTGGACAGCCTGGAGAACAGCGTAAAGCTCCGCAGTAAAAACCGAACACTGGTCGGTAAGCCGAAATCGATTTGGGGTGTCGCCAACAACATAGGTACTCCCTACAGGTTAGTGTAGTTTAGTGTAGTGTAGTGTAGTGTAGTGTAGTAGTGGTGGTGGTGGTGGTGGTGGTGGTGGTGGTGGTAGTAGTAGTAGTAGTAGTAGTAGTAGTAGTAGTAGCAGCAGTACCTCTGGTAGTGGTGCTGCAGCTGGTGGCGCAGCAGCCACTGGCGCAGGATGAGGCGCTGCTGCAGCAGCAGGGCGGCGCGTTGCAGCCGCTCCTCGTCGTGGGCCGGCAGCTCTGGCAGGTCGCCCACCTCGGTGACGCAGCCCACCAGGCTAGAGATGCCTGCAACACACGGGTGGGACCGCGAGGTTACTACAAGCAAACAGCTGCACTCACATCTACGAGGTGCATTCAAGTTATAAGGCCTCCGATTTTTTTTTCTCCTGACTGGAAAGAGATAGCAACATGTGCATTGTTTTAAAATGAGGCCGTGTTCATTGTCAGTACGTCCCAGAGATGGCAGCACCGTACGGCAGATGGAATTTTACCGTCAGCGGCGAGAATGAGAACTGTTTTAAATACTTAAAATGGCGACGTTTTCCTTACTTCAACGGCGTGCAGTCATTCGTTTTCTGAATTTGCGTGGTGTGAAACCAATTGAAATTCATCGACAGTTGAAGGAGACATGTGGTGATGGAGTTATGGATGTGTCGAAAGTGCGTTCGTGGGTGCGACAGTTTAATGACGGCAGAACATCATGTGACAACAAACCGAAACAACCTCGGGCTCGCACAAGCCGGTCTGACGACATGATCGAGAAAGTGGAGAGAATTGTTTTGGGGGATCGCCGAATGACTGTTGAACAGATCGCCTCCAGAGCTGGCATTTCTGTGGGTTCTGTGGACACAATCCTGCATGACGACCTGAAAATGTGCAAAAAGTGTCATCCAGGTGGGTGCCACGAATGCTGACGGACGACCACACGGCTGCCCGTGTGGCATGTTGCCAAGCAATGTTGACGCGCAACGACAGCACGAATGGGACTTTCTTTTCGTCGGTTGTGACAATGGATGAGACGTGGATGTCATTTTTCAATCCAGAAACAAAGCGCCAGTCAGCTCAATGGAAGCACACGGATTCACCGCCACCAAAAAATTTTCGGGTAACCGCCAGTGCTGAAAAAATGATGGTGTCCATGTTCTGGGACAGCGAGGGCGTAATCCTTACCCATTGCGTTCCAAAGGGCACTACGGTAACAGGTGCATCCTACGAAAATGTTCTGAAGAACAAATTCCTTCCTGCACTGCAACAAAAACGTCCGGGAAGGGCTGCGCGTGTGCTGTTTCACCAAGACAAGACAACGCACCCGCACATCGAGCTAACGTTATGCAACAGTTTCTTCGTGATAACAACTTTGAAGTGATTCCTCATGCTCCCTACTCACCTGACCTGGCTCCTAGTGACTTTTGGCTTTTTCCAACAATGAAAGACACTCTCCGTGGCCGCACATTCACCAGCCGTGCTGCTATTGCCCCAGCGATTTTCCAGTGGTCAAAACAGACTCCTAAAGAAGCCTTCGCCGCTGCCATGGAATCATGGCGCCAGCGTTGTGAAAAATGTGTACGTCTGCAGGGCGATTACGTCGAGAAGTAACGCCAGTTTCATCGATTTCGGGTGAGTAGTTTATTAGAAAAAAAATCGGAGGCCTTAGAACTTGAATGTATCTCGTAGATAATATCTAGAAGTGGTGTCAACACTGCAGTACATGTTCAGAAATGTGGGATAAGGTATCGGCCGTACTTTGAAATAACCGCGCCACCACCGCGGCAGGAAGGCGCTGCCACGAACGATTACGCCGCTGCCGGTGAGATGCAAGCCCCGCCTCTCCGGATCACGTGTGCTCGCATGCACTGCGCTGCTCCACTGGCTGCTACTCACTTCGTCGCTCGTCTACGTCACCACTAGCCGAACGAAATGTCCGGGCGCAGAAGAGGAGGCTTGCTGCAGCACTCGAACTCGTCATGGATGTTGTGGCAAGACAGCCGCGAAAGACAGCCGAAGCAGAAGCGCACCGTGCTGCAGTGCTAGAAGTGTCAGCGGATGGGGCATGTTGCGGGAACATGCGAGGGCGCCGTTGCCTGCATGGAGTGCGCGGAAGCGCATGACACTCGAAACTGGCCCAACCCTTGACTGATCAGGACTGTCTTTATGGACTGTGGGAACATTTTTGCTTTCGACCAACATTGTATCGATAAGTGTGTGAATTTGATATACACTCCTGGAAATTGAAATAAGAACACCGTGAATTCATTGTCTCAGGAAGGGGAAACTTTATTGACACATTCCTAAAGGATTTATTGGTGGCCAACTCCTTCTACTCCATTGATGAATTTCTTAGTAAAACCAACTGATTTGTATATAAGTACAACATAACTTCTGCACAATTTCAGTGCAGTAATGTGTTCATTGAAAATTTGTGTGTGTGTGTGTGTTAGTATAATCTAACTTCTGCACCATTTCAGTGCAGTAATGTGTTCATTGTAAATAAGTATTACAGTAGTTGTATTACCTTATAAATAAATAAAACACTTTTTTATTTTAAATTCAGTGCATTAGTATTTGTAAAATGACTCTTAGTGTTCATTAAAAAATGACGATCATTCCACTTGGGACCTGTGGAATGGTACATTAGCTTATTTGTTTTAGTTGTAAATATTTGTCATGTATTGTTGTTTTTCTGACATGTTCCACATCCTGGAGGACCTCCTCACTACGGATCAATTGGAATGAAAGTAAATCTAATCTAATCTAAGATACATCACATGATCACACTGACAGAACCACAGGCACATAGACACAGGCAACAGAGCATGCACAATGTCGGCACTAGTACAGTGTATATCCACCTTTCGCAGCAATGCAGGCTGCTATTCTCCCATGGAGACGATCGTAGAGATGCTGGATGTAGTCCTGTGGAACGGCTTGCCATGCCATTTCCACCTGGCGCCTCAGTTGGACCAGCGTTCGTGCCGGACGTGCAGACCGCGTGAGACGACGCTTCATCCAGTCCCAAACATGCTCAATGGGGGACAGATCCGGAGATCTTGCTGGCCAGGGTAGTTGACTTACACCTTCTAGAGCACGTTGGGTGGCACGGGATACATGTGGACGTGCATTGTCCTGTTGGAACAGCAAGTTCCCTTGCCGGTCTAGGAATGGGAGAACGATGGGTTCGATGACGGTTTGGATGTACCGTGCACTATTCAGTGTCCCCTCGACGATCACCAGTGGTGTACGGCCAGTGTAGGAGATCGCTCCCCACACCATGATGCCGGGTGTTGGCCCTGTGTGCCTCGGTCGTATGCAGTCCTGATTGTGGCGCTCACCTGCACGGCGCCAAACACGCATACGACCATCATTGGCACCAAGACAGAAGCGACTCTCATCGCTGAAGACGACACGTCTCCATTCGTCCCTCCATTCACGCCTGTCGCGACACCACTGGAAGCGGGCTGCACGATGTTGGGGCGTGAGCGGAAGACGGCCTAACGGTGTGCGGGACCGTAGCCCAGCTTCATGGAGACGGTTGCGAATGGTCCTCGCCGATACCCCAGGAGCAACAGTGTCCCTAATTTGCTGGGAAGTGGCGGTGCGGTCCCCTACGGCACTGCGTAGGATCCTACGGTCTTGGCGTGCATCCGTGCGTCGCTGCGGTCCGGTCCCAGGTCGACGGGCACGTGCACCTTCCGCCGACCACTGGCGACAACATCGATGTACTGTGGAGACCTCACGCCCCACGTGTTGAGCAATTCGGCGGTACGTCCACCCGGCCTCCCGCATGCCCACTATACGCCCTCGCTCAAAGTCCGTCAACTGCACATACGGCTCACGTCCACGCTGTCGCGGCATGCTACCAGTGTTAAAGACTGCGATGGAGCTCCGTATGCCACGGCAAACTGGCTGACACTGACGGCGGCGGTGCACAAATGCTGCGCAGCTAGCGCCATTCGACGGCCAACACCGCGGTTCCTGGTGTGTCCGCTGTGCCGTGCGTGTGATCATTGCTTGTACAGCCCTCTCGCAGTGTTCGGAGCAAGTATGGTGGGTCTGACACACCGGTGTCAATGTGTTCTTTTTTCCATTTCCAGGAGTGTCTTTGTTAGCTTTAATATAATTTTTTTAACAAATACGTATTAGCCAATGCCCAAAAGAATTTCTACAATTTTTTGTGGGCAGCAAGGGGGCTATGTAATTAGGCTGTTTAGGTTTTTATGTTGGTAACGCCACGTAGCGCTCTGTATGAAAATCACTGACTGTGCTGTGTGCAGTCTGCGGCTGGTTGGCATTGTTGCAATATTCGCTATTGTAGTGTTGGGCAGCTGGATGTGAACAGTGCGTAGCGTTGTGCAGTTGGAGGTGAACCGCCAGCAGTGGTGGATGTGCGGAGAGAGATGGCGGAATTTTGAGAGGACGATATGGACATGTGTCCGTCAGAAAAGGGAAATTTGTAAGACGGGATGTCATGAACTGAGATATATTATGACTTTTGAACACTATTAAGGTAAATACATTGTTTGTTCTCTATCAAAATCTTTCATTTGCTAACTATGCCTAGCAGTAGTTAGTGCCTTCAGTAGTTAGAATCATTTATTTAGCTGGCAGTAGTGGCGCTTGCTGTATTCCTGTAATTCGAATAAGGAAGATTTTTGTGAGGTAAGTGATTCATGAAAGGTATAGGTTATTCTTAGTCAGGGCCATTCTTTTGTAGGTATTATTGAAAGTCAGATTTCGTTGCGCTAAAAATATTGTGTGTCAGTTTAGTGATGATCAGAATAAGTAAAGATAGATATGTCTGGGTACGTTCAGTTCTGCTCAGCTGCTTCGAAAATCAAATAACGTAACAGGTTTACATAATCTGATTTTCAAACAGCTGAGCAGAACTGAACGTACTCAGACATATCTCTCTTTACTTATTCTGATCATCACTAAACTGACACACAATATTTTTAGTGCAACGCAATCTGACTTTCAGTAATCTCTACAAAAGAATGGCCCTGACTAAGAATAACCTATACCTTACATGAATCACTTACCTCACAAAAATCTTCCTTATTCGAACTACAGGAATACAGCAAGCGCCACTACTGCCAGCTAAATAAATGATTCTAACTACTGAAGGCACTAACTACTGACAGGCATATTTAGCAAATGAAAGATTTTGATAGACAAAAAACAATGTATTTACCTTAATAGCGTTCAAAAGTCATAATATATATATATATATATATATATATATATATATATATATATATATATATATATATATATATCAGTTCATGACATCCGGTCTTACAAATTTCCTTTTTCAGACGGACACACGTCAAGATCTTCCGCTCAAAACTCTGGCATCTCTCTCCACACATCCACCACTGTTGGGGGCTCACCTCCAACTGCCCAACACTACAATAGCAAATATTCCAACAATGCAAACCAGCCACAGACTGCACACAGCACAGTCAGTGATTTTCATACAGAGCGCTACGTGGCGTTACCAACATAAAAACCTAAACAGTCTACTTACAGTGTGTCTGTTAAGAGTGTGAATTGCGGCGGAGCGCACGCCGCAAATTCACGCAGCTGCAGCTGCTTGAAGGAACACCGACGTCAGTAGGCCGCAATACGCCCTTTGGCGGTGTCCTAGGCAGACGGGCCCAGCCTCGCCCTCCGCTAACGAGCAGGAGGCCCCGTCACCAATGTTGGATACGGACATGTCTGCTCACCCTCCCGGCAGACGCAAGTCGACGGGACGCTGTAGAGACATTGCTTTCCCCGAAAGTCGATAATATATTTTTTCTTTTGTGCATTACCTTGTCATAGTACGTATGTATCATTTATTGAAACTATTTTTGTTTTTGCTAATACGTCACATTGTTTCTTCATTCATTTTGCTACTGTTTTATATTTTATATTGTACGAATATGAATGTTCTGGTTCTATATGCTTTGTAAATCTTTGGTTAGGCTAGGAGAAGTACTGTGTCAGAGAGAGAGAGAGAGAGCGAACGACTATCGATAGAGAGCGTGGGTGTTGTGTGGTATCGTGGTCGGTTCGCGGGTGTAAAACGTTGAAAATTTCGGCGTGAAAGACGGTGATACGCGGAGGAACAATTAATTGCAGTGCGTCCGCTGTGTTAATAGGAGATTGTGCATTATTAAGTGAACAGTAAAACTTGAAAAGTATATCGAGTGTTTGCGGTGACGATTTTACAGACTGTGTGAACTTGTGACAATTAGCCGTGAACCAGACACCATTGTCGTGTGGAGACACTAACTGTTAGAATTGCGTGAAAGTGGACCAAACCAAAATGTTAAGTAAAAGAACAGTGCTGTGAATTGATCAAGAAACATTTATTGTATCGTCCAAACTGTCTTAGAGACGACGAGGTAATTGAACTGATGTTTAACGGACTGTTATAGTGAAAAACACGTGTGACTGTTTTCCTGTGACAACACGGTGAAAGAACTGTAGGAAGAATTGCCATTAACCGGATATATACTAAAGACGTTGCATAACTCCGACCTACCCGCACCGCGTGATTAATAAACTTTTAATAATAAAACGTCGCGCGCGTAACGACAACGCACACACTGGAACTATTATCATCGCGTCAGTGCTGCCAGCTGATTCGATTACAACGGAGACGTGGACCACCGCCGTAACTGTAATATTAATGAAACAGGCGGATCCATCACTGTCTTCACGCCACGAGCCAGGATTCACTTCACTTCACACATCGTCCGCGCGGACCACCGCTGACGTCATCGCACTGCCTGCAGCAACAGTTAAGACATTAAAAGAAAATTATTACGCTCTCTCTAATTTCAAAATTAAAGACAATTGCAGTTAAATTAACTCTTAAAAATACTGTCACAATGTCTCAATTTTGTTTAGTCCCAATAAATATTCTTTCCATTATTTCGTCTTGTTGACAGTGTTGATAACCCGCCAAATTGAAGTTCAATTAATAATTTCCTTTCAAAATTCTTCTCAGACATTTTGCTGCTAATTATAATTTTATTTTAATGTTTGTTTGTAACTTCTTTTGGAGGGAGTAATATCTTAATTTTGTGTGGTAAAATTAGCTACCATAAAATTACGTATATTACCAGCTGATACTGTCCGCAATTACTCCTTGAAAACTGCACCTGTTTTCTCATTGGCTGTCAGCTTCAAAACAAAATTACGTATTTCGTGGGCATCTAGCAGATGCACGATGTCTATATAGGCGCCTACAATAATTTGTTTTTACTTTCGCAGGTTTACTGGAATTATATTGACTTTAAATGTTTATTTGGCCCCCTTAAAGTGATTTATCGCATCTATATAATAATTGTACTCAGTTACCTAATTTATTTTTTTATTACGTAAACAGTGGCTTACCAAATTTACATTAAAATTGAGGTCTTATTGGCCTCACATAAGATTCTGCACGTTCTGACAAAGACTATGCCAAATTTTTTTTTCGTCCATGACTAACAAGGGTAATCAGATTCCTTGTATAGGTCATGTTTTATTATTTAAAAGTTTTTTTTTTTTTTTTAGAAGTAGAGAACCAGTTTCTTTACAACGCCCCCGGCGACACACCCTCTTACTGAGGCGGTGTGTGAGCCAACTCTGCATGAACGCTTGCCGCTCCCCGACGAGCGCAGCCTCCAACCTGTGCTGCAGATGGATGCTGCGTCCGTCCGCGAGTGTGTTCCCCGCACATGGTTCCAGAGGACCCCAGAAGCAGAAAACACGGGGGTGAGTCAAATGAAAACCTTAAATTTGTAATAACAAATCGAAATTTCGCGCTGTTATCCTGTAAGTTGGTAAGCGTGCTACAAACAGCGTGCAGAATGGGCAGCTTAGTGCAGATGCACACATAGTCGCAGTATCGGTATAAAGATGGCCGCCCCACTTGCGACTTGCACCAGGGAAGAACAGCGTTCTGTTATTGGGTTTTTGCGTAGTGAAGGTGTGAAACCTATTGAAATTCATCGACGAATGAAGGCTCAGTACGGTGATGCATGTTTGTCACAGCAGCAAGTCTATGAATGGAGTAGGAAGTTCGCAAATGGTGTGACTTCAGTGGAAGATGCTCCTCGTCCAGGTCAGGCACAATGAGTTGTGACTCCACAGAACATTGCAGCAGTTGAAGCCGTAGTGAAGAAAAACCGCCAAGTGATACTGAATGATATTGCAGCATGTTTACAGATTAGTCATGGGTCAGCACACCACATTGTGCATGATGTGCTCCAGTTTCGCAAAGTGTCTGCAAGATGGGTGCCACGGCAGCTGACTCCTGAAATGAGAGAACGACGTGTCGATCCTTGTGAAGAACTTCTTCGGCGCTTTGAACGAGAAGGTGATGGCTTCCTTGCAAGAATCTTTACTGGAGACGAAACCTGGGTTCACTTCCACCAACCGGAAACGAAGAGAACGAGCAGGGGATGGCACCATTCCTCGTCACCAAAACCAAAGAAGTTTCGAACAGAACCATCAGCAGGGAAGGTTATGCGGACTCTCTTTTGGGACGAAAAAGGCGTCATTTTGGAGCATTACATGCCTAGAGCTTCCCCCATGAACCATGGACCTTGCCGTTGGTGGGGAGGCTTGCGTGCCTCAGCGATACAGATGGCCGTACCGTAGGTGCAACCACAACGGAGGGGTATCTGTTGAGAGGCCAGACAAACATGTGGTTCCTGAAGAGGGGCAGCAGCCTTTTCAGAAGTTGCAGGGGCAACAGTCTGGATGATTGACTGATCTGGCCTTGTAACATTAACCAAAACGGCCTAGCTGTGCTGGTACTGCGAACGGCTGAAAGCAAGGGGAAACTACAGCCGTAATTTTTCCCGAGGACATGCAGCTTTACTGTATGATTAAATGATGATGGCGTCCTCTTGGGTAAAATATTCCGGAGGTAAAATAGTCCCCCATTCGGATCTCCGGGCGGGGACTACTCAAGAGGACGTCGTTATCAGGAGAAAGAAAACTGGCATTCTACGGATCGGAGCGTGGAATGTCAGATCCCTTAATCGGGCAGGTAGGTTAGAAAATTTAAAAAGGGAAATGGATAGGTTAAAGTTAGATATAGTGGGAATTAGTGAAGTTCGGTGGCAGGAGGAACAAGACTTTTGGTCAGGTGATTACAGGGTTATAAATACAAAATCAAATAGGGGTAATGCAGGAGTAGGTTTAATAATGAATAAAAAAATAGGAGTGCGGGTTAGCTACTACAAACAGCATAGTGAACGCATTATTGTGGCCAAGATAGACACAATGCCCATGCCTACTACAGTAGTACAAGTTTATATGCCAACTAGCTCTGCAGATGATGAAGAAATTGATGAAATGTATGACGAGATAAAAGAAATTATTCAGGTAGTGAAAGGAGACGAAAATGTAATAGTCATGGGTGACTGGAATTCGTCAGTAGGAAAAGGGAGAGAAGGAAACATAGTAGGTGAATATGGATTGGGGGGAAGAAATGAAAGAGGAAGACGCCTTGTAGAATTTTGCACAGAGCATAGCTTAATCATAGCTAACACTTGGTTCAAGAATCATAAAAGAAGGTTGTATACCTGGAAGAATCCTGGAGATACTAATAGGTATCAGATAGATTATATAATGGTAAGACAGAGATTTAGGAACCAGGTTTTAAATTGTAAGACATTTCCAGGGGCAGATGTGGATTCTGACCACAATCTATTGGTTATGAACTGCAGATTGAAACTGAAGAAACTGCAAAAAGGTGGGAATTTAAGGAGATGGGACCTGGATAAACTGAAAGAACCAGAGGTTGTAGAGAGTTTCAGGGAGAGCATAAGGGAACAGTTGACAGGAATGGGGGAAAGAAATACAGTAGAAGAAGAATGGGTAGCTCTGAGGGATGAAGTAGTGAAGGCAGCAGAGGATCATGTAGGTAAAAAGACGAGGGCTAATAGAAATCCTTGGGTAACAGAAGAAATATTGAATTTAATTGATGAAAGGAGAAAATATAAAAATGCAGTAAATGAAGCAGGCAAAAGGGAATACAAACGTCTCAAAAATGAGATCGACAGAAAGTGCAAAATGGCTAAGCAGGGATGGCTAGAGGACAAATGTAAGGATGTAGAGGCTTGTCTCTCTAGGGGTAAGATAGATACTGCCTACAGGAAAATTAAAGAGACCTTTGGAGAGAAGAGAACCACTTGTATGAATATCAAGAGCTCAGATGGCAACCCAGTTCTAAGCAAAGAAGGGAAGGCAGAAAGGTGGAAGGAGTATATAGAGGGTTTATACAAGGGCGATGTACTTGAGGACAATATTATGGAAATGGAAGAGGATGTGGATGAAGACGAAATGGGAGATACGATACTGCGTGAAGAGTTTGACAGAGCACTGAAAGACCTGAGTCGAAACAAGGCACCGGGAGTTGACAACATCCCATTAGAACTACTGATGGCCTTGGGAGAGCCAGTCATGACAAAACTCTACCATCTGGTGGGCAAGATGTATGAGACAGGCGAAATACCCACAGACTTCAAGAAGAATATAATAATTCCAATACCAAAGAAAGCAGGTGTTGACAGATGTGAAAATTACCGAACTATCAGTTTAATAAGTCACAGCTGCAAAACACTAACGCGAATTCTTTACAGACGAATGGAAAAACTGGTAGAAGCGGACCTCGGGGAAGATCAGTTTGGATTCCGTAGAAATGTTGGAACACGTGAGGCAATACTAACCTTACGACTTACCTTAGAAGAAAGATTAAGAAAAGGCAAACCTACGTTTCTAGCATTTGTAGACTTAGAGAAAGCTTTTGACAATGTTAACTGGAATACTCTCTTTCAAATTCTGAAGGTGGCAGGGGTAAAATGCAGGGAGCGAAAGGCTATTTACAATTTGTACAGAAACCAGATGGCAGTTATAAGAGTCGAGGGGCATGAAAGGGAAGCAGTGGTTGGGAAAGGAGTGAGACAGGGTTGTAGCCTCTCCCCGATGTTATTCAATCTGTATATTGAGCAAGCAGTAAAGGAAACAAAAGAAAAATTCGGAGTAGGTATTAAAATTCATGGAGAAGAAGTAAAAACTTTGAGGTTCGCCGATGACATTGTAATTCTGTCAGAGACAGCAAAGGACTTGGAAGAGCAGTTGAACGGAATGGACAGTGTCTTGAAAGGAGGATATAAGATGAACATCAACAAAAGCAAAACGAGGATAATGGAATGTAGTCGAATTAAGTCGGGTGATGCTGAGGGGATTAGATTAGGAAATGAGACACTTAAAGTAGTAAAGGAGTTTTGCTATTTAGGGAGTAAAATAACTGATGATGGTCGAAGTAGAGAGGATATAAAATGTAGACTGGCAATGGCAAGGAAATCGTTTCTGAAGAAGAGAAATTTGTTAACATCGAGTATAGATTTAAGTGTCAGGAAGTCGTTTCTGAAAGTATTTGTATGGAGTGTAGCCATGTATGGAAGTGAAACATGGACGATAACCAGTTTGGACAAGAAGAGAATAGAAGCTTTCGAAATGTGGTGCTACAGAAGAATGCTGAAGATAAGGTGGGTAGATCACGTAACTAATGAGGAGGTATTGAATAGGATTGGGGAGAAGAGAAGTTTGTGGCACAACTTGACTAGAAGAAGGGATCGGTTGGTAGGATATGTTTTGAGGCATCAAGGGATCACAAATTTAGTATTGGAGGGCAGCGTGGAGGGTAAAAATCGTAGAGGGAGACCAAGAGATCAATACACTAAGCAGATTCAGAAGGATGTAGGTTGCAGTAGGTACTGGGAGATGAAGAAGCTTGCACAGGATAGAGTAGCAGGGAGAGCTGCATCAAACCAGTCCCAGGACTGAAGACCACAACAACAACAACAACAACATGCCTAGAGCGACCACTGTCACCAGTGCACCATACACAGATCTCCTAAAAAATCACCTGCGGCTTGCAAACAAATCAAAGCGACGTGGATTGCTGTCAGCAGGTGTCCTTTTGCAACATGACAATGCTGGGCCCCACACTGCCCGTACAACAGTTGCAACAATCACAGATCTGCGTTTTGAGTGTCTTCCTCATCCACCATGCTCACCAGACCTTGCCCCAAGTGATTTCCGTGTGTTTGGACCACTTAAAGACGCAATGGGAGGAAAGAAGTTCCGTTCTGATGAAGAGGTACGCCACGCGGTGCATGAGTGGTTGCGCGGACTACCAAAAGAATTTTTTTTTCTAATGGAATTTATGCACTTTGTAAGCGCTGGAGGACTTGCATTGATTGTGGGGGAGATTATGTTGAAAAGTGATACAAGTTTGTACCACTTCTGCACAATAAATAATATTTAAAAAAATGTTTAAGGTTTTCATTTTACTCACCATCGGAATAGAGTTTTTGCGAGCCAGTATAGCCGTCCCCGTGGGTCGGAAAGTATCTTATCACGGCCTATTGAAAGGTGTCGGCCTTAAAGTACTCCATCAAAAGTAACCGCCCAGTTCTGTGTAATCTAAAACTGACTACTTGATGAAATAACAGGCGGACGATTTAGTATAGAATGAGACGGTGAGTATTGTGTTGTCCAGCAGAGAGCAGTAACAGCAGAATGGATTGGTCGGCAGACCTCAGTAACTTCGAATGTGGAGTAGTCATTGGGTGTCAAATGAGTAATAAACATATCGGGGACATTTCGTTCTAAAGCTGCCCGTGAAGTGAAGAACAGGGACAGTTGATCATTGTGGGGGGTGATTGCACAAAATTGCATGAAATGAGCGGAAAGAATCGCTCGCGAGTTTCAAAGTGCCACCAGCAGTATAGCTAGCACATTCGCTGAGCGTAGGGAGGTGATAAGGATGGGGCGCAGTGTTCGAGTAGCTCCTCATGAGTTACGCATTTGTACAGTCGGTGCTAAGCGGAGCCAGAGGTACTGTAAAGAGCGACGCCGCTGCACTGTGGACGCCTGGAAACAAGTGATATGCAGTCGTGAATCACGCTGTACCCTGTGACACCCCGAAGGAAGGCTTTTGGCTGGCGAATGCCTGGAGAACATTAGCTGCCACCACGGGTAGTGCCAACAGTTAAGGACGGAGGAGTTACTCTTTCGTGGTTAGTGTGTGGTCCCCGTATTGCGGCAAGGAAACTCTAAATGCAGGAGGGTATGGACCCATTTCACAAGACTGTACTGCGTACAGTATAGGAAGAGTTCGGAGACGATGTTTACAGAGGGGAAAAAAAAATGTTTCCACTGTTTAAAAGTCCATAACTGGCAAACTAACTGACGGAATTCTCTCATCTTTGGTAGTGTAATAGTTTGTAGTTCCGGCAATCGCCACACAAGCGTTGTATTGCGTTGTTTTGTTTTGTTTTGTTTTGTCAGATGACAGTTGCCAGATAGTCAGTGTTTTGTTCTTAGTTGCATATAGTTATTCGAGTAAACATGGCTGGCGCAAGGCTTACATTCGATGAAAGGAAGTCAGTTTTGAAGTGGTATTTTAAGTACGAAAACATTAGTGAGGTTCAACGGCAATGGCGAAATGAGTATCAAACAGAGCCACCGACACGTTTAACGATTCGTCGCATTCGAGACCAATTTGAAGCCGATGGCTGTGTTAACGATGCACACAAACAACGATCCGGACGACCTGTAATAGTAACAAGTCCAGCTAACTCCCGTCGTGTGTTACAACATTTCACTCGCTCACCACAGAAGTCTGTGAGACAGTGTGCCCGTGAAACGCGTCGACGTTATCGAATATATTGCTTCCCCCTACTTATACCTCCCGAGGAGATCACGAATGTAAAATTAGAGAGATTCGAGCGCGCACAGAGGCTTTCCGGCTATCGTTCTTCCCGCGGACCATACGCGACTGGAACAGGAACAGGAAAGGGAGGTAATGACAGTGGCACGTAAAGTGCCCTCCGCCACACACCGTTGGGTGGCTTGCAGAGTATAAATGTAGATGTAGATGAAACTGGAGTCACTCAAGTGTTCGGCGAATTTTGAAGACAGTAAAGTGGAAGTGCTACATCCCAGGATTGCTATACGCAATGAACGAGGACGACCCAGATCGCACAATGGAGTACTGCGAGTAGTTTACTAACATGGTGCGCAACGATGAAGATTTTGCAGAGATGATTGTGTGGTCTGAGGAGGCACAGTTCAAACTCAATGGTACAGTAACTCGCCACAATTGCATCTACTGGGCCGCCGAAAATCCGAACGTCCATGTAGACAAAGCTGTGAATTTGCCAGGAGTAAATGTGTGGTCTGGGTTGTCTTACCGGGGCTTGATTGGGCCATTCTTCATTGACGGCACAGTTACCGGTGAGGTGTAAAAAAAAATGGTTCAAATGGCTCTGAGCACTATGCGACTTAAGTTCTGAGGTCATCAGTCGCCTAGAACTTAGAACTAATTAAACCTAACTAACCTAAGGACATCACACACATCCATGCCCGAGTCAGGATTCGAACCTGCGACCGTAGCGGTCGCTCGGTTCCAGACTGTAGTGCCTAGAACCGCACTGCCACTCCGGCCGGCCGGTGAGGTGTACCTTCAGAAGATTCAGACATCCATTTTACCTGCCATCCGAGACTTTCAACAAGATGGTGCCCCACCCCACTACCAAAATCGTGTTAGGGCGTATCTCGCCGAAAATCTACCAGGAAGATGGATAGGCCGTAGAGGTGTTGTTGAGTATCCACCACGTTCCGTAGATCTAACTCCTCTGGACTTTTACCTGTGGGGAACACTAAAGGACGTCGTTTATCGACAAAGGTCACGCAGATTGGATGAACTTCGAGAATCCATCATACATTCATGTGCAAATATCCAACTGAACACGTTGCAGTCAGTAGTTCGTGCTGCAGTTCGGGGGCATCGTTTGTGTGTGGATGTTAATGGTGACCTTTTCGAACACCTACAGTGATGAAACTTCCTGGCAGATTAAAATTGTGTGCCGGACCGAGACTCGAACTCGGCACCTTTGCCTTTCGCGGGCAATTGCTCTGCCATCTGAGGTACCCAAGCACGACTCACGCCCCGTCCTCATAGCTTTACTTCCGCCAGTACCTCGTCTCCTACTTTCCAAACTTCACAGAAGCTCTCCTGCGAACCTTGAACTTTGGAAAGTAGGAGACGAGGTACTGGTGGAGGTAAATCTGTGAGGACGGGGCGTGAGTCGTGCTTGGGTAGCTCAGATGGTAGAGCACTTGCCTGCGAAAGGCAAAGGTGTCGAGTTCGAGTCTCGGTCCGGCACACAGTTTTAATCTGCCAGGAAGTTTCATATCAGCGCACACTCCGCTGCAGAGTGAAAATCTCATCCTACAGTGATATCTTTAAGTTGAACTTTCAGCTACACTTTCACCAAAAATGAGACAACTCCGTCAATTAGTTGGCAAGTTATGGACTTTTAAACAGTGGATACATTTTTTTGGACCCTTCTGTATTTATATCAGCATGACAATGAACTCTGCAATGAAGGATCTTTGGGGCAGTGATTTGTGGACATTGTTCAAATGCACTGGCCTGTCCAGAGTCCCGAGGGGGGGGGGGGTGGTGGGGGGAGTTTCCAGGAAACGGAACTCTGCGGGAGAGGGCGGCCGAGCACGGATTGCTGCGGAATGAAGAGGGCGGCGATTGCCCGGCGCCTGGGGCTGCGTGGGCGACAATGAAAGGGGGGTGTGAGGGGGCAGCTAACGAAGATAGCGGCCGCCTGTGCCCGACGTGGCAGCGCCCTCGTCGTCGACCCCCTGCCGCGCCGCCCTTGGCCTGTTTCCACGGCGTGTGGGCGGCGTGGGCGGCGGAAGCCGTTTCTCACCCGCGATCGCTTGCCGGGCGCCCACGTGCTGCCCGCCACAGCTCTCTCCTGCCCTCTTTCTCCCTCTGGCGCTCGTCCACTTTCCATACCGAGTTTTCACGGTATGATGTATCTGCTGTGATGTGTTCAAGCCTGATACGTACTTGGAACTCTCCGATACCGATGAATTACGAAATTTTTATTTGTAACTGAAATGTATGACTGTTCATATTCTATGTGATTCGGTGCTTCCCAAGTAACTGATATAGGCCATCTGCTGTTCCTAATCTACACTACTGGCCATTAAAATCGCTACACCAAGAAGAAATGCAGATAATAAACGGGTATTCATTGGACAAATATATTATACTAGAACTGACATGTGATTACATTTTCACGCAATTTGGGTGCATAGATCCGGAGAAATCAGTACCCAGAACAACCACCCCTGGCCGTAATAACGGCCTTGTTACGCCTGGGCATTGAGTCAAACAGAGCTTGGATGGCGTGTACAAGTACAGCTGCCCATGCAGCTTCAACACGATACCACAGTTCATCGAGAGTAGTGACTAGCGTATTCTGACGAGGCAGTTGCTCGGCCACCATTGACCAGACGTTTTAAATTGGTGAGAGATCTGGAGAATATGCTGGCCAAGGCAGCAGTCGAGCATTTTCTGTATCCAGAAAGGCCCGTACAGGACCTGCAACATCCGGTCGTGCGTTATTCTGCTGAAATGTAGGGTTTCGCAGGGATCGAATGAAGGGCAGAGCCACGGGTCGTAACGCATCTGAAATTTAACGTCCACTGTTCAAAGTGCCGTCAATGCGAACAAGAGGTGACCGAGACTTGTAA
Source organism: Schistocerca nitens (assembly GCF_023898315.1). NCBI lineage: Eukaryota > Metazoa > Arthropoda > Insecta > Orthoptera > Acrididae > Schistocerca > Schistocerca nitens. Next base: position 66,659,637 of record NC_064620.1, on the reverse strand, counting down.
CCAATGGCACCCCATACCATCACGCTGGGTGATACGCCAGTATGGCGATGACGAATACACGCTTCCAATGTGCGTTCACCGCGATAACGCCAAACACGGATGCGACCATCATTATGCTGTAAACAGAACCTGGATTCATCCGACAAAATGACGTTTTGCCATTCGTGCACCCAGGTTTGTCGTTGAGTACACCATCGCAGGCGCTCCTGTCTGTGATGCAGCGTCAAGGGTAACCGCAGCCATGGTCTCCGAGCTGATAGTCCGTGCTGATGCAAACGTCGTCGAATTGTTCGTGCAGATGGTTGTTGTCTTGCAAACGTCCCCATCTGTTGACTCAGGGATCGATACATGGCTGCACGATCCGTTACATCCAAGCGGATAAGATGCCTGTCATCTCGACTGCTAATGATGCGAGGCTGTTGAGATTCAGCACGGCGTTCCGTATTATCCTCCTGAAGCCACCGATTCCATATTCTGCTAACAGTCATTGGATCTCGACCAACGAGAGCAGCAATGTCGCGATACGATAAACCGCAATCGCGATAGGCTAGAATCCGACCTTTATCAAAGTCGGAAACGTGATGGTACGCATTTCTCCTCCTTACACGAGACATCACAACAACGTTTCACCAGGCAACGCCGGTCAACTGCTGTTTGTGTATGAGAAATCGGATGGAAACGTTCCTCATCTCAGCACGTTGTAGGTGTCACCACCGGCGCCAACCTTGTGTGAATGCTCTGAAAAGCTAATCATTTGCATATCACAGCATCTTTCTTCCTGTCGGTTAAATTTCGTGTCTGTAGCACGTCATCTTCGTGGTGTAGTAATTTTAATGGCCAGTAGTGTATATACACGGAAAAAATAATTAATGCAGAGTGCTGAAATTTTGGGAATACATCTGCCTAAGTAACATAGTTAAGTGATTAACATTGGAAGATCACACGTTAATGTAAGTGCTAGATGAACCATTGCAAATGTGATATGCTGGTACATTAATAAGAGGTGAAATCGCCAGAACATTGAATGCAAGAATGCGAACGTGGATGAATTGTGTTGTACAGATGCCAGATGTCGGTTTGTGATGTGGAATTCCATGCCTCTTGCACTTTGTCGGTCAATACAGCGACGGTTAATACTGGTTGTGAATGACGCTTTTATTGTCTTCCTATTTGTCCCATATGCGCTCGACTGCAGACAGATTTGGTGTTTGACAAGGTCAAGGCAACATGTCGACACTCTGCATGTGTACATGGGCGAGCGTTATACTGTTGGAAAACATCCCCTGGAATGCTGTTGGTGAATGGCAGCGCAACAGGTCGAATCAACAGATTGACGTACAATTTTGCAATCAGGGTGCGTGGTATAACCACGATAGTGCCCCAGCTTTTATACAGAGGGGACCAAAAAAATGTACCCACTGTTTCAAAGTCCATAACTTGCAAACTAATTGACGGAGTTGTCTCATTTTTGGTGAAAGTGTAGCTTAAAGTCCAACTTAGAGATATCACTGTAGGTGTTCGAAATGGTCACCATTAACATCCTCAAACTAACGATGCCGCCGAACTGCAGCACGAACTACTGACTGCAACGTGTTCAGTTGGATATTTGCACATGAATGTACGATTGATTCCCGAAGTTCATCCAGTATGCGTGGCTTTTGTCGATAAACGACGTCCTTTAGTGTTCCCCACAGGTAAAAGTCCACATGAGTTAGGTCTGGGGAAGGTGGTGGATACTCCACAGCACCTCTACGGCCTATCCATCTTCCTGGTAGATTTTCGTCGAGATACGCCCTAACACGATTTTGGTAGTGGGCTGGGGAACCATCTTGTTGAAGGTAAACTCTTCCGTCTCCATACAAGTCTCGGATGGCAGGTAAAATGGATGCCTGAAGCTTCCGTAGGTACACCTCACCGGTAACTGTGCCGTCAAAGAAGAATGGCCCAATCAATCCCCGGTAAGACAACCCACACCACACATTTACTCCTGGCAAATTCACGGCTTCGTCTACATGGACGTTCGGATTTTCGTCGGCCCAGTAGATGCAATTGTGGCAATTTGGTTCAAATGGTTCAAATTGCTCTGAGCACTATGGGACTTAACTGCTGAGGTCATCAGTCCCCTAGAACTTAGAACTACTTAAACCTAACTAACCTAAGGACATCACACACATCCATGCCCGAGGCAGGATTCGAACCTGCGACAGTAGCGGTCGCGGAGTTCCAGACTGTAGCGCCTTGAGCCGCTCGGCCAATCCGGCCGGCTGTGGCGAATTACTGTACCATTGAGTTTGAACTGTGCCTCATCAGACCACACAATCATCTCTGCAAACTCTTCATCGTTGCGCACCATGTAAGTAATCCACTCGCAGTACTCCATTCTACGATCTGGGTCGTCCTCGTTCATTGCGTGTAGCAATCGTGGGATGTAGCACTTCCACTCTGCTGTCTTCAAAATTCACCGAACACTTGAGCGACACACTCCAGTTTCACGGGCACACTGTGGTGAGCGAGTGAATTATTGTAACACACGACGGGAGTTAGTTGGACTTCTTACTATCACAGGTCGTCCAGATCGTTGTTTGTGTACATCTTTAACACAGCTTTCGGCTTCAAATTTGTCTCGAATGAGACGAATCGTTAAACGTGTCGGTGGCTCTGTTTGATACTCACTTCGCCATTGCAATTGAACCTCATTAATGTTTTCGTACTTAAAATACCACTTCAAAACTGACTTCCTTTCATCGAATGTAAGCCTTGCGCCAGCCATGTTTACTCGGGTAACTAGGTGCAACTAAGAACAATATACTATCTGGCGACTGTCATCTGACAAAACAAAACAACGCAATACAACGCTTGTGTGGCGATTGCCGGAACTACAAACTATTACACTACCAAAGATGAGACAACTGCGTCAATTAGTTTGCCAGTTATGGACTTTTAAACAGTGGATACATTTTTTTTGACCCCTCTTTGTGAAACCGCACCCTAGACCATAACTCCAGGTGTAGCTCCAGTGCGTTTAGCACACAGACAGCGTCTTTGCAGACCATTTCTAACAAACTCTGTCACTGAAGCAGAGCTGGATTTCATCGGAAAACACACGATACCTCCACCCTGTCCTCCAATGAGCTCTCGCTTGACAGCACTGAAGTCACAAACGAAAGTGGTTTGGGGTCAGTGGAATGCACACTACAGGGTACCTGGCTCGGAGATGTCCTTGAAGTAACAGATTTGCAACAGTTCGTTGTGTGACTGTGATGCCTACTGCTGCACAAAGTGCAGCTGCAGATGCAGTACGATGCGACACAGCCATACGGCGAACGCGATGGTCTTCCCTCCCAGTAATGCCACGTGGCCGTTCGGAGCCCGGTCTTCTTCCGATCGTAAATTGCAGCGACCACGGCTGCCAGCAGTCATGTACAGTGGCTACATTCCTGCCAAGTCTTTCTGCAGTTCACAGAAGGAACATCCAGCTTCTCATAGCCCCATTAGACGACCTCGTTGAAACTCTGTGAGGCGTCTTTGTCACCTCAAAGGTATTCTTGACTAAATCTCCACGTCCAATCTCAAAGGTAATTAACGTTCACGAGCGTTACAGCGTGTTATTAAAGCTTAGTGGCGCTGCTGGCGCCACTCTTATGCGACTCGCGCTAAATTGGGGTTGGGTTGGGTTGTTTTTGGGGAGGAGACCAAACAGCGAGGTCATCGGTCTCATCGGATTAGGGAAGGATGGGGAAGGAAGTCGGACGTGTCCTTTTCAAAAGGAACCACCCCGGCATTTGCCTGAAGAGATTTAGGGAAATCACGGAAAACTTAAAATCAGGATGGCCGGACGCGGGACTGAACCGTCGTCCTCCCGAATGCGCTAAATTGGAGCAGACACCATCTTTCAGATGTAGAAGCACACCTACCAAGTTTTGTTTATGACGCAGAACTCATTCTCGGTGTTGTCATTTTTTTTCCGGCAACTTGAGCAGCCACCTCAGATTTTTTGCAGATGATGCTTTCACTTACGGTCTTGTTAGGTCATCAGAACATAAAAACTAATCATAAAATGATACACACAACATACGTCTGTGGTGCGAAAAATGGCAATTGATTATAAATAAGGAAAAGTGTGAGGGCATCAACATGAGTACTAAAATGAATCCGTTAAATTTCGATTACACGATAAATGACACAAATCTAAAGGCTGCAAATTCAGCTAAATACCTAGGGATTACAGTTACGAACAACTTAAACTGGACCGATCACATAGAAAATGTTGAGGGGAAGACGAACCGAAGACCGCGTTTTATTAGCAGAACACTTAGCAGATGCAACAAAACCACTAAAGAGCCTGCCTGCATTATGCTTGTTCGTCCTCTGCTAGTGTACTGCTGTACAGTATGGGGTCTTTACCAGATAGGATTGACGGAAGACATCGGAAAAGTTCAAATAAAGATAGTCTGTCTTCCATTATCGAGATATATGGGACACAATGCCACAGATATGATACGCGAGTTGCGGTGCAATCATTTTTTAAAAAAAATGGTTCAAATGGTTCTGAGCACTATGGGACTTAACATCTGTGGTCATCAGTCCCCTAGAACTTAGAACTACTTAAACCTAACTAACCTAAGGACATCACACACATCCATGCCCGAGGCAGGATTCGAACCTGCGACCGTAGCAGTCGCGCGGTTCCGGACTGCTAGACCACCGCGGCCGGCAATCATTAAAACATAAGGTATTCTTCCTTTTCAGGAACTTTCTGTCACCAACTTCCTGTCCAGAAGGAAAAATATTTTGTTGACAACTACCTACATATTGAGAAACAATCATAGTCACACAGGAAGAGAAATCAGAGATTGAGTGTTTCTTTTTCCCGCGCGCTCTTCGAAAGCAGAATGTTAAAGAAATTATGTGAAAGTTGCTCGATGAATTCTCTGCCAGACAGTTAAGTGTCAATTGCAGAGTAGTCATGCAGAGGGGCGTTCAATAAGTAAAGCTACACATTTTTCTGAAAGCAAGTTTCTTTTATTCAGGGCTACAATACACCATATTACTCCACACTCCTTTGGTTACAAAACCCTATTTTTCTAAATAGACCCCTTCAATGCGACGGCCTTACGTCACCTTACCGGGAGGGCCTGTATACCAGCATGCTACCTAACACTATACCAGCTCGTGGTCCAGTGGCTAGCGTTGCTACCTGTGGATCACGGGGTACCGTGTTCGATTCCCGGCCGGTTTGGAGATTTTCTCTGACCGGGGACTGGGTGACTGAGTTGTCCTCAGCATTCCACCACCATTAGTAAAAGTGGCTAGATTGGACTGTGTACAGATTGGGAATTTGTACGAGCGCTGATGACCGCGCACTTGAGTGCCCCACAAACCAATCATCATCATCATCATCATCATCCAGTCGATGTCGGAGCCAATCTCTCGCTACATCAATACTCTCCCCGTATCCACGTACTGATTCCCGCGGAGTGCATCCTTCACTGGGCAAAACAGATGGAAATCGGAAGGTGTGCGATTCGGGCTGCAGGGTGGATGAGGAGGAACAGTCCAATGAAGTTTTGTGAGCTCCACGGGGGTGTGCGGACTTTTGTGGGGCCTTGCGTTGTCTTGGAGAAATAGAAGTTCGTCCGCATTTTTGTGGCAACGAACACGCTCAAGTCGTTTCTTCAGTTTCACAGCTGTGTGCGACCTCGTTGCGACGACCACAGAGGCCACGCCCGACGACCCACCGAGCTTTTATTCTCTGCTGGGTCTCGGTAGACATTCTGCTACCACCTATGAATATCAGCGATGTTCTGGTTTTCTGTCAAAAGAAAGTCACAGACAGCTCTGTGCTTGAATCCCACCTCTAGTACAGATGGCATTTTGAAGGGTACGTATAACGCCACCACCTACAGAAAATACATGAAACTGTAGGAGCTGAAGCGGGGATACTCCACGATGTTGTTGTTGTTGTGGTCTTCAGTCCTGAGACTGGTTTGATGCAGCTCTCCATGCTACTCTATCCCGTGCAAGCTTCTTCATCTCCCAGTACCTACTGCAACCTACATCCTTCTGAATCTGCTTAGTGTATTCATCTCTTGGTCTCCCCCTACGATTTTTACCCTCCACGCTGCCCTCCAATACTAAATTGGTAATCCCTTGATGCCTCAGAACATGTCCTACCAACCGGTCCCTTCTTCTGGTCAGCCGGCCGAAGTGGCCGTGCGGTTAAAGGCGCTGCAGTCTGGAACCGCAAGACCGCTACGGTCGCAGGTTCGAATCCTGCCTCGGGCATGGATGTTTGTGATGTCCTTAGGTTAGTTAGGTTTAACTAGTTCTAAGTTCTAGGGGACTAATGACCTCAGCAGTTGAGTCCCATAGTGCTCAGAGCCATTTTTTGAACCTTCTTCTGGTCAAGTTGTGCCACAAACTCCTCTTCTCCCCAATCCTATTCAGTACCTCCTCATTAGTTATGTGATCTACCCATGTAAACTTCAACATTCTTCTGTAGCACCACATTTCGAAAGCTTCTATTCTCTTCTTGTCCAAACTATTTACCGTCCATGTTTCACTTCCATACATGGCTACACTCCATACAAATACATTCAGAAATGACTTCCTGACACTTAAATCTATACTCGATGTTAACAAATTTCTCTTCTTCAGAAACGCTTTCCTTCCCATTGCCAGTCTACATTTTATATCCTCTCTACTTCGACCATCATCAGTTATTTTGCTCCCCAAATAGCAAAACTCCTTTACTACTTTAAGAGTCTCATTTCCTAATCTAATACCCTCAACATCACCCGACTTAATTCGAGTACATTCCATTATCCTCGTTTTGCTTTTGTTGAAGTTCATCTTACATCCACCCTTCAAGACACCATCCATTCCGTTCAACTGCTCTTCCAAGTCCTTTGCTGTCTCTGACAGAATTACAATGTCATCGGCGAACCTCAAAGTTTTTATTTCTTCTCCATGGATTTTAATACCTACTCCTAATTTTTCATTTGTTTCCTTTACTGCTTGCTCAATATACAGATTGAATAGCATCGGGGAGAGGCTACAACCCTGTCTCACTCCTTTCCCAACCACTGCTTCCCTTTCATGCCCCTCGACCCTTATAACTGCCATCTGGTTTCTGTACAAATTGTAAATAGCCTTTCGCTCCCTGTATTTTACCCCTGCCACCTTTAGAATTTGAAAGAGAGTATTCCAGTTAACATTGTCAAAAGCTTTCTCTAAGTCTACAAATGCTAGAAACGTAGGTTTGCCTTTCCTTAATCTTTCTTCTAAGATAAGTCGTAAGGTCAGTATTGCCTCACGTGTTCCAGTATTTCTACGGAATCCAAACTGATCTTCCCCGAGATCGGCTTCTACCAGTTTTTCCATTCGTTTGTAAAAAATTCGCGTTAGTATTTTGCAGCCGTGGCTTATTAAACTGATAGTTCGGTAATTTTCACATCTGTCAACACCTGCTTTCTTTGGGATTGGAATTATTATATTCTTCTGGAAGTCTGAGGGTATTTCGCCTGTTTCATACATCTTGCTCACCAGATGGTAGAGATTTGTCAGGACTGGCTCTCCCAAGGCCGCCAGTAGTTCCAATGGAATGTTGTCTACTCCGGGGGCCTTGTTTCGACTCATGTCTTTCACTGCTCTGTCAAACTCTTCACGCAGTATCGTATCTCCCATTTCATCTTCATCTACATCCTCTTCCATTTCCATAATATTGTCCTCAAGTACATCGCCCTTGTATAGACCCTCTATATACTCCTTCCACCTTTCTGCTTTTCCTTCTTTGCTTAGAACTGGGTTTCCACCTGAGCTCTTGATATTCATACAAGTGGTTCTCTTATCTCCAAAGGTCTCTTTAATTTTCCTGTAGGCAGTATCTATCTTACCCCTAGTAAGATAAGCCTCTACATCCTTACATTTGTCCTCTAGCCATCCCTGCTTAGCCATTTTGCACTTCCTGTCGATCTCATTTTTGAGACGTTTGTATTCCTTTTTGCCTGCTTCATTTACTGCATTTTTATATTTTCTCCTTTCATCAATTACATTCAATATTTCTTCTGTTACCCAAGGATTTCTATTAGCCCTCGTCTTTTTACCTATTTGATCCTCTGCTGCCTTCACTACTTCATCCCTCAAAGCTACCCATTCTTCTTCTACTGTATTTCTTTCCCCCATTCCTGTCAATTGTTCCCTTATGCTCTCCCTGAAACTCTGTACAACCTCTGGTTCTTTCAGTTTATCCAGGTCCCATCTCCTTAAATTAGCACCTTTTTGCAGTTTCTTCAGTTTTCATCTACAGGTCATAACCAATAGATTGTGGTCAGAGTCCACATCTGCCCCTGGAAATGTCTTACAATTTAAAACCTGGTTCCTAAATCTCTGTCTTAGCATTATATAATCTATCTGATACCTTTTAGTATCTCCAGGGTTCTGCCATGTATACAACCTTCTTTCATGATTCTTAAACCAAGTGTTAGCTATGATTAAGTTGTGCTCTGTGCAATATTCTACCAGGCGGCTTCCTCTTTCATTTCTTAGCCCCAATCCATATTCACCTACTACGTTTCCTTCTCTCCCTTTTCCTACACTCGAATTCCAGTCACCCATGACTATTAAATTTTCGTCTCCCTTCTGAATAATTTCTTTTATTGCATCATAGATTTCTTCAATTTCTTCGTCATCTGCAGAGCTAGTTGGCATATAAACTTGTACTACTGTAGTAGGTGTGGGCTTCGTATCTATCTTGGCCACAATAATGCGTTCACTAAGCTGTTTGTAGTAGCTTACCCGCGTTCCGATTTTCCTATTCATTACTAAAGCTACTCCTGCATTACCCCTATTTGACTTTGTGTTTATAACCCTGTAGTCACCTGACCAGAAGTCTTGTTCCTCCTGCCACCGAACTTCACTAATTCCCACTATATCTAACTGTAACCTACCCATTCCCCTTTTCAAATTTTCTAACCTACCTGCCCGATTAAGGGACCTGACATTCCACGCTCCGATCCGTAGAACGCCAGTTTTCTTTCTCCTGATAACGACATCCTCTTGAGTAGCCCCCGCCCGGAGATCCGAATGGGGGACTACACTCCTGGAAATGGAAAAAAGAACACATTGACACCGGTGTGTCAGACCCACCATACTTGCTCCGGACACTGCGAGAGGGCTGTACAAGCAATGATCACACGCACGGCACAGCGGACACACCAGGAACCGCGGTGTTGGCCGTCGAATGGCGCTAGCTGCGCAGCATTTGTGCACCGCCGCCGTCAGTGTCAGCCAGTTTGCCGTGGCATACGGAGCTCCATCGCAGTCTTTAACACTGGTAGCATGCCGCGACAGCGTGGACGTGAACCGTATGTGCAGTTGACGGACTTCGAGCGAGGGCGTATAGTGGGCATGCGGGAGGCCGGGTGGACGTACCGCCGAATTGCTCAACACGTGGGGCGTGAGGTCTCCACAGTACATCGATGTTGTCGCCAGTGGTCGGCGGAAGGTGCACGTGCCCGTCGACCTGGGACCGGACCGCAGCGACGCACGGATGCACGCCAAGACCGTAGGATCCTACGCAGTGCCGTAGGGGACCGCACCGCCACTTCCCAGCAAATTAGGGACACTGTTGCTCCTGGGGTATCGGCGAGGACCATTCGCAACCGTCTCCATGAAGCTGGGCTACGGTCCCGCACACCGTTAGGCCGTCTTCCGCTCACGCCCCAACATCGTGCAGCCCGCCTCCAGTGGTGTCGCGACAGGCGTGAATGGAGGGACGAATGGAGACGTGTCGTCTTCAGCGATGAGAGTCGCTTCTGCCTTGGTGCCAATGATGGTCGTATGCGTGTTTGGCGCCGTGCAGGTGAGCGCCACAATCAGGACTGCATACGACCGAGGCACACAGGGCCAACACCCGGCATCATGGTGTGGGGAGCGATCTCCTACACTGGCCGTACACCACTGGTGATCGTCGAGGGGACACTGAATAGTGCACGGTACATCCAAACCGTCATCGAACCCATCGTTCTACCAATCCTAGACCGGCAAGGGAACTTGCTGTTCCAACAGGACAATGCACGTCCGCATGTATCCCGTGCCACCCAACGTGCTCTAGAAGGTGTAAGTCAACTACCCTGGCCAGCAAGATCTCCGGATCTGTCCCCCATTGAGCATGTTTGGGTCTGGATGAAGCGTCGTCTCACGCGGTCTGCACGTCCAGCACGAACGCTGGTCCAACTGAGGCGCCAGGTGGAAATGGCATGGCAAGCCGTTCCACAGGACTACATCCAGCATCTCTACGATCGTCTCCATGGGAGAATAGCAGCCTGCATTGCTGCGAAAGGTGGATATACACTGTACTAGTGCCGACATTGTGCATGCTCTGTTGCCTGTGTCTATGTGCCTGTGGTTCTGTCAGTGTGATCATGTGATGTATCTGACCCCAGGAATGTGTCAATAAAGTTTCCCCTTCCTGGGACAATGAATTCACGGTGTTCTTATTTCAATTCCCAGGAGTGTAATAATAGAGTATCAGAACCTAATAAAAACGCCAATGCTACGAAAAAAAATTGGAAGTGCTAAGAAGCGAACCACTGCCCCAAACAAAAACTCATTATCGTTCAGAGAGGCTACTCATTATGCTAAACCAGGGGTCTCCAAACTACGACCTGCGCGAGCCGGCAAGCTGGCCCGCGTTAGCCGGCCGGACACCCCCGGTATCCGGCCCGCCAAATATTTGATGTGCTACCTACACTGCCAAAAATTGAGTTTCGAGTCCTATCGCGACCAGTAGACCGCGACATTGGCTCTGCTACTCGCTACAAGACTACATAACTAAACTTATTGTTGCGCCGCTTGAAATAACAATGCGTTGACATACTCTACCTCTGTTACGTCTTGCAGTAATAGTGTTGCTAACAATGATTTTGAGATTTCGTTAACTTTGCAGGACCCTTTCGTGAAGAATGTGCAGTGACATACTTTTTTGGCGGTGAAATTCGCCAAAATAAAATACGCCAGAATTTCGGTCAGGTACGTCCACCAATCAAAATTATGTAATTAAATAAAAATCGTAGTTCGTTTCAGTGCTAGCTATTCCCACAACCTCAGATTTTTGCGATTTCATCTTTTCTTTAGCCTTACATTACAGTGATTATGGAGTGCTAGGGTGCTTTAATCCCACTAGTTAGATCTTTGCCCTTATGACTTCGTGGAGGAGTCAATGTGGCCCGCGGACTAAAAGGTTTGGAGACCCCTGCGCTAAACCAACAAGACGTCTTTTTGTATTTAACCATATTGTGTTACCCCCTGCTATAAACGTTAATCGTAGATGATTATGTTACTAATTGAAATTTAATTATAAGAAATTATACCAAGGACAATGCGTTTTGGGTGGCTCTTCAATGTGTCGCTGTCTTCAAATAGCCTATTCTCATAATACGCAAGTCACAATAATTCTTTTGCCACGAATATGATGTTTCTCATTATTTTATTGGAACAAATCACACAACTAACAACTTGTTTTCCAGTGATTCTCAATTTGATGGTGCTCAGAAGCGGCATATATACATATAGGCTTGAAATGAATGCCAATATGGCGCCTCACAACTCTGTACTGAAGGGAGACGGCGTGCTTGTGACGTAGGTGGCGTTGTGCCATCTCATTGGTCAACACTCAGAATACCTGACATGCCAGATATTGTTCTGCACGTTCGGAAAGACTCCCGAACGTGCTATTCCACGCTATGACGTCAGAAACTCGGCAAGCTCGACGCTCAACGTTCAGATGCACGGTCCGTGTGCCGACGGCTCAGGGTGGAACCACTGCCTTACATGAATTGGAGAGCTGTTCCTGCGCAGCTTGAAGTGCAGAATCCGGCTCTGGAGCCGTTTCCATGTGTTTCCACGGATCCCGGCCACCTTACCTCCGGCAGAGCTGCAGGGCTGGCCGACGTCCAAAACGGGGCCGTCTGCTGCTGCTGCTGCGCCTCGCGTTTACATGCGGAATCGCGCTGTTTGGGAGACGGCCGGCCCGCCACGCCACTACAGCACCGCCCACTGACCCACTTCCCGAGTCTCGCATCGCCCGTTCCTCGCCTGTCGTCCATCTGCATCTACGCTGAATGTGGGCCAATCGCCAGCAGTCGTTCAATATGTATACTGCAGGGGCTGTATGCCGTTCGACCAGACAGTTAAAGAAGACTTTGCACGTCAAAGCCGACCGATTACGTACTGCGATTTTGTTTGAATCTTTCGTGGCAACGCGTCATTGTCGCCGCAGTTCTAGGTGACTAGGGCTCTCAGGTAGCTCTTAGGGCATCCTTTTGTAGTGACAGGTAGAACAGAGAACTTCAACAAATACACATCGGAGACCAGAGGACTTCTACGAGCTGCTGTGTGCCCGTACGCCTCAGCATCGTTAGCTTGGCGGAAACGCGTCTATGACCTGCGTCTCTAATGTCGGATACCATGTCATCTTCTGCACCTCTAAAGAAAGTACACTGGGCGAGGTGGCGCAGTGGTTAGCACTGCAAGAGGTCCATGACTAAGGAATTTATTGCTAGTGCACTCGAGCAGATGTAACTTCAAACCTAACTAACGTAAGGACAACACACGCATCCATGCCCGAGGCAGGATTCGAACCTGCGACCGTAGCGGTCGCGCGGTTCCAGACTGTAGCGCCTAGAACCGCTCGGCCACTCCGGCCGGCCAGCAGCAGCAGTAGTAGTAGTAGTAGCTCGCAGTCGGCCGGTTGGGCCAGTCTCGGAGAGCGATGGCGGTGCCTGAGCGATGTAGTATAAAGTAAAACCAAGAACTACTATTCATAGCCGCGTGCATATGTAACTTGTAACAACTGATTTTGTACTATTGTTATATCAGGTCCCATGTAAATGTTTTTAAAAATCTTTTAATAATAATCTTTCTTATTAAATTAAGTTTTGACAGTCATTCATATGAATTTAAAAATTTTACTAATTTCTCCTATCCATGGTCATCACAATTATCGTAAGGAAAAATGAATTCTTTCTTTTACACATGACAAATCTAGCGGTCAGCATTGCACTGGGCTGTGCCAGAAAAATTTCTTATAGGAGCAGATATATACGCGTTATCCGGCGACTTCATTGAGGTAAGAATTTTCAATTTATTCAGAATGATCTTTCAGGGCCTTGACGCAGCATTGCTGACGTCCAGGTTTACCAGTTTAGGTTCACACTCAGTTAATTATTGAAAGGTTATATATGAGTCACAATTTTATTGACTGGTTAGTCTATTATTCCGAGGTTACGGAAGTAAACTGTTGGGAGGTTACAGGACATTGGATTCGCAATTCGGAGGACGGCGGTTGAAACCCACGTCCGGCCATCCTGATTTAGATCTTCCGTGATTTCCTTAAATCGCTTCAGGTATCGTTCCTTTGAGAATCAACCAACGAACGTAAGAAACTAACTTGTAGGACCACTTCGTTGTCCATCTGTCTGACTGTCTGTCCGACTGTTCAAAACCGTTTCTCTCAGGAGCAGGAAGACGAATCACGTTGAAATTTGTCCTATACTAAGATCTATAATCACTTGACGGTGTAATAAATGTAAGCTTCTAAGTCAACGCAACCAAAAGATACAGTGCATATTTCGATACCCGCAAACTCAGTCATCGAAAGCTACAGGGTACCCCCTGTTGGTCTATAATCATGATATTTGGCAAGAAGAAAGGTTTCATAGTACAAGTAAAAGGAAAAGTGCGAAATTGTTAATTTCTAATTACATCACACGAACAAAAAATCTTTTTTGCGGAATTTTTAATCCGATTATTTGTCTGTCCTTCCATCTGTTAAGACCACTTTTACCTCACGAAGGGGTCGACATATCAAGTTGAAATTTACGTCACATACTGACGTACAGACGAATGGAAAAACTGGTATAAGCCGATCTCGGGGAAGATCAGTTTGGATTCCGTAGAAATGTTGGAACACGTGAGACAATACTGACCCTACGACTTATCTTAGAAAATAGATTAAGGAAAGGCAAACCTACATTTCTAGCATTTGCAGACTTAGAGAAGGCTTTTGACAATGCTGACTGGAATACTCTCTTTCAAATTCTGAAGGTGGCAGGGGCAAAATACAGGGAGCACAAGGCTATTTACAATTTCTACAGAAACCAGATGGCAATTGTACGATTTCAGGAGCATGAAAGGGAAGCAGTGGTTGGGAAGGTAAAGAGACAGGGTTGTAGCCTATCCCCGATGTTATTCAATCTGTATATTGAGCAAACAGTAAAGGAAACAAAAGAAAAATTCGGAGTAGTAATTAAAATCCATGGAGAAGAAATAAAAAACTTTGAGGTTCGCCGATGACATTGTAATTCTGTCAGAGACAGCAAAGGACTTGGAAGAGCAGCTGAACGGAATGGACAGTGTCTTGAAAGGAGGATATGAGATGAACGTCAACAAAAGCTAAACAAGGATATTGGAATGTAGTCAAATTAAATCGGGTGATGCTGCGGGAATTAGATTAGGAAATGAGACACTTAAAGTAGTAAAGGAGTTTTGCTATTTGGGGAGCAAAATAACTGATGATGGTCGAAGTAGAGAAGATATAAAAGGTAGACTGGCAATGGCAAGGAAAGCGTTTCTGAAGAAGAGAAATTTGTTAACATCGAGTATAGATTTAAGTGTCAGGAAGTCATTTCTTTAAGTATTTGTGTGGAGTGTAGCCATGTATGGAAGTGAAACGTGGACGATAAATAGTTTGGACGAGAAGAGAATAGAAGTTTTCGAAATGTGGTGCTACAGAAGAATGCTGAAGATTAGATGGGTAGATCACATAACTAATGAGGAGGTATTGAATAGAATTGGAGAGAAGGGAAATTTGTGGCACAACTTGACTAGAAGAAGGGATCGGTTGGTAGGCCATATTCTGAGGCATCAAGGGATTACCAATTTAGTATTGGAGGGCAGCGTGGAGGGTAAAAATCGTAAAGGGAGACCAAGAGGTGAATACACTAAACAGATTCAGAAGGATGTAGGCTGCAGTAGGTACTGGGGGATGAAGAAGCTTGCACAGGATAGAGTAGGATGGAGAGCTGCATCAAACCAGTCTCTGGACTGAAGACTACAAAAACAACAACAACTGAGTTGTATAGTCCTTTGGCGGTGTACGAATGTTGAGTTTCTACTTCAATGCAGTACCTAAAGACTGGAAAATTGCTCAGGTCACACCAATACCCAAAAAGGGAAATAGGAGTAATCCGCTGAATTACAGACCTATATCACTAACGTCGATTTGCAGTAGGGGTTTGGAACATATACTGTATTCGAACATTATGAAGTACCTCGAAGACAACGATTTATTGACACATTGTCAGCACGGTTTCAGAAAATATCGTTCTTGTGAAACACAACTAGCTCTTCATACTCATGAAGTAATAAGTGCTATCGACAGGGGATGTCAAATTGATTCCATATCTTTAGATTTCCAGAAGGCGTTCGACACCGTTCCTCACAAGCGTCTTCTAATCAAACTGCGTGCCAACGGAGTATCGCCTCAGTTGTGCGACTGGATTCGTGATTTCCTATCAGAAGGATCACAGTTCGTAGTATCACACTGAAAGTCATCGAGTAACACGGAAATAATATCCGGCGTTCCACAAGGAAGTGTTACAGGCCGTCTATTGTTCCTAACCTATATTAACCACATAAGAGACAATCTCAGTAGCCGTCTTCGATTGTTTGCAGACGATGCTGTCGTTTACCGTCTTGTGAAGTCATCAGATGATCAAAACGAATTACAAAATGACTTAGATAAGATATCTGTATGGTGCGAAAAGTGGCAATTCACCCTGAATAAGGAAAAGTGAGAAGTTATTCGCACAAGTACTAAAAGAAATCAGCTAAATTTCGATTACGCGATAAGTCACACAAATCTGAAGACTGTAAATTCAATCAAGTACTTAGGGATTACAATTACAAATAACCTAAATTGAAACGATCATATAGATAATGTTGTGGGTAGAGCCAACCAAAGATTGCAATTCATTGGCAGAACACTTAGTAGGTGCAATAGGTCTACTAAAGAGACTGCTTACACCACGCTTGTCCGCCCTATTCTGGAGTATTGCTGTGCTGTGTGGGATCCGCATCAGGTGGGACTGACGGATGCCAGCGAAAAAGTACAAAGAAGGGCAGCTCGTTTTGTATTATAGCGAAATAGGGGAGATAGTGTCACAGACATGATACGTGATTTGGAGTGGCAATCACTAAAACAAAGGCGTTTTTCGTTGCGACGGGATCTTCTCATGAAATTTGAATCACCAGTTTTCTCTTCCGATTGTGAATACATTCTGTTGGCAACCACCTACATAGGGAGAAATGATCATCACGATAAAATAAGAGAAATCAGGGCTCGCACAGAAAAATTTAAGAGCTCCTTTTTCCCGCGTGCGTGGCAACGGCCTTGCCACAGTGGATACACCGGTTCCCGTGAGATCACCGAAGTTAAGCGCTGTCGGGCGTGGCCGGCACTTGGATGGGTGACCATCCAGCCGCCATGCGCTGTTGCCATTTTTCGGGGTGCACTCAGCCTCGTGATGCCAATTAAGGAGCTACTCGACCGAATAGTAGCGGCTCTGGTCATAGAAAACCATCATAAAGACCGGGAGAGCGGTGTGCTGACCACACGCCCATCCTATCCGCATCCTCAGCTAAGGATGACACGGCGGTCGGATGGTCCCGATGGGCCACTTGTGGCCTGAAGACGGAGTGCTTTTTTCCCGCGTGCCGTTCGAGAGTGGAACGGTAGAGAGACAGCTTGAAGGTAGTTCACTGAACCCTCTGCCAGGCACTTTATCGTGAATAGAGTAATCACTCACTCATTAAAATCTGTAAGGTATTTCCTTTTCAGTAAAATCATGATATTTGGGAAGAAGAAAGGTTTCAGAGTACAGCAGATAATGGAAAAGACCAGAAATTTGTTAATTTTTATTGTATCACACGAAAAAAATATTTCTCTTGTTACTTGTAATACGACTTCAAATCTGAAATTAAAACAGTCCCGAAACTCTTGGGATGCATGGGAACGATATGTTGCCAATGACGATAACACGAAAAAATTCTCGAGAGACTCTATTCCCGGAACAGATGAACTGTCTGTATACATAAATAAGTTTGTACGGATGTTTTTCAGATACCGTTTTCTTTTTTGCATAAGAATTTAAAAAAAACTCTGGGTTGCCGTGTTTTCTTTTACACAGTTTTAGTTAAGCGATTTCAAGAACAATCATTCCTTTTTTTTTTTTGCAACAGACCTTAAAGAAGTTTTGACACCTTAATTCCAGAATTAAGTTGAAAACTAAACAATATTTTAGCATTCTCGTCAGAACTTGTTTTCAATGTGTTCCATTTGGTTGTGTGTTCATAATCATTTTTGAATATTGAGATAACAGTTCTTAGTGGAATTCCGTCGAGTTACGTTAATGGAAATAGAAAGTATGCTTCATCAACTATTTTTTTAAAATGTATCTTTGTATGAGACGTTCCTTTCTGCGTAGTAATTGCAAGTTGTTTGAGGCGTGCTGCGGCTCACGTTGGTGCTGTTTGTTAGTTTTCGCCCTCTGTTGCAGGCCTGACAGTATCGTTCAGTTGGCATGGTTGTCTTCTCGTGTTGACTGGCGCCACGCGGTTTCGCAAGCGGTGCCTGTCCGCAAGTGGCAGCAGCGGCGGTTATCGATATGTAGCAACTGTTGCCCTACCTTTCGGGCGACGTCGTTGTTTTGGCGGGTCGTGTGAGTGGGTCAGTTCGGTCGGGGACTCAGGAGGAGCCAGGTCCGTGCAGTGCCAGAACAGGCTGGGACCGCTGGCGGCACACATGGACTACCAGGTGGAAGGGCACGAGGGTGAACGACCTCGTCGTAAGTCGGATCCAGCAAGCTTTGAGTTGAGTGCATTTCAATCCAAGTAGAGAAACCTCCACCACTGTCATATCTCGCGATTCTCCAGTGACTTGGGTTCGTGTTGCTACTCTTAGTGTCGCCGAGGCGAAGAGCAGCGAGTGGAGTGCTTGGGGAAAGCGGTGGCAGTGATTCCTTTCTCGTTCCGGGCGCTCTAAACACAGTATTCTGGGGATGTAGTGCAGACAGACGATTCCGGCTTTGGCGTATTGTTTCATCGTTGCATTTGGTTTATCGGCCGTCACGTAGCTTCAGCAAGATTATCATTAGTCATTCGTTAGACTGCCACTAGTCTGAGTTACCATCTTCTGAAGAGAATACAACTCTTGGCTGCCTATTGCATCGCTCACGAAAGTGTCTGTTGCCGGACCATCTGGATCAGTTGCTTGTTTTTTTAATTAACTTTTGCTATTGTATTTGTTGTTTTACAGCAGGTTTCAAATTTTTTTTTAATTTATTGCCATTCTTGGCGTGCAAGGCCTTCAGCCGTGATTGTGGCCATTTGCCTCAAAATTCTAATTTGGTATTTGTTTAGCAGTAAGCCTTAAAACCTTATTTGCTGCCATTTCTGGGGCCTGATGCCTTCTGCTGTGTTTCTGGCGACTTGCCTTTAATACTTCAATACCTGTAATTGTCAGTTGCAGCGAGTTTTAAACAATCCTTAATTTATTCCCATTCCTGGCGTCTAAGACCTTCTTCCCAGATCACAGTGGCTTGCTTTAAAACATTATCTGCTATATCTGTATTTAATGATGATTTGCTAAATTGTAACTCACTGAAAACACTATTATTTACACAATTGTTTATTCCTTCATTAATAACTTGTGGTATTTTATTATTCATTGTTAAGTTCAAAATGGTTCAAATGGCTCTGAGCACTATGGGACTTAACATCTGAGGTCATCAGTCCCCTAGAAGTTAGAACTACTTATACCTAACTAACCTATGGACATCACACACATCCATGCCCGAGGCAGGATTAGAACCTGCGATCGTAGCAGTCGCGCGGTTCCAGAGTGTAGCGCCTAGAACCGCTCGGCCTATTGTTAAGTTTGGAATTACTGGTTTAAAATAAATTGTAACTGTAAAAGGCAACCAATAGCAACTGACTACGGTCCCGTCCACAATCGTAACTGAATCCTGCCTTCCCTTGACTACCAAGTTTCATTGTTATCCGAATTCCCGTAGTAAGAGGCAGCTGGAAGTAAACAGACAGAAATCCGTAAACAGAGAACTATTAAGAAAACAACCAGTTTCGAGTACTGCCGGGTAAATCCGGACGTTATAAGGGGCACTCAAATGAAAACGAGATAGGTGGAAAAGTAACTGTTTATTATTTCAAAAGTAATCGCCCTAACTGTTAATACTTTTATCCCTCTGTGAAACAAAACGGCCAATACCTTCATGGACCTCTTCGTCCGAAGCAAATGGACGGCTACGAATGTCTTTCCTCAGCGCCTCAAAAATATGGAAATCGCATGGGGAGAGATCAGAACTGTATGGAAGATGTTAAGGGCTTCCCAATGAAACTTCTGTAGCATAGTCGAAACAACCTTGGAAACACAGGGCCCACCCATGATCTCAATCTATTGAAGGACTTCCATGTCAGCCATCCATCGTCGTAACCAGGTGTTCATGACTCTTTTTGTAGCCAGAGGTTGGAGGTCCTTAGCTTTCCACAACTTTAACCGTCTATTTCATCTGTGGTTGTAAGTACATGTGATATTCTGAGAAAGCTCTTTCTGAATTTTAGTCTTCGCACTCCATTTCATATCCGTGTGATGCATATCTTCTGCTCCATTTTTTTCCTTTCCCTGTTCGCAGCCATTTCTCTCAGAACGTAACGTGGAGCCACTGCTGCCAGGTGGTAAACTCACACAGAGTAGATTTTCAACAGTATGTAATAAATTTTCATTTGTAGTTGAGAGCCACTTCCACTTCTCACTAAAGTTATACCAAACAGGAATAGCACAGTGCCATTCCAGAAGTTCGAACTGTATCAGCTTGACTAGACCACTATGAACCAGTCAGTTTTCTAAGGAAATTGTTTATGGCGAGAACTTTCAATGTGTTCATGGAAGCTATAGGTAAGAGATCTGTTGAGTGTCAGTCCTATGCATTTTGGAATATCACATTGTTCTAGTTCAGCCCTTGAGCAGACTACCTTTTATTTGACAGTGGCTTCCCACTTCCTCAAATGGAGAGCACATTCTCTTGTCTTACATGAATTTGGTTTAAGCTGTTTTGCACTGTAGTATCTTGACAGTCCTTCAAGAACATTAGTGATTGTGTTTTCCATATCATCAGGATATAAGAAACTCCGTTATTTGGGGGGGGGGGGGAGGGGGGGGCTTTGTTGGTCATCTGTTGTTCAAATATACACTGAAGCGCCAAAGAAACTGGTATAGGCATGCGTACTCAAATGCAGAGATATGTAAACAGGCAGAATACGGCGCTGCGGTCGGCAAAGTCTATATAAGACAAAGTATCTGGCGCAGTTGTTAGATCGGTTACTGCTGCTACAGTAGCATGTTATCAAAAATTAAATTTAGTTTGAATGCGGTGTTATAGTCGGCGCACGAGTTATTGGACACAGCATCTCCGAGGTAGCGATGAAGTTGGGATTTTCCCGTATGACCATTTGACGAGTGTGGAGTGAATATCAGGGTACCAGTAAAACATCAAATCTCCATTATCGCTGCGGCCGGAAAAAGATCCTGCAAGAAAGGATCCAACGCCAACTGAGGAGAATCGTTCAACGTGACAGAAGTGCAACCCTCCCGCAAACTGCTGGAGATTTCCAAGTTGGGAAGTCAAGTATCAGCGTGCGGACCATTCAACGAAACATAATCGATATCGATTTTCGGAGCCGAACGCCTACTCGTGTACCCTTGCTGACTGCACGACACAAAGATTTTTGCCTCGTCTGGGCCCTTCAACACCGACATACGACTGTTGCTAACTGGAAACATGTTGCCTGATCGGACGAGTCTAGTTTCAAATTTTATCGAGCAAATGGAAGTGTACGGGTATGGAGACAACCTCATGAATCCATGGACCCTGCATGTCAGCAGGGAACTGTTCGAGCTGGTGGAGGCTCTGTAATGGGTGTGGGGCATGAGCAGTTGGGGTGGTGTGGGGCCCCCTGACATGTGCAGGTACGACTCTGACAGGTGACACGTATGTAAGCATCCTGTCTTAATCCCTGCATCCATTCATGTCCATTGTGCATTCCGATGGACTTGAGCAATTCCAACAGAACAATGCGACACCCGACACGTTCACAATTGCTACAATGTGGCTCCAGGAACACTCTTCTGAGTTTAACCACTTCCGCTGGCCACCAAACACCCCCAGACATGAACATTATAGAGCACATCCGGGATGCCTTGCAACGTGCTGTTCAGAAGAGATCTCCTCCTCCTCGTACTCTTACGGATTTATGGACAGCCAAGCAGGATTCATAGTGTCAGTTCCCTCCAGCACTACTTCAGACGTTAGTCGAGTCTATGACACTCTGTGTTGTGACACTTCTGCGTGCTCGCGGGAGCCCTACACGATTAGGCAGGTGTACCAGTTTATTTGGTTCTTCGGTGTATATTGAACACGACTGAAGTCAGTACACTTGCTTGACGAAGACCGTTCTCCTGCAGCCTCCATCGGCTGTGCCGTCCTTGAAAGTCGACGTAGAACCTACGATTCTGAAAAAGAATGGCGATGAACCTGATTCCATTCTAGTTCTTGGTCAGGATGTGAAGCTTAGTTGACAGTGTTAGACGGTGTCGTAGGCTGTTGATAGGTCGACAAATACCACTCTAGTCACCTTACAAATTTTGAAACCGTGTTATATGAATTGCCTGAGATTCAGAATTTTTTCAGATTTTGCCAGGACGAAATCCAGCTTGCCGAGGTATAAGTAACATTACAGGCAGAAGGCGATTTAAGATTAAATTTTCTTGCAGTTTGTAGCGATGACACAGTACTGGAACTGATCATAAGTGCTTCGGATTGCCCCCCCCCCCCGCCCCCCTTTTGCCAGGTTTCAGCAAGACAACTATTCGGTTCCTCTGGCATATCTTTGGAATTTATATATATGCTCATACAGTTGTTGAAGAGCCGGAGGATCCATTTATTTGTTGTTAGGTGAAAATTCTTAATTTGGTCTCTCGGAACATCATCCAAGTGAAACGTTCCCTTTCTCGTGTATTGAGATAATCGAATGAAAGTTTCTCCATAAGCGACACTATAAAGCATAGCGAAGTATACAATGTTTACTGTAATTTGAAAATCGCTACGAGAAAGTATGCTACAATGACGATGGCGTAGTATTTATTTTTAAATGCACAGGTAGTGCCAGCCAGTTGATCAATTTAGAGTTTACATTTTCATTTACCTCAGATCCACTATCGTCTGAAATAATTAAATATGAGGCTGTATCAAGCCTGTGAGTATGTCGGTTGCCTTCATTGTTCAGTGATGCATGACCCGATCAGTCGAGAACAATTCTTACGTATGAAATTACGAAAGTTAAAAGAAGTGATCGGCAAATTAATTTCAGGGGTGATCTAGCTTATATTAAAGAAGAGTTAAGGAAGGAAAACTAACAGTGTTCCGTCGTTTCATTATCGAACAATCCGCTTCCAACTCGTCTCATTCGGTCTCTGCAAAATTCTTAAAGCACAATAAACATTACTTTCGAGACAAGGAAATAAGGGAGGTAGATAATTTGTAATTAATTAAGCACTTGTAATTAGTGACATACTTATTGCCAAGACAATTACGTGTTACACAACTTACGTCCTACCTCTAAGTATTCACACAGGGTTCCTAGTAAAATAAAATAAAAAGTTGTCCGCAGAGTACACTCATGAAATCATTGTCCTCGTTTTGCCCACAGAGTAGCTTCTAAATATCACTTACGAAAAATATTGCTACACAAACCAGCTGATTTTCCATTACTCTGATAGTCTTATCTCATTCAGCTACGCTGAATGCTGCTCTAAGATCATTACTCTCCTATTGGTCGTCTCCATAGAGCTTGGGCATTTCACATTTGTGTTTAACCCTTTATTTACTGGCGGGGCGTAGGAGTCGCGGCAGACTGTGTGTGGAATTATGTAACTCAACAGCCCGTTATACCTATATGGAGAGGAAGGTCCCACTCCACACAGTTTGTGATTCCTACACTGGACGTCAGCACAAACTGTGCGCCATTCCGAAGCTTATATACACATCAGCCTGGGATGTGAACAGCTGCATGGCAAATGGCTGCTCGGTGTGTGAAACAACGCTACAGTTGCAGGTTCGAATCCTGCCACGGGCATGGATGTGTGTGATGTCCTTAGGTTAGTTAGGTTTAAGTAGTTCTAAGTTCTAGGGGACTGATGACCTCAGAAGTTAAGTCCCATAGTGCCCAGAGCCATTTTGTGAAACGAAGCAGCACGATTACGAAAATAAAAGTAAGTTTTATATTGAAACTGAGGTGAACTGCTCGATGTAAATAAAGTTTTTTGGTGTGCAATGATTTCAGTGTTGGCTGAGACCCAGTGTACAGAATGGCGTACGAAGTACGTCTTGAAACCGGGTGCGTACATGTGCATAGCTCTTCCATGTACAGTCATTACAAAATCAACTAAGAGCATTAGAGCATTAAAAAAAGTTCATTGCTGCAGAAACAAAATCAGGTCAGAGAGAGTTAATCTGTTGGAAATCTGCACGGACTTTTATTCGCAGTTTCGTTACGAAGTTCATCGTTTAAGTTGGTATAACTTGTTGCAGTTGGTTCCTGGTACAACGTTGGACAAGAGAAGTTTCGCAAGCCTACCGTGGCCTTATTAACTGAGTGTTGCGCACGTACCTGAGGATTAGGCGGAAGATAAATGGGACGACAGACAAACAGCCGTTAGCCATGCTCTTTACATTTATACAATATCATTCGTCGCGAACATGAACGTCTCCCTTTATGAGACTACTGAAATTGTAGTTCCGTATTGAAGCTTTCGCTTATGAAATGTGTCCAAGTAAAATAATTCGAGGACCTTCCAGCGGTTTAAAGCATACGTTCGTTGGAAAGAATCTATCTGCCCCATCTAACGATCACACATCACAATTAATACGTACATAAATATAAACATATGACAACATTCCAATAAAATTCTTATGGGTGTGTGACAGCGTCATATGCGACAAAACTAGCGACCTTTCGGCTACTAATTGCTGACAGCTCTCATCGGGTAGTCACTCTTAGTTTTATCATGTATGATGCAGTCACATATGCAGAAGACATACTGAAATTTAGTCCGTCCACGGAATGGTACGCTGTTGTATCCAAACACATTCGTAAACTCATGTTCTGGTATACCGAATCGTATGGCGTCCGGTTCTCTTCAGGACGTGGGTACTGGAAACTTTGAATTGTCTGAGCTATAAAGAAACGTTCTGCAAGGAAATTGACAGCGAAAGGGCATAAGAGAAGCTACGAAACAGAGAGCGAATTAAAGGTTGCACCAGTTCTTTACTAAATTTATTGTTCTTTACCCCTGAGAGAACTGAATTGTGGCGGCTGAAGGATGGGGGAGGGGAGAGGGGGGTGGGCGCAGACAAGCTTCATTTCTTGAATACACTGTCACACAAATCGGGGCCAAGCACAGGCAGTAGCGGGGCTGTACCAGTCTCAGGACATTCTGCATTGTCGCTAGATTTATCCAAAATGGCCCCCCTTAGCGCACTCTGCATTGTTGCCAAATGTCCACCAAGGTCAAGGTTATCTATGTGGTGCTGCAGATGAGCAAACGGATCTACATGAAAGGACAGTATGCTACTATGGTTTGCTGGTGAGAGGCGATGGCAGGGGTGCCATTTCATTTCGGTTTAATAACCCTCAAATGCATGTACCACGACCGAACAGCTACTGTTGGTCAGCAGGATGCGTAGGCTCATATGGCTATCGACTTACCAGCAATCTATAATTAGCATGTACTAACACATCACCAATGTTAACCTCTTTGGTTTGTAGCAGACAGTATGTTTAGTAGATTTGTGCAGCGATGGCTTCCTTGCCCCACAACATGGAGCCAGTTTTGATTGATTTGCCTGCTTGCAGCACTTGTTCTGTATTCAACTGGTGAGTCATCTGCTGCACTGTAATCCCTACATAGAAGACAACTGTGAACATCTACAATCACAAACCGAGACATCATGGCCACTGCCCACCTCAAGATTTGAATGCTGTCTGGTTGCACTATGGGTATGTGATGAGGTAAATGAAGTATGTAAGAGGACAGGCAAATGGAGAATCATTCTGGCAACAATGGGGTCACAAGAAAGAAAATCCACTGAAATAAGCTATTTTGATAAATGACAAATTGTTACTGCCTGACACCTGGGCAGGAGCATCTCAGAAACGACGAAGCTGGTCAGTCTTCGTGTGCTACTGGAAAGTGGTTGAAGGACTGTGAAAGAATGAGTAGGTGACAGAGTGCTGGACATCCTTGCTTCAGCACAGAATGAGGTGGTCGGTGGCTTGCCCCCTTTTAAGCAGGACAGGCAGCGATCGGTAGATAATCTGACGACAGAGCACAGTGTCGCTGCAGGCACAAGTGTTTTGGGGCACATCATTCAGTGCACATTACCCACATGGGTCTCCATATTGCACGACTCTATGTGTTTCCATGTTGACTCAACCACATCGTCATTTGCAATTGCTACGGGTATGTGACCATCGATTTTGATCTGTGGATCAATGGAAACGATGGTTCAAATGGCTCTGAGCACTATGGGACTCAACTGCTGTGGTTATCAGTCCCCTAGAACTTAGAACTACTTAAACCTAACTAACCTAAGGACATCACACACATCCATGCCCGAGGCAGGATTCGAACCTGCGACCGTAGCAGTCCCACGGTTCCGATCAATGGAAACGTTTGGGCTGGTTGGGTAAATAAAGTTTCTTCTTACACAATGTCATATCATCTTTGCTACCAAATTTGGCTGTTCTGAATTCGATGGAACACATCTGGGATGCTATATGCTATCGGGGCCAGCTTTGCCCCCCCCCCCCCCCCCCCCCCGCCGCAAAAAAAGTATGTATGCGGTGCCACATACCTGCAGAAACCTACCAAGGCCTTTTCGAAGACAGGCCACATAGAATCGATGCCGCATTGCATTCCGAAGGTGAACCAACACGTTACTAACCATTTGGTCATAATGTTTTGGCTCAGTTGTGTACAAATCCTTGCTCGAGGCCACTGCAGAATCAATGGTGATGAGATGACAGGATTTTCTGGGTTCACGCCGACAGTTTTAGCGCCCTTATTAAAATCATATGAGGCTAGTCTGAGTAAAATTACTGAAAGCATTAAAAATTCTGCACTATATGAGACAGTCAAATGAAAGTGAGGCAGATAGGAAAAAGTAGTACAATGTTTATTATTTCCACAGGAATCACCATAACTACTAATACATTTATCCCAATGTGAGACAAGACGGTCAGTTCCATCACAGAAAAACGTTTGCAGTGACTACAGACCCATGACTGTACCCAGATGTGCACCTGTACATCTGAAACAAATCGACGACCATGAATGTTTTTCTCCGGCGCTCCAAAAAATATGGAAATTGCATGGAGAGAGATCGGGGATGTATGAAGGATGTATGTGGGCTTGCCAGCAACTATTCTACAGCATAGCCCAAACTCCCAGTAATGTTGACAGACAGCATTCAGTTGCAACATAGTGCCCGCCTACATACTGCCAAGGTTGTTTCGACTATACTGCAGAAGATTCGCTGGGAAGCCTTTAGATATCCCCTCTCCTCGTGTCATTTCCATATTTTTGGAGCCCTGAAGAAACACATTTGTGGCTCTCGATTTACTTTGGACGAAGAGGTGCACGCGTGGCTACAGTCATGGTTCTGTAGGCAACCACAAACGTTTTTTCATGGAGGCATTGACAGTCTTGTCTCACAGAGGGATAAATGTATTAACAGTTATTGTGTTTACTTTAAAAAATAATAAACAGTTTTCCATTTCTCTCGTTTTCATTTGACTCATCCTTGTAGAATAAAAAAAATATTTTGCACCACACACACACACACACACACACACACACACACAGTACTCGCAGTTTTGCCTAAAACACAAAAAGCACTCAATAAAGATACTTAGGCAGGTAAACATGGGTGACTCCTAGCTGTATCAAATGTGGAAGATCCAGCCATCTGTGACACTAAATCCTTTCAGTCCATGAATTAACATCAGTCCAGTCAAACCACAAAATTGATTTCATACAATAGTTAGTCAGATGTACGAATGCATTCTCTCATGGGCGATATCCATTAATACAATCTTCTCCGGTTTCCAGCCACGTCAAATGGTTAAAGGCATACAAGTTTCGGCAGGAATCCCCTCAGAGGTTATCAGGTAGATGACTTATAAGTGTGCTGTAGCCAGTGACGTCACTGGCGCTCAGTCCCATGCATGTGGCAGTCACTCTGACTGGGACTGAGGACAAGTGAAGTATTGGCGAAGGCGCGGCTATGTAAGCACGGCAGCGACGCCCACACAACGCTCAACTACTTGCCAATGGCAGAGAAGATCTCTGCCGAAGCTCGTGGACTGTTAATCACTTGATGTTTCTTGAAACCTGGGAATATTTTATTGCTTAGATTTCGTGACCATTACGAACTAACATTATGTCTCTCCCTCATCAAAATAATACATTAATTTTAATATTAATAATGAAAATTCTAATAAATATTACCTCACATGTAAAATCCTACAAAATTCCTGAAACACAGAGATGACTGTATGATTTTCAGATAATAAGAAAGAAGAACTCTGTGCTAGATTTCATCTATCGTAGTGGCTGATGACTGATGGAGTGCCAGTATCTATGAAGAATGAGTTGGCGAAATAAAAAGTTGGACAAACTCTGTATCGAGTAGGACATGGTACCAACGACAAACTGCGGCCAAGCATAATTTTTCTGAAAGATAAAGCTCGGTCACAGCAACTGCACACAACTGTACGGAAATGTAACGGTTGCTGTCCAAATTATCGACTGTAGGAACCAGAGGTGGCTGTGTTGTGTACCCAATTGTACCACATATCATCACACTTGGTGATAAGCCCGTATAATAATGACGAATGCAATGAGGCAATGATTGTTCTCCAGCCATGCATTTCTCAATCGTGATGCCGTATGTATCACTAGGACTGGTCCGGAAATATTACCACTGTAAGCATACCGTGTCAAGAAAAGCTGCAACGACGATCGCCACACTCACAGTTCTTGTGGTCCTCCAGGCAGTTTCACTGCCCATTTCGATACTTGCAGTAAACAATCAGATTTCCTCACTCAAGATGGATGATGTGACTGCAAGATAATGTGCAGCAGAGAGATAATATGTCAGGACTCTAGGGCGCTAGTCGCGTGGAACCGAAGAGATCCTCAGTGGCGGGCGTTTAGTGTGACCCTCCTGAACCCAACGACTCTATATTCACTTGACACTGGGGAATCCTGACCAACGCAAGTAACAATATCGAGGAATGATAAATCGCAATATCGGAAGACAAGATCCTCTCACTGTCGACTTTCGACACGTGCAGCTCTGAGGACATGCCTCCGCCTTATATGAGACATGCCATAATTCTCTCACGAACTGCGATTTCTGAATGAGAGGCTCACTATGGTTCAAATGGCTCTGAGCACTATGGGACTCAACTGCTGTGGTCATCAGTCCCCTAGAACTTAGAACTACTTAAACCTAACTAACCTAAGGACAACACACACATCCATGCCCGAGGCAGGATTCGAACCTGCGACCGTAGCAGTCGCGCGGCTCCGGACTGAGCGCCTAGAACCGCTAGACCACCGCGGCCGGAAGGCTCACTATGTAAACTTTCCTTACATACAGAAAATACATTGAAGAGCCAAAGAAACTTGTACACCTACCTAATATCGTGCAGGGCTTCAGCAAGCACGCAAAAGTGCCGCAACACGACGGGGCATGGACTCCATTAATATCTGAAGTAGTGCTGGAGGGAATGAATCCTGCAGGGCTGTCCATAAATCCCTAAGTGTACGAGGGAGTAGAGATCTCTTCTGAACAGCACGTTGCAAGGCATCCCAGATATGCTCAATAATGTTCATGTC
Organism: Schistocerca nitens; assembly: GCF_023898315.1. Classification (NCBI taxonomy): domain Eukaryota; kingdom Metazoa; phylum Arthropoda; class Insecta; order Orthoptera; family Acrididae; genus Schistocerca; species Schistocerca nitens. The sequence goes on along the minus strand of NC_064620.1, from coordinate 66,630,539 downwards.
TGGCGAGTTTGGTGGACAGCGGAAGTGTTTAAACTCAGAAGTGTGTTCCTGGAGCCACTCTGTAGCAATTCTGAACGAGTGGGTTGTCGCATTATCCTGCTGCAATTTCCCAAGTCCGTCGGAAAGCACAATGGATTTGAATGCATGCAACTGATCAGACAGTATGCCTACATACGTGTCACCTGTCAACGTCGTATCTGGACGTATCACAGGTCCCATATCAGTCCAACTCCACACGCCCCAAATCGTTACAGAGTGTCCACCAGCTTGAACACTCCCCCGCTGACGTGCAGGGTCCATTGACTCATGACGTTGTCTCCATACCCGTACACGTCCATCCGCTCGATACAATTTGAAACTAGACTCGTCCGACCAGGCAACATGTTTCCAATTATCAACAGTCGAATGTCGGTGTTGACGGACCCACGCGAGGGAAAAAGCTTTGTGTCGTGCAGTCAGCAACGGTACACGAGTGGGCCTTCGGCTCCGAAAGCCCAAATCGATGACGTTTCGTTGAATAGTTCCCACGCTGACACTTGTTGATGGCCCAGCATTGATATCTGCAGCAATTTGCGGAAGGGTTGCACTTCTGTCACGTTGAAGGATTCTTTTCAGTCGTTGTGGTCCCATTCTTGTAGAATCTTTTTCCGGCCGCAGCGATGTCGGAGATTTGATGTTTTACCAGATTCCTGATATTCACGGTACACTCGTGAAATGGTCATACGGGAAAATCCCCACTTCATCGCTGCTTCTGAGATCTTGTGAGCGATCGCTCGTTCGCCGACTATGTTCAATCTCACTTAAATCTTGGTATCTGCCATTGCAGCAGCAGTAACCGATCTAACAACTGCGCCAGACACTTTTTGTCTTATGTAGGCGTTGTCGACCGCAGCGCCGTATTCTGCCTGTTTAAATATCTCTGTATTTGAGTACGCATGCCTATACCAGTTTGTTTGGCGCTTTGGTGTAGATGGCATTACTCGTACCAACTTAATGCGTTTGCACTGAAACGCTTATCATTTGCATATCCAAGCATCAATTACAGTTAATGCCAATATGACGATGGTTCACGCCGCCTTCATGGTGTTTCATTTTTAATGGCCAGCAGCGTACATTTCTGAAAAACCAAATAGAGTGGCGTGCAAAACTTAAGGACGAATGTAGCTTTCGCATGACGTGTCATTGTCAAGTAACTCATCTCGATGAAATTTGGACTATACATAGAACAAACTACTGTAGTGTAGTAAAGAAGGTTGTTGTTGTTGTTGTTGTTGTGGTCTTCAGTCCTGAGACTGGTTTGATGCAGCTCTCCATGCTACTCTATCCTGTGCAAGCTTCTTCATCTCCTAGTACTTACTGCAACCTACATCCTTCTGAATCTGCTTAGTGTATTCATCTCTTGGTCTCCCTCTACGATTTTTACCCTCCACGCTGCCCTCCAATGCTAAATTTGTGATCCCTTGATGCCTTAAAACATGTTCTACCAACCGGCCCCTTCTTTTTGTCAAGTTGTGCCACAAACTCCTCTTCTCCCCAATTCTATTCAATACCTCCTCATTAGTTATGTGATCTACCCATCTAATCTTCAGCATTCTTCTGTAGCACCACATTTCGAAAGCTTCTATTCTCTTCTTGTCCAAACTATTTATCGTCCATGTTTCACTTCCATACATTGCTACACTCCAGACCAATACTTTCAGAAACGACTTCCTGACACTTAAATCTATATTCGCTGTTAACAAATTTCTCTTCTTCAGAAACACTTTCCTTCCCATTGCCAGTTACATTTTATATCCTCTCTACTTCGACCACCATCAGTTATTTTACTACCTAAATAGCAAAACTCCTTTACTACTTCAAGTCTCTCATTTCCTAATCTAATTTCCTCAGCATCACCCGATTTAATTTGACTACATTCCATTATCCTCGTTTTGCTTTTGTTGACGTTCATCTAATATCCTCCTTTCAAGACACTGTCCATTCCGTTCAACTGCTCTTCCAAGTCCTTTGCTGTCTCTGACAGAATTACAATGTCATCGGCGAACCTCAAAGTTTTTATTTCTTCGCAATGAATTTTAATACCTACTCCGAATTTTTCTTTTGTTTCCTTTACTGCTTGCTCACTATACAGATTGAATAACATCGGGGAGAGGCTACAACCCTGTCTCACTCCCTTCCCAACCACTGCTTCCCTTTCATGCCCCTCCACTCTTATAACTGCCATCTGGTTTCTGTACAAATTGTAAATAGCCTTTCGCTCCCTGTATTTTACCCCTGCCACCTTCAGAATTTGAAAGAGAGTATTCCAGTTAACATTGTCAAAAGCTTTCTCTAAGTCTACAAATGCTAGAAACGTAGGTTTGCCTTTTCTTAATCTTTCTTCTAAGGTAAGTCGTAAGGTTAGTATTGCCTCACGTGTTCCAACATTTCTACGGAATCCAAACTGATCTTCCCCGAGGTCGGCTTCTACCAGTTTTTCCATTCGTCTGTAAAGAATTCGCGTTAGTATTTTGCAGCTGTGACTTATTAAACTGATAGTTCGGTAATTTTCACATCTGTCAACACCTGCTTTCTTTGGGATTGGAATTATTATATTCTTCTTGAAGTCTGTGGGTATTTCGCCTGTCTCATACATCTTGCCCACCAGATGGTAGAGTTTTGTCATGACTGGCTCTCCCAAGGCTGTCAGTAGTTCTAATGGAATGTTGTCTCCTCCCGGGGCCTTGTTTCGACTCAGGTCTTTCAGTGCTCTGTCAAACTCTTCACGCAGTATCTTATCTCCCATTTCGTCTTCATCTACATCCTCTTCCATTTCCATAATATTGTCGTCAAGTACATCGCCCTTGTATAAACCCTCTATATACTCCTTCCACCTTTCTGCCTTCCCTTCTTTGTTTAGAACTGGGTTTCCATCTGAGCTCTTGATATTCATACAAGTGGTTCTCTTCTCTCCAAGGGTCTCTTTAATTTTCCTGTAGGCAGTATCTATCTTACCCCTAGTGAGATAAGCCTCTACATCCTTACATTTGTCTTCTAGCCATCCCTGCTTAGCCATTTTGCACTTCCTGTCGATCTCATTTTTGAAACGTTTGTATTCCTTTTTGCCTGCTTCATTTACTGCATTTTTATATTTTCTCCTTTCATCAATTAAATTCAATATTTCTTCTGTTACCCAAGGATTTCTATTAGCCCTCGTCTTTTTACCTACTTGATCGTCTGCTGCCTTCACTACTTCATCCCTCAGAGCTACCCATTCTTCTTCTACTGTATTTCTTTCCCCCATTCCTGTCTATTGTTCCCTTATGCTCTCCTTGAAACTCTCTACAACCTCTGGTTTAGTCAGTTTATCCAGGTCCCATCTCCTTAAATTAGCACCTTTTTGTAGTTTCTTCAGTTTTAATCTACAGTTCATAACCAATAGATTGTGGTCAGAGTCCACATCTGCCCCTGGAAATGTCTTACAATTTAAAACCTGGTTCCTAAATCTCTGTCTTACCATTATATAATGTATCTGATACCTTTTAGTATCTCCAGGATTCTTCCATGTATACAACCTTCTTTTATGATTCTTGAACCAAGTGTTAGCTATGATTAAGTTATGCTCTAAAGAAGGTAACTGACCGAAATACGCAATGAGAGGAACAATACGGTACTTTTATTCAAAGACAATAATCACACCGAAGTAATCGTGATTTGTGATGGTCACATGGCTATTAAAGAAGGGTCATGGTTCTTAATAGGGTGTTTGACCTCCATGGACGGCACTGCGTACTCTACAACGTGCTTCCACAAGGTTTGTAAGAAGTTCTTGCGGTGGGGTGTTCCATTCCTCCACAACCATGGTTGACGTCTGGTACGTAGCCTTTAGTGCTTGTGGACGTGCTACAACCTGTCTTCCCCCCAAAGCATGCCGTAAGTACAGGGTGTTTCAAAAATGACCGGTATATTTGAAACGGCAATAAAAACTAAACGAGCAGCGATAGAAATACACCGTTTGTTGCAATATGCTTGGGACAACAGTACATTTTCAGGCAGACAAACTTTCGAAATTACAGTAGTTACAATTTTCAACAACAGATGGCGCTGCGGTCTGGGAAACTCTATAGTACGATATTTTCCACATATCCACCATGCGTAGCAATAATATGGCGTAGTCTCTGAATGAAATTACCCGAAACCTTTGACAACGTGTCTGGCGGAATGACTTCACATGCAGATGAGATGTACTGCTTCAGCTGTTCAATTGTTTCTGGAGTCTGGCGGTACACCTGGTCTTTCAAGTGTCCCCACAGAAAGAAGTCACAGGGGTTCATGTCTGGCGAATAGGGAGGCCAATCCACGCCGCCTCCTGTATGTTTCGGATAGCCCAAAGCAATCACACGATCATCGAAATATTCATTCAGGAAATTAAAGACGTCGGCCGTGCGATGTGGCCGGGCACCATCTTGCATAAACCACGAGGTGTTCGCAGTGTCGTCTAAGGCAGTTTGTACCGCCACAAATTCACGAAGAATGTCCAGATAGCGTGATGCAGCAATCGTTTCGGATCTGAAAAATGGGCCAATGATTCCTTTGGAAGAAATGGCGGCCCAGACCAGTACTTTTTGAGGATGCAGGGACGATGGGACTGCAACATGGGGCTTTTCGGTTCCCCATATGCGCCAGTTCTGTTTATTGACGAAGCCGTCCAGGTAAAAATAAGCTTCGTCAGTAAACCAAATGCTGCCCACATGCATATCGCCGTCATCAATCCTGTGCACTATATCGTTAGCGAATGTGCAGCAATGGTAGCGGCGCTGAGGGGTTGCCGCGTTTGAATTTTGTATGGATAGAGGTGTAAACTCTGGCGCATGAGACGATACGTGGACGTTGGCGTCATTTGGACCGCAGCTGCAACACGGCGAACGGAAACCCGAGGCCGCTGTTGGATCACCTGCTGCACTAGCTGCGCGTTGCCCTCTGTGGTTGCCGTACGCGGTCGCCCTACCTTTCCAGCACGTTCATCCGTCACGTTCCCAGTCCGTTGAAATTTTTCAAACAGATCCTTTATTGTATCGCTTTTCGGTCCTTTGGTTACATTAAACCTCCGTTGAAAACTTCGTCTTGTTGCAACAACACTGTGTTCTAGGCGGTGGAATTCCAACACCAGAAAAATCCTCTGTTCTAAGGAATAAACCATGTTGTCTACAGCACACTTGCACGTTGTGAACAGCACACGCTTACAGCAGAAAGACGACGTACAGAATGGCGCACCCACAGACTGCGTTGTCTTCTATATCTTTCACATCACTTGCAACGCCATCTGTTGTTGAAAATTGTAACTACTGTAATTTCGAAAGTTTGTCCGCCTGAAAATGTACTGTTGTCCGAAGCATATTGCAACAAACGGTGTATTTCTATCGCTGCTCGTTTCGTTTTTATTGCCGTTTCAAATATACCGGTCATTTTTGAAACACCCTGTAGAATGAGTGTGCCCTGATATGAAACTTCCTGACAGATTAAAACTGTGTGCCGGACCGAGACTCGAACTCGGGACCTTTGCCTTTCACGGGCAAGTGCTCAATCAACTGCCAGGAAGTTTCATCCCGCAAGTGCTTGATGGGTCGGTGGACCGTGCACGTCAGTCCATTCGCCGAAATGCCTCTCGTTCCACGAGATCGTCCACCTGCGCAATTCGATGCGGTCGCGCACTGTGTGGCGTCTTGTACTGCTGCCTGCTGGCACTTTCACGGCCAGCCAGTGTCCTTCACTTCGTCGAGATTCGTGTGAACGAGGCGATACAACACTACCAGTTATTGCAGGCAATATTTGTTGATAAAGTCCGCTCTTTGCACTAATTTGAAAGTTTTGGTTCAAATGGCTCTGAGCAGTATGGGACTTAACATCCGTGGTCATCAGTCCCCTAGAACTTAGAACTACTTAAACCTAACTAACCTAATGCCATCACACACATCCATGCCCGAGGCAGGATTCGAACCTGCGACCGTAGCAGTCGCGCGGTTCCGGACTGAGCGCCTAGAACCGCTAGACCACCGCGGCCGGCTTGAAAGTTTTGTGTAACCCCGGATTTAAATTCAAAGTATCTTTCGTTAACGAGTTTAGATTCAAATTCTTACTATCGGCTAGCTGCGCTGCTGACGGTTGCCACGAAAGATGCTCATTAACAGTTACTAGGTGGCATTCGCGTTTCAAAATGATGTTTTGATGCCTTTGATTAGCGTAGCATATGCACACCGCATTAATTCCTTCAAAAGACACAGGGTTCATTTAACATCTGCATTTCTTCTTGGTGTAGCAATTTTAATGGCCAGTAGTGTAGTTACGACTGCGACCCATGTTTGACGTGGGGTCCCTTCTTGCCTGGTGCACACTGTAGCGGTCATCTCCTGCTGTAGTTCACCGTAGTCGAGCACCTTCTCTCCTTTGGTAGCAGAACGTGTGGTTGGGAAAGCTCTTCATACACGTGAAGCAATGACATGACCAATAACAAACTTCTGTGATACACTTGTCACACCTCGTCTTTTTTCCAGTGTGCCGACTATTCTTCCCCGTGTGAAGTTATCCAAACGTTGTCTCCGGGCCAAGTTTATAATGAGGGACCCCACCACATTGCTCTTTAACTGCTCACTGATTGACATACTCTGCCTTTTCCCATTCCTTTAAATGCCTCGTGTGGGGCGGGGCCAGGCACACTTGGCGCTAACGTAGCGCTGGTCTCATGCTATGGGGCGTCCAGCTTTCCGTACACGACTAGCAGACCTCTGGCATCACGCTCCCGCACTTTCATTCGTTTCCACAGAGTAATTAATGTGTTATGTTAATTTATGTATCTCATCCTTAAGTTTTGCAAAGCAGTGTATATCATACAACAATGTCTTCTTTTTTAAATTTTTTTTATACCTGTGCCCACTGTATCCCAACACGTGGTGTGGTTGCGTCGGCATGAAAAAATTACTTTTATGTTTGTAGCAGTATTAATGGCACACGACGTACATGTTTTCGGAAGATAACTTACTGGCGCTGTAGTAAGACGTCAACGAACTTATCTGGGCCACAATTCTCGCTTTCCAGATCGGTGGAGCGCAGCCCTGGGTTTCTTTCCCGCCCCCGCGTAGCAGATGATTCATACAACCTGGCGCACTGCCAGTCTCACAGCAGCCATTGAAATGTCTCGTGGGTGCGGAGCAGCGAGAAGAAAAGCTCCAGGCGCACTCCATGTTCGGCAAAATTTAGCGTTCTGGCGCGCTGAACCGGAAATTTACGATTGAAACAGTAACTTTTACGCATGGTGGCATACAATTCGTCTTTATGAAATTTTTTGCTTCAAGTGGCCATTTGTACTGCCTGTCTGAGTACTGCACTTTCATTCTGAGATACTGTGTAAGTATTTGATGCCTAATATTTAACGAAGGATATAGGATACCGTAGGGGGACGAGTATTTTTCTGCACTGATAATAAATATGTTTTTTATGTAACATAATATTAAGGACAGATGTAGGGAAAAATGCAATCATGTTCTTAAGCATATACCAGGTGTACCGGTATGAAATGAGCGTTAAGATAATAATGTGTCGATAGGGAACATTTGTTGTGAACGAGCCTTAATTTTTTTTGTTTGGTTGGTATGACATCTGTCAAAGATATTTAGTATACATCAAGTCATGGAACAAACAACACTATATGTTTTTATCGTGTTAACAATGTCGAGTTTTGCACCAGAAAGTGATGATTTGCGGAAAGCATTAATTTTTTGTTTTCATTTGAAAAAAAGTGCTGCAGAGTTGCATCGAATGCTTGTCGAGGCATATAGTGATCATGCTCTATCAGAAGCAACATGCAAAAGATGGCTTCAACGGTTCAGAAATAATGATTTTGATGTAAGAAATGAAGAACGTGGAAGATCACCAAAAAAAATCGAAGATGCCGAATTGCAAGCAATATTGGATGAACATGATACTTTGAGTCAGAAGCAAATGGCAGCAATGCTAAAGGTTGCTCAACAAACAATTTCTGACCGTTTGAAAGCTATGGGAAAGATCCAAAAGTTTGGAAAATGGGTGCCACAAGAATTGAATGAAAGACAGATGGAAAACCGAAAAATCATTTGTCAAATTTTGCTTCAAAGAGATTAAAGAAAATCAATTTTGTTGGCGATGAAAAATGGATTTATTTTAAGAATCCTAAACGTGAAAAATCATGGGTTAATCCGGGACAACCATCAACATCGACTGCAAAACCAGATCGATTCGGCAAGAAGACAATGCTTTGTGTTTGGTGGGATCAGAAAGGTGTGGTGTATCATGAGCTTCTAAAGCCCGGTGAAACTGTGAATACTAATCGCTACAGACAACAAATGCTCAATTTGAACTATGCATTGATCGAAAAAAGACCAGAATGGTCCAGAAGACATGGAAAAGTAATTTTTTTTACACGACAATGCACCTGCACACAAAGCAAAACTGGTTCAGAATACAATAAAAACACTTTGCTGGGAGCTGCTACACCACCCGCCGTATTCACCAGACTTGGCCCCTTCCGACTACCATTTGTTTTCATCAATGGGACACGCATTGGCTGAGGAACACTTCGGTTCCTACGAAGAAGTCGAAAATTGGGTGTCTGATTGGTTTGCTTCAAAACACGAACATTTCTATTGGCGTGGTGTCCACAAATTGCCAGAAAGGTGGTCAAAATGTATAGAAAGCAATGGTCAGTACTTTGAATAAAATGTTATTACTTTTCAGTTCAAAATTAGTGTTTCATTTTTACAAAAAACGCTCATTTCATACCGGTACACCTGGTATATCTCCAAAAATATTACAGTTAAAATACCAAAACTTGAGACTATTATGTACAACATAATGCTTGATATTCTGTGCAATTTTTCTTTGAAAATGAGCGTCGACATACATTTTATAAGGTTTTGTATTTAAATTACCATTGTTTGTGTAATGTACTGTTTCTCGTAAAATAATCAAGCAATGAAAATGCAATTTCACAGTTTACATCTGCATAAGAGGCTAATAAAACGTGTGGAATTGATTTTTGTTTATATCACTGGTGCTTTGAAATTAATTTTCCAATTTTGTGATACCCAGGACTGCTCTGTTTTTCTCAAATTCTGAAGGAGAACTTTTCTCACAGAAAAGATACAGCAAAAGTGCTACACGGGATTATTCAGAAGTAATTCTCAAGAGCTATGCCAAACTGCAGGATGTTAGCTTTTATAGTTCCTGAGAAAAAGTACATTACAACTCAAAAAGTCTGTTTACGGCAATTCGCATTTCAGGTTTTTATTTCAATTTTTGACAATGTTGCTATACCTCCAGTGAGTAACGCAGTCCATATCCACTATCTTTATTCTCTTCCTCGTCTTCATTACCTACTCAACTTTTGCATTTTTTCTTCTTCCGCCTGAGTTTTGTCCAGTCGCACTTCATCTATGCTTCTGCGTACCTTCAGTCAGAATGCGCGTGGATGTAAGCCTAGTCTATCTACATTTCCAGTATTGAACACTAGACAAGCATCACATGCAGCTATCTTCACAACAATTGAGGACACAAATACTGTTTTCGGACAACGCATCAATATAAAGTGATGGTAGCTCTCAGTTGTATTCTGTGTTTTCCCATGTACAAATTTTTTTCAGCAGTTCAGGATTATTTACAACATCTAAAACAGCAAGTGGCAATCCATGATCGTGTATGGTAAGAGCGTCTACCACAGGCCAACGCATACAGATCTTTATCTGTAGGCCACAAGCTGCCATCATCCTGCACAATGCGGTAGTGCATTACGTGCATTAGTTCATAAAGCACATGTGGTATCTGATCCTGAAAGCCTGTAGAGTCAAATACGACACTTGAAGACAGTGTTCCGACAAAACGGTTATTCTGAGAGACAGATACGTAATGCACTCAGGCCCAAGCGAGTTCAATCAGGGTAGAAGAATGAAGATACGACGATACCGACCACTTTGGCCTTTTTTCCGTATTTTGGTGCCATGTCGTCAAGAATCGGAAGAGTCCTCGGAAGGTATGGCATTGTATGTATTGTATTGTATTGTATTGTATTGTATGTTAACCGGGGACCTAGAAACGACTGAGAGACTCCGTCCCCGCCTCAGCCGCAGTGGTCCGCAACCCCACGACGACTACCGCACTCCACTTCACCCCTCCGTCGCCGAACACCGAACCCAGGGTTATTGTGCGGTTCGGCCCCCGGTGGACCCCCCCCCCCCCCAGGGAACGTCTCACACCAGACGAGTGTAACCCCTGTGTTTGCGTGGTAGAGTAATGGTCGTGTACGCGTACGTGGAGAACTTGTTTGCACAGCAATCGCCGACATAGTGTAACTGAGGCGGAATAAGGGGAACCACTCGCATTCTCCGAGGCAGATGGAAAACCGCCTAAAAACCATCCACAGACTGGGCGGTTCACCGGACCTCACCACAAATCCGCCGGGCGGATTCGTGCCGGGGACCAGGCGCTCCTTCCCGCCCGGAAAGCCGTGCGTTAGACCGCACAAGATATGGCATTAAGTGTGTTTTTCAAACATGAGCAAAACTGAGACACCTGTTCGGTTCTGTTAAGGATGATCTTGGCCTGAGGAAATGTGGTGTGTACAAAATTCCTTGTAAAGTGGGGCCGCGCGGTATTAGCCGAGCGGTCTAGGCGTTGCAGTAATGGACTGTGTGGCTGGTCCCGGCGGAGCGGAGGTTCGAGTCCTCCCTCGGTCATGGGTGTGTGTGTGTTTGTCCTTAGGATAATTTAGGTTAAGTAGTGTTTAAGCTTAGGGACTGATGACCGTAGCAGTTAAGTCCCATAAGATTTCACACACATTTGAACATTTGTTAATGTGGGACACCATATGTAGGCCAGACATGTCGCACAGTACAAGAACGCTACGATGAACATCAGCGTCATACACGCCTTCGTCAGTCAGAAAAGTCTGCAATTGCGGAACACTGTCTGAATACAGGACATCATGATTTATGAAAAGACGGAAGTTTCATCACCGGCATCATCTTTCTGGGGTTGCGTCATTAAGGAAGCTATACGTATCCGTACAGCCGATAATCTCATAAACAGGGATGCAGGATTTCAACTGAGCACAGCCTGGAACCCTGCATTGGCTCCTATTAAACCACGACGCGAAAATCAAGATTTCTCGATAACAGACCGATAATCTCATAAACAGGGATGCAGGATTTCAACTGAGCACAGCCTGGAACCCTGCATTGGCTGCTATTAAACCACGACGCGAAAATCAAGATTTCTCGATAACAGACCCGTCATAACATTGCTCTAGTACGGTTTTTAGTGAGTAACGTCTGGCCGCACTGTTAATAAATACAGCGTACAGTGCACGCGCAGGAGAGCCGCTCTGCGATTTTCGGCAGAGGGCGTTTGAGTATGGCACCTTCTATCTGCAAATCACTGCTCATGCGTGATTTCCGGCCTGCCCGTTCTTCGCTCGCGTGTTCTAGAAACGAGGCGTCGACGTGCGGATACGGTCAGTCGTATCTAGCACGAGCAAGGTTGAATCACCTGAAGATGTCGGGCAGTTTGTAACGCCGGAAGTGTATATCCTCCTATTTCCATCTATTGTACTATAAATTTTTTCCTTATTATATATATATATATATATATATTTGTGCATTTATGTCGATGAATAGTTGGTTTGTTTTGTAAATATTATTTGTATTTTTAGCTGGATCTTGCCTAGGGAAAACTATGCTATCGAACGATTACATCGATAGGTCGTGTGGCGAACCAAAGTGTTTAGGATCTTGGGTAGTGTTAACTCTGTCGCGTGGAGCGCGGGCAGAGCAGAGTCTGGCTGGAGTAGGGCGGTGGAGCAGGTGTGTTGAGGGACGCTCCCGCGAGTTGCCGCGCTTTCAGGGTTTGGCAGCATGTAATTGCGCTCGACTTGCTATGATAGTTTCTGACACTGTGTCGCGGACGGGAAGCGTTAGCTGGCGCACATCAAGAGCCCGTTTCGCCTGGTGACCGTGACGAGAAGAAGGCGCACCAACATCCAGCTTCTGCAACAGCGACGGCCGATAATAAGTGATTGTCGCCACCTCCTCGAGCGACGACTTCAAACCTTCAATCAACTAACAAGGAAGACTGAAAGCACGTGAAGTTTTAGTACTGTATGGTAGACCTCAGCTTTTCAAACTGCTTCCATTTGCATCACTAAAATACAGCAACTCAGCATGAACCTTTGTTGCTCATTGTCCCAATTGCATTACCAAGCAGGGTCCCTTCCTTTTCCGAAATGAACCCGAGTGTCGTTGAAATTCAAACGCCAGCATTAAAGTAATATCATTCCATTTCACGGCTTTAATTTCAAAGTTCAGTTAAAGTACTCATAGCTGGCTACAATAACCAAACAGAACTATATTGAGATTACACAAGTACAGATTAAGAGTGAGAGTTCTGTTACCATATTTTAGCTTACCTGTGACTGCAGCTCAGCTTGGTACGTACTAATATTTACTATTGTTAATTGTTCAAAATCATTTAATTCAAGGTAAAAGTTAAATCTCTTATTCCTAAATTGCATAGATTCAAGTTGGTTTTGAGATGATTGTTGAGGCAGTCCAAGACTAACCTCATTTTTTTTTTATTTCGTAGTGCTTCAGAAACAAATCTCACTATTAACTTCAGTCACTACATTAATTTTAAATTTTCCGGTTTTATTAATTCTTTTGCTACATTAAGTAAGAGCGTAACGAAATTTATTACTTCTCACAAACATTCAGTTTTCACACAACACGTTGTAGGGAAGCAGCCTACTCACGCTGTAGTAAATTCACATCAGTCTTTCCATTGTGTGCCAGCCAGTCTGCTGTAACTAGCTCTGACATCATAAATGTTGCGCAATACTTTAAAAATCAAGCAAATAACCTAAAACATTTCTAGCATGTCAGGAGTAATACTAAATTAATGTGTGTTGAATATCAGTTCGATGACTTTAGCCATTTTCGAAATTTGCACGTTTTTCTGTAAAAATCATTGGCGCAACAGAAAAGTGCTAGAGATTTAAAATTTTATAATTAACTTCATTTTTCATAATTATTTAATAAAAACAGTACTTTGGATTTCACAAATTAAAATTTTAGTGGAAATTCATGATTTTCTGGTTTTCGTCTTAAAACTTAAGGAAGCAAGATAGATTAAGTAGGCTAATAAATAAGGCTAGGATGTTTACATTTAAGTAGAATGGAGATCCGCTATCACCATAAGGATGTGAGAAGTTTCATTTGAATACCTATAAAACTATAGCGATAGCGTATCTCCAAAGGGCCAGTTCAGAGCTCGTCTACTGCGTGCAGTGTAATTAAATTAATTCTCTCGCCCAAAACATTTAGCTTAGCCACGTCAAAATTTTATTATCAATACTTACCTGCGTGCTGAATGCACATTTAAATTAAGAGCTTCATCGGCCATCAGCAAAAGAAGCTATGATTTATTCAATAACTTAATGTGGTGCATTACTAGTCCAGCGGCTAGTCGGGAGAGCCGATTTGATCAGGCGTTCCCTTAGCCGTCCGCACCGCGACTTTATATATAAGAACGCTGCGCGAGGAAGAAGGCCCCAGTTCTCTCCAGATGCTGAACAGCACGCCATCTGTGTCGGGAGTCGCGTCGCGTCGGTATCATTGCTACAAACAGCCTCGGATGCCGTATTAAGTTACTCGAGATACGCGTAACCATGAAATCATTTGCGAGTGAAGTGTTAATTCTGGGTTGACTTTAATTATCGATCTTCAGTTTGCGTATTGTCGTATTTTCACGTGCCGTCGCGGGACAAACATTCTACCATTATTTAGCGTGGCGTTTGATGAACCTAATCATCAAATTATGGCGAGCATTCATTTAAACTTTTAATTTGGACAGTTATAGTTGCATCAGCGCATTAGACTCTGAACTGTTCTGTTAGTTAGGTTGTAGGGATACTTGTGTGTTTTTATTTGTGACTTTGAGAATATACTCAACTATTTTAGAAAATCGTTTTTGATTATAAATCCCAGACAATCTCCTAATTCCTCAGAGCTATAAGCTGTAACTATAAGTGTATTCTCAGATGAAGTGGGCACTAGGAATTCTAATTACAGGCTTCACGTTTTGCTAATCACTTTCTGGTAGCCAATATTGTAGTTAGAGAGCCAGTGTTGAGAATGGCGAAAGACAGCATAAATAATAGGAACATTTTTAACAACAATAATTCCACCCACCGCCCCACAACGTGTCAACCTTCAGTTGTCACGCTTTTAGTGCTAATTATATGTGCATTAACCTTTCTTTTTCAGTTATTATAGTAGTTGTCCATAGGACTGGCGACCGTAATTTTCCCCAAATCTCAAATATCTAATTAACGCCAGTTAATTGTTAACGTAACGACCGCACATTTACTTTCTTTATTAACTTTACCCTTTTTCAAAATTAATTTCCACCAATTTCATTTGCATTTTTCCTTTCATTTAGATGTAACCCTTTCCTCCCTCTTTACCGACAGATTAACTTCGGTGACGATTGCTTTTCCCAAATTTCCATTAGGTACACGCGGTTTAATTTTTCACTGTCACTAATATCGATAAGTAAGGGGGTCGTTACAATTTGCTACGAGAAATATTGTGGAATTTGCACAACGTGTTCCGGCGGCGAACCGCGAAGACTATTTACAACACGTCACCCAAATAGTTCCGAGATTGATATCGATCCGTCAAACGCGTTTATAAGCCTCCATATGGCTCCATTCACTCAGATCAGCGGCAGTATCCAGAGTGTATCGACAGTCAGACCGACGGCTTCAACACCATGCCTCATGACAGCATCGGAACTATCTACAGTCAACGCATAAAGAAAACCCAACTGGCCATTTCACTAGTTATTATAGTCATGATTCATGGGATTCAGTAAAAGAACAGTGTTCAAAGTTAGAACAGTGCAAGTGAACTTTTAACACCATTCACATGCATTGTGTTCACACTCAGGTTACGTAATGCATATTTCCTCTCAATAAATTATTGTAATTGTTTTTGATTTGTGTAGTCTTCAGTTTTGTCGTTACTGCCTAACACTATTTGGCTCTGCGATGTGGCTACATGCAGTGCGTGGACAAAAATAGGGAAACACGGCGAGAAATCCAAACTTGAACATAAATACAGACGCTAGTCAACCTTCCAGGTTGTACTGTTACACCGAGTGATTAAAAATGAAAGAGCAAACTTCAGTTGTTCAATACGAACAAAGTATAAAAGATAGAAACACATTGCGCGTGTCACAGGTTTTGATACAGTTGCGTTGTTGTTTATTCGTAGCAACATGCGACTAAACAAGAAGAGAAATCATTTTGTGTGTTGGAATTTGCGCCAAGCCAATCCATTGTTCAAGTGCAACGTGCTTTCCGCAGTCGATTCACCAAAAAGCCGCTTCTGCGCAATCAGATTTATGACTGCTATAGTAAATGTTTTTGGAGTTGGTTGCATATGCAAAGGAAAGAGCACTGGTCGGCCACGCACGTCATATGAAAATACTGAGCGTATTCGAGTTGTGTTCACACGGAGCCTTCGGAAGTCCACTGGACTGATCGTCGACAGGACTGGTACAGAGCCGAGTGGAGGGTCTGAATCAGAGGCTGAGACGGTTTGTAACGCCGGAAATGCATATCCTCCTATTTCCATCTATTGTACTGTAAGTTTTTTCCTTATTTTGTTACCTGAATATGTGACATTTCTGTGCCTTTATATATTGTAATTGTTTTACTATTTGTATATATATATATATATATTTATGCATTTATGTCGATGTATAATTGGTTTGTTTCGTAAATATTATTTGTATTTTTACGCTGGGTCTTGCCTAGGGAAAACTGCTATCGAACGATTACATCGATAGGTCGTGTGAAGAATCAAAGTGTGTAGGATCTTTGGTAGTGTTAACTCTGCCGCGTGGAGCGCGGGCAGGGCAGTCGGGGTCTGGCTGGAGTAGCGAGTGGAGCAGGTGTGTTGTGTGACGCTCCCGCGAGTTGCCGCGCTTTCGGGGTTTGGCAGCATGTAATTGCGCTCGACTCGCGATGATAGTTTCTGACATGGTGTCGCGGACGGGAAGCATTAGCTGGCGCACATCAAGAGCCCGTTTCGCCTGGTGACCGTGTCGAGAAGAAGGCCCGCCAACATCCAGCTTCTGCAACAGCGACGGCCGACAATGAGTGACTGTCTCCACCTCCTCGATCGACGGCTTCAAACCTTCAATCAACCAACAAGGAAGACTAAAAGCACGTAAAGTTTCAGAACTGTATGGCAGACCTCAGCTTTTCAAATTGTTCCATTTGCCTCGCAAAATTACAGCAACTCAGCATGAACCTTTGTTGCTCATTGTCCCAATTGCATTACCAAGCAGGGTCCCTTCCTTTTCCGAAATGAAACCGAGTGTCGTTGAAATTCAGACGCCAGCATTAAAGTACTATCATTGCATTTCATTACTTTAGTTTCCAAGTGCAGTTAAAGCATAGCTGGCTACAATAGTTAGATTACACAAGCACAAATTAAGAGTGCGAGTTTTGTTAGCATATTTTAGCTTACCTGTGACTGCAGCTCAGCTTGGTACGTACTAAATTTTATTATTGTTAATTATTCAGAATCATTTAATTCAAGTTCAAAGTTAAATCTCTTGTTTCTAAATTGCGTAGAGTCAAGTTGCTTTTGAAATGATTGTTGAGGTAGTCCAAGACTAACCGTATTCTGCTGGATTTCGATGTGCTTCAGAAAGAAAGCTCACTATTAACTTCAGTCACTAAATTAACTTTCGATTTTCCGGTTCTATTAATTCTTTTGCTAAATTAAGTCAGAGTGTAGCGAAATTTATTACTTCTGACAAACTTTCAGTTTTCACACTACACGTGTCAACCTTCAGTTGCCACGCTTCTAGTGCTAAATATATGTGTAATAACCTTTCTTTTTCAGTTACTATAGTAATTGTCCTTAGGACAGGCGACCGTGATTTCCCCCAAATCTCAAATATCTAATTACCGCTAGTTAATTGTTGACGTAACGGCCGCACATTTACTTTCTTTATTAACTTTACCCCTTTTCAAAATTAATTTCCACCAGTTTCATTTGCATTTTTCCTTTCATTTAGATGTAACCCTTTCCTCCCTCTTTACCGACAGATTAACTTCGGTGACGATTGCTTTCCCAAATTTCCCATTAGGTACACGCGGTTTAATTTTTCACTGTCATTAAGGTCGATAAGTGAGGGGGAGGTTACAGGTTCTGCGACCGTGTGGGCTGCAGATTACTCGACTTGCGCCATAGGGTGGTGGGGTTTCGGGTTCCGCTGGATAGGTCAGGAGTCCACTACACGCAGCAAGCGGCTACACGGGTAGCAGGGGTTGTGTGGCGTGGACTGGGCGGTTTTTTAGGTTAGATAGCCTAGGGCAAGTACAGAAAGGGCAACAGCCTCAACGGGCGCGGGGCAAAGTCAGGACATGTGGGGACCAAGCAGCAATCGGTATTGTAATTGTAAACTGTCGAACCTGCATTGGTAAAGTACCGGAACTTCAAGCGCTGATAGAAAGCACCGAAGCTGAAATCGTTATAGGTACAGAAATAAGCCAGAGATAAATTCTGCCGAAATTTTTACAAAGGCACAGACGGTGTTTAGAAAGGATAGATTGCGTGCAACCGGTGGTGGCGTGTTTGTCGCTGTTAGTAGTAGTTTATCCTGTAGTGAAGTAGAAGTGGATAGTTCCTGTGAATTATTATGGGTGGAGGTTACACACAACAACCGAGTTATGTTAATAATTGGCTCCTTTTACCGACCTCCCGACCCAGCAGCATTAGTGGCAGAACAACTGAGAGAAAATTTGGAATACATTTCACATAAATTTTCTCAGCATGTTATAGTCTTAGGTGGAGATTTCAATTTACCAGATATATCCTGGGACACTCAGATGTTTAGGACGGGTGGTAGGGACAAAGCATCGAGTGACATTATACTGAGTGCACTATCCGAAAATTACCTCGAGCAATTAAACAGAGAACCGACTCGTGGAGATAACATCTTGGACCTACTGATAACAAACAGACCCGAACTTTTCGACTCTGTAAGTGAAGAACAGGGAATCTGTGATCATAAAGCCGTTGCAGCATCCCTGAATATGGAAGTTAATAGGAATATAAAAAAAGGGAGGGAGGTTTACCTGTTTAGTAAGAGTAATAGAAGGCAAACTTCAGACTACCTAACAGTTCATAACGAAAATTTCTGTTCCGACACTGACAATGTTGAGTGTTCATGGAAAAAGTTCAAGGCAATCATAAAATGCGTTTTAGACAGGTACGTGCCGAGTAAAACTGTGAGGGACGGGAAAAACCCACCGTGGTTCAACAACAAAGTTAGGAAACTATTGCGAAAGCAAAGAGAGCTTCACTCCAAGTTTAAAAGCAGCCAAACCTCTCAGACAAACAGAAGGTAAACGATGTCAAAGTTAGCGTAAGGAGGGCTATGCGTGAAGCGTTCAGTGAATTCGAAAGTAAAATTCTATGTACCGACTTGACAGAAAATCCTAGGAAGTTCTGGTCTTACGTTAAATCAGTAAGTGGCTCGAAACAGCATATCCAGACACTCCGGGATGATGATGGCATTGAAACAGAGGATGACACGCGTAAAGCTGAAATACTAAACACCTTTTTCCAAAGCTGTTTCACAGAAGAAGACCGCACTGCAGTTCCTTCTCTAAATCCTCGCACAAACGAAAAAATGGCTGACACCGAAATAAGTGTCCAAGGAATAAAAAAGCAACTGGAATCACTCAACAGAGGAAAGTCCACTGGACCTGACGGGATACCAATTCGATTCTACACAGAGTACGCGAAAGAACTTGGCCCCGCTTCTAAAAGCCGTGTACCGCAAGTTTCTAGAGGAACGGAAGGTTCCAAATGATTGGAAAAGAGCACAGGTAGTCCCAGTCTTCAAGAAGGGTCGTCGAGCAGATGCGCAAAACTATAGACCTATATCTCTGACGTCGATCTTTTGTAGAATTTTAGAACATGTTTTTTGCTCGCGTATCATGTCGTTTTTGGAAACCCAGAATCGACTCTGTAGGAATCAAAATGGATTCCGGAAACAGCGATCGTTTGAGACCCAACTCGCTTTATTTGTTCATGAGACCCAGAAAATATTAGATACAGGCTCCCAGGTAGATGCTATTTTCCTCTACTTCCGGAAGGCGTTCGATACAGTTCCGCACTGTCGCCGGATAAAGTAAGAGCCAAGGAATATCAGACCAGCTGTGTGGCTGGATTGAAGAGTTTTTAGCAAACAGAACACAGCATGTTGTTCTCAATGGACAGACGTCTACAGACGTTAAAGTAACCTCTGGCGTGCCACAGGGGAGTGTTATGGGACCCTTGCTTTTCACTACATATATAAATGACCTAGTAGATAATGTCGGAAGTTCCACGCGGCTTTTCGCGGATGATGCTGTAGTATACAGAGATGTTGCAGCATTAGAAAATTGTAGCGAAATGCAGGAAGATCTGCAGCGGATAGGCACTTGGTGCAGGGAGTGGCAACTGCCCTTAACATAGACAAATGTAATTTATTGCGAATACATAGAAAAAAGGATCCTTTATTGTATGAATATATGATACAACAAACACTGGTAGCAGTTACTTCTGTAAAATATCTGGGAGTATGCGTGCGGAACGATTTGAAGTGGAATGATCATATAAAATTAATTGTCGGTAAGGCGGGTTCCAGGTTGAGATTCATTAGGAGAGTCCTTACAAACTGTAGTCCATCAACAAAGGAGGTGGCTTACAAAACACTCGTTCGACCGATACTTGAGTATTGCTCATCAGTGTGGGATCCGTTCCAGATCGGGTTGACGGAGGAGATAGAGAAGATCCAAAGAAGACCGGCGCGTTTCGTCACAGGGTTATTTGGTAACCGTCATAGCGTTACGGAGATGTTTAGCAAACTCAAGTGGCAGACTCTGCAAGAGAGGCGCTCTGCATCGCGGTGTAGCTTGCTCGCCAGGTTTCGAGAGGGTGCGTTTCTGGATGAGGTATCGAATATATTGCTTCCCCCTACTTATACCTCCCGAGGAGATCACGAATGTAAAATTAGAGAGATTCGAGCGCGCACGGAGGCTTTCAGACAGTAGTTCTTCCCGCGAACCATACGCGACTGGAACAGAAAAGGGAGGTAATGACAGTGGCACGTAAAGTGCCCTCCGCCACACACCGTTGGGTGGCTTGCGGAGTATAAATGTAGATGTAGATAGATGTAGACGGGCAGGACAGGAACTTCATCAAACAACGCTGTGGCGTGTTCTGAAACGACGCCTGCATATGAAGCCTTACAAGTTGCTGTTACTGCAGCAATTGCGTCCTGGTGAACGTAACAGAAGGTACGAATTTTACATTTCGGTTCTCCAGGATATGGCAGAGGACACTTTTTCCGAACGACTCATATTTTCGAACGAATCGGCGTTTCATCTGTCGCTTAAAGTGAAACGCCTAATACAAAAAATTTGGGGTCATAAAATCCAAGAGGCGTCGTCTAACATGAAAGAGACTTACTGAAACTGGATGTGTCATGTGCTGTTTCTGTTCACAAACTTTATGAACCTCTCTTACACTATTGGCCATTAAAATTGCTACACCACGAATATGACGTGCTACAGACGCGAAATGTAACCGACAGGAAGATGATGCTATCATATGCAAATGATTAGCTTTTCAGGGCATTCACACAACGTTGGCGCCGGTGGCGACACCTACAACATGCTGACGTGAGTAAAATTTCCAACCGATTACGCATACACAAACAGCAGCTGCCCGGCGTTGCCTGGTGAAATGTTGTTGTGAGGCCTCGTGTAAGGAGGAGAAATTCAAATGGCTCTGAGCACTATGGGACTCAACTGCTGAGGTCATTAGTCCCCTAGAACTTAGAACTAGTTAAACCTAACTAACCTAAGGACATCACAAACATCCATGCCCGAGGCAGGATTCGAACCTGCGACCGTAGCGGTCTTGCAGTTCCAGACTGCAGCGCCTTTAACCGCACGGCCACTTCGGCCGGCCTGTAAGGAGGAGAAATGCGTATCATCACGTTTCCGACTTTCATAAAGGTCGGATTGTAGCCTATCGCGATTACGGTTTATCGTATCGCGACACTGCTGCTCGCGTTGGTCGAGATCCAATGACAGTTAGCAGAATATGGAATCGGTGGGTTCAGGAGGATAATACGGAACGCCGTGCTGGATCCAAACGGCATCTTATCACTAGCAGTCGACATGACAGGCATCTTATCCGCATCTCTGTAACGGATCGTGCAGCCACGTCTCGATCCCTGAGTCAACAGATGGGGACGTTTGCAAGACAAGAACCATCTGCACGAACAGTTCGACGACGTTTGCAGCAGCATGGACTATCAGCTCAGAGAACATGGCTGCGGTTACCCTTGACGCTGCATCACAGACAGGAGCGCCTGCGACGGAGTACTCAACGACGAACCTGGGCGCACGAATGGCAAAACGTAACTTTTTTTGATCAAACCGGGTTCTGTGTACATCATCATGGTGGTCGCATCCGTATTTGGCGAGATCGCGGTGAACTCACGTTGAACCCGTGTATTCGTCATCGCCATACTGGCGTATTACCCGGCGTGATGGTATGGGTTGCCATTGATTACACGTCTCGGTCACCTCTTGTTGGCATTGACGGCACTTTGAAAAGTGGACGTTACATTTCAGATGTGTTACGACCCGTGGCTCTACCCTTCATTCGATCCCTGCGAAAACCTACATTTCAGCAGGATAATGCACAACCGCATGTTGCAGGTCCTGTACGGGCCTTTCTGGATACAGAAAATGTTCGACTGCTGCCCTGGCCAGCACATTCCCCAGATC